>NC_052502.1:68873505-69248320 GCF_016617805.1 Bactrocera tryoni | reverse complement strand
AAAAAAAACAAAATTAAATTAATTTTTTTTCAAACATTAATTTGATTAATTTTAAAAATTTTAAATATTAAGAAAAATTTATAATTTTCAAATTTGATGATTT
Source organism: Bactrocera tryoni (assembly GCF_016617805.1). Lineage (NCBI taxonomy): Eukaryota > Metazoa > Arthropoda > Insecta > Diptera > Tephritidae > Bactrocera > Bactrocera tryoni. The sequence goes on along the minus strand of NC_052502.1, from coordinate 69,248,217 downwards.
CCTAAGAATTCAAAATTTAAAACTTTTTTTAGATTTCGAAAAAATTTAGTAATTTAACAAAATTAAATTAATTTATTTTTTTCAAATTTTCATTTAATTAATTTTCAAAATTTTAAATATTAAAAAGTAAAAATTCTCAGTTTTTACGGTCTCTATAGAATTAAAAATATTAATATTTTTTTTTTGATTCGAAAAAAATTAATAAATTAACAAAATTAACACTATTTATTTTTTCAAATATTCATTTAATTAATTTTCGAAATTGTTATTATTGAAATAAATATAATTATCAAATTGATGATTTCTTTAGCAATCAAAATTTAAATTTTTTTTAGATTTTGAATAAATTTAATAATTTATAAAAATGTTCAAAATTTTAATTTTAAAATATAGACACATAAAGTAAAAAGGCATATTTGAAATTTTTTTTAATTATAGAAGGAAAATAAAAGTGTAGTATTATGAACTTTGGATTTTCTAATGAAAGAGAGCTAAACTATTTCTTTAGAATTTTCAAAATTTAAATTTAAAAAAAGTAATAGAGATTTAAACATATGTAAAATTTTGAAAATCGAGGGATTTTAAAAGCAATTATAATTTAAAAAAATTAAAAAATTTTACCTTGAGAGAATTTTTGAAAATGTTACTACTTTCAGAGAAAAAATTTAATGCGAATAGCATAATAACTTACAGAAAAAAATTTAAAACTTAAAATCAAAAAAAATTTGTAATGTTTTTTTGTAATTATTATTAACTTTTTTTTTCGCTTTATTTGAAACATATTTTTTATTAAATTGCTTCATAAAAGTCTATTTATAATTAATTAATGCAGATCAAGTCGTAGATTGAATTTTTTCAAAAAATCCTAACCTCAAAAACTCAACACTCAGCAAATAAATAAATTAATAAATCAGCGCCTGACCAAAACTGCCTTAAAAGTATTTTGCCGCTGCTAGTGAGTGGAAGAAAAATAAAAATAACAAAATAAAATATGAAAAAACTGTGGTAACCAAATTTTTGAAAAACAATATTAAAAAATCTCAAAACTAAGCAAAATTTTAATATCCTCCGCTTAAACACAAATCCTTCGAAATGTTCTCCACATTGCTGTGTTACCCCACTTAAAAATGACGTCGCAGACGTCAAACAACTCTTCGCAACATGTTGCGCAACATTCCTGCAGTCGCGCTGCATTTTTCTCGTACCAAATTTAACACTTTAAGTAAACATAAAGTTTAGCAACAGAAATAAAACACAACCAACTCCAATGAATGCCAACCAATTGGCGTCGGAGGTGGCAGCGAGAACAGCGAACACAACTGGCAACACTAACAACAATAGCAGCAGCAGCAACACAGCTAATGACACCGGCAACACAGATGTTGCAAACGAATCCATGAATCTAAGTGTTTTGGGAGGGAAACATGAAAAGATCGCGAAGCATTTGAAAAGTGTCGCAGCTAGTAAAGCGGATGTGAATGATGAAGGCAGCAATTGTGGCGCTGCTGGTGGCAACAACAACAATAACGGCAAAAGCGGAAGTTACGAACCGAAGCAGAATGGACAATATAGGGAAAGTGATGAGCGCTTAGATGGCAGGGAGACGCCAATTAACAGCTGGCAAGCGCAGCAGCGCGAACAAAGCAAACAACCACAGCCACAACATCACCGCGTGAATGGCGAAAAGTCAGCTACAGCGCATGGACATAACAGTAGCAATAGCAGCAACAGCAATAGTAGCAGCGGCAGTGGAAATGGCAATGGCAGCGCTAGTAAGCGAGAAAGTAGCGCGGACACGCCTGCCGCGCGAAAGCAACGCCACGAGGAGGACGCGGATGAGGCGGCGCATGAAAGCGCACGGGAACGCGCTGCATCCAACAATGACGAGGGCGATTTCGAGCGCTTGCACACCGCGACCATTATAAAAACACCGCTCAATAAGACGTTGCTAAAGCGCTGCAGCAGCTACAGCGCGCTGGGATGCGGTAGCAACAGCGGAAGTGGAAATGGTAGCGGCAGCAATGGCAATGGCAGCGGTAATGGGCAGGGGTATGGCACTGCCGCCGCAAGCGCATATGATAACGCGCCCTGCTGCACTGCCGGCAACGAAACTGCGCTCAATTGCAGCGGCAGGGAGGATCGCGAACGCGAGCAGGACAAGCAGCAAGCAAACGCCGACCAGCCGTCTTTTAATGGCGGTGATGAGTGTGGCTCGCCGCCGCATAGCTCTACGACATCAGCGTGCGGCTTCGCACATAAAATGCCAACAACGCCGGCTACAACAACTGCTGGAGGCAGTGGCGCTGGCGATAGCAATGCAGCGAAATGTAGCAAGTGCAACAACAATAATAACATACATTACAACAATTACAATTGTTACTATCGCAAAAAGTCGCGCATGCCGATTTGCCGTTAGTATAACAACAAATATTTCTTATAGAATTTTAATATTTATATTTATTTCGTCACAGCACAATTTACCTAAACAGCAATTGGCAACGCTATTTTTTTCTAATTGGCAAGAAAATTATACAAAACCGATTTTTTTTTAAACAAAATTTTCCAAGAAATTTCGACAGTGCTACACAAAAATGAAACCACCAACAAAAATTTCCGAAAATAATTTCTAAAAAAAACAAATAAATTTATATTAAAAATTGTAATTGGCAGAAATTGAAAAAAAACTTTGAAAAATTATTTTCAAAACAATTTAATTTTTAAATTTTTTTTTCAATTAATATTAATAAATTTTTACTCAATTAATAAAATTTTGGATTATTAATTAATTAAAATATTGTTAATTAATTTAATTACTTAAATTACAAATTAATTAAATTAATTAATAAAATTAAAATTTCATTAACTAAAAAATAAAAATTAAAAAACTAAAATTTTATTAATTGAATAAAAATTTATTAATTAATTGAAATATTATTAATTAATGTAATTAAATTAATTGAAATATTATTAATTAATTTAATTAATTAAAACAAAATTATTAGGAACATTTAGTTGTTTTGGAAATAATTTCTTCAAAAATTAATACAACTAATTTTTGGAATAAAGTTGATAAAGAAAATTTTCGAAAGTGAAATTTGAAAAAAATGAGGAAAATTTTATTTGAAATTTAATTAAAAAATTAACCAAATTTTTTCTAAACTTAAATTTTAGAAAAAAATTTATAGTTCAAATTTACAAACAATATATTCAAAACAATAAGTATAATAAACAACACTGTTCAACAAAAACTTGTACACAACCCCAATTGGCATTGAAAATTTCGGAACAAAACTACAAAAATATGCAACTAAATTGAAGAAGCACTGTGACTGCGACACACATCTTTAAAATTTACCGAATTTGGCAAAATTGGTCGAAATTTTAGCAACTAAATTATGACGTCCATAGGTAAATTGGCTAAAAATATTAACTGATTTTATTTAAAATAATTTAATATTTATTTATTTGACCCACTTTATATAACATACATAAATTCGTTTTATACAAATATTTTTATATATACATTTTACAGCTTAAAATTATTGAAAAATATTCATAACACATTTACTGATATAATACTTTCAATTTCGTGTAATACTGTCTATGAAAGCTTTGCTTAGTTTTAGCTCAGTGAGCTTAATGGTGGTACGATTTCGAAGAGTTCATTTTTAAGTATGCCACTGAGTTTTTTGTCCCTTCGTGAAGGCTTTTTATGAAAGCTTTTATTAAGCTTTAAAGCTTTTGGCGTTGAAAAAAGCTATGGGTGTCATTTGCTTTGAGCTTTGTAACTAAGCATTTTCTCAAAAGTGAAAGCTTTTATAAAACTTTGAAGCTTTTGAAGAAGATGCAGGACATGTGGTTTTATTTTCTTTTTAATTGATCTGTTAAGCTTTTTTACTGAGCTTTTTCTCAAAAGTGAAAGCTTTTATGAAACATTGATGCTTTTAATGTTTTATGAAAGCTTTATGTCCTATTTTAGAGCTTTGGTTTATATTTTCTTTTAATTTGTTTTTCAAATGACCTGTTAAGCTTAGACTTTTGTTATAATGCATTTTTGTGAAATCAATTTTGCTCATCATTTGTCTATGAAAGCGCAGAAGCAGGTTTTAGTTTCCACTTCTGTTATTAATGAAATTTTTCCATATGTTAGACGTGAAGCTTTTTTGAATGACGTTTGTGTAAATGCCACTTTTGAAAGCTTTTCAAAATTTGAGACCCACCATAAATATTAGGAAAGTTTTAGGCGATGAATCAAATACTAAATTAATATTTATGTTTCTTTCTACTTTAATTTGATGTTAAGTTCACTAATGTTTCACTATGAGTGGCTGATTTTGACCATAGAGCTTTCATGTAATGAGGTTTGCAAGAGCATTTCCTTTACTAAAATTTATATGTTTTTGTTACAAAAGCAACAAAATATATAATTGGAGTTTCTCATTAAATCGTTTACATAATATAATATATAATTCTTCGACATTTTTACAACTGCCTACCTTTAGGCGTCAGAAAATATGGTAAAATTTACCGATTTCGACATATTTTTCGTTGATTACGGTTATGTAATGTACATAACAATAGTAGAAAAGCTCTGACGGCTAGCGCATGTACAATTGTATAAAGTGAGCATAAGTTAAGTTGTGTAAAAACTTACCGTACAGGGAGTATATGCATATATATTTTTTTTGGCCCGTGACTAGTTACGAACTACTAACATTTGAATCAATACAAATATTTTTATTGCCAACTAACACAAAAATGTTCACTTTAGTGTCGAAAACGAAGTAGTCATTTTTGGACCAGTTTGTAACTAGTCCTCGGGTTTAGCGAATATTAACATTTTATATATTGATTTATAGGAAAATTTATTTTCACTCCGGAAAAGTTTACATTTCAAAAATTTGTTTAAACTTTATAAGTATTTCGATATTATTTATATACTTGAATTTATTGAGAAAGTTGCATAAATCAAGGAAGCGTCCATATGTACATACATATATATGTACATAGCGACTGCCGAAATCTGAGCTTCTTCAACAAATTTTTCCAATATTGTACTGTGCCATGAATTTTCACATTACTCTTAGCTCAAATACATACGTACATATACTTAAATACATATGTATAGTTACATTAGCTTAAGGGTAATATACTCTCTCATGTATATATGTATTTTCGCACTAAATTAATTTATCTAGTGTTATAATTTTCTAAGTCCCAACTATAGGGTATGCATGCGTGTATGGATATACTATGTATTTACATATATACTTTTTTACATAACTAAAAATATGTCTATACGCGTCTTCGCTCGCTATACTGTCTATTAACGCAATAAATATTACGTACTCATATATTTATATATGTAGATGTACATACATACTTGTATGTATATACGCAACTATTTTATTTGTTCTGACGCTGCGCCGTTGCGCGCGTTGTTGTTGCGCACCGAAGTATTTTTAAAATTTGACCTATTTTCATTATCAAGCGCAAGATTATTCTAAACAATAAAAACAACAAATTACGTATATATGTATAACACATACATAGCTACACGCACACGCGCAAAACGACGCGACTGCTGGCTGAACAAGCGCTATGCCTGAGCGTCAATGTGAACGCACTGAGCGTCGCGCTGTGGCAGGCCTATAATGAGGGGCTAAAATAAATAATAAAAAAATATTTCGGATTTTTTGTTTTGTACAGCAAAAGCGCTGCAGTTTAGTACGTCTTTTTCCTCTTTTTTTTGGACACATAGAGCGCAGCGCGCCAAGTACAAGCGCATACGCATATTCGTCTAAATTAACGTAGCAGCGCGCGCAGCGCTTTGACATTTATGTTTTGTGTGTATATATCGCTGAGCGTGTGTCAATGCAAGAGAGCGCAAGATATTTGTATTCAGAAAATTAGATAGCGCGGCGGCGTATGATTGAGTAGGCAGTAAATTAGCGAGCGCCGGGAATTATATTCATTGAAGACATACATATGTATATAGGTACATACCTACATTGTTACGTATAATATGTATATACATATATTTATTTTATACATATGCATATGTACATAACGATATTAGAAGAGCCGGCTAGTTCATGTTGAATTGTATGAAGTGTGCATAAGTTAAGTTCAAAAAGTATATACATACATATGTAAGAACTTTCTGTACAGTAAGTTTATATATTTTTGGCTTGCAACTAGTTATAAACTACTTACATTTGAACCAAAACACATTTTTTCTTTTTTTATTACACTTTTTGATTTTTACACATTTTTTGCGCCAACTTACTCAAAACTGGTGACTTTAGTGTCAAAAATGTGCTAGTTGTTTTTGCACTAGTTTGTAACTAGTTAACGATTTTAGCTAGTCTTGTCATTTTATATTTTAATTTGTATTAATATATATTAAAAAAGAAAAAATTTTAACCAACTATGGTGACTTTGATGTCAAAAACATACTAGTTGTTTTAGGACTAGTTTCTATCTAGTCGACAATTTCTGCGAGTTTTCGCATTTTATATTTTGATTTGTACAAATATATATATATCTTTTAATTTTTTTAGCTAAAACTTCCAACTTTAGTGTCAAAACAAGCTAGTTGTTTTTGTACAAGTTCGTAACTAGTCGACGATTTTAGCTAGTTTTGTAAATTTACATATTAATTTGTATAAGTATTTATTCAAATCTTTTTTAAACAAATATGTTGACTCTGATATCAAAAAATAACTAGTTGTTTTTGGACTAGTTTCTATCTAGTGGACAATTTCAGGTAGTTTTTTACATATTAATTTGTACAAATATGTATGTATGTATATTTTAGATTTTTTATCCACAACTAGTGACTCTATGCCAAAAATGTTATAGTTGTTTTTGGACTAGTTCGTAACTAGTCGGCAATTTTAGCTAGTTTTGTCATTTTACACATAAATTTGTAGTAAGCTTTATTTTCACTCAGGAAAAAGTTTAGTTTAAGAGTTTTGTTATGTGCGTTTAAAAATACATAAATTAAATATATTATTTAACGAAATACATACATACATATGTATGTATGTTCACACCACTTAGTGCATTGCAAAGGGCAGCTGAGGATTGTCATTTAACGCAGCAAAAATAACATGCATCAAATGCATGATTTATAAGTATCTACATATGTATGTATGCAAGCGTACGCACAAGTATATACATAGTATGTATGTATGTACATATACGCATGCAACTAAGTTTAGACGCAGTCTGCTCGTCTAATTTAAGGAAATTATGAAAAATAAGATTTTGATTTATGCAACAAATATATATGCGCTGAGATATACACACATATCTACATGCCTATAAATATGTACATATGTATGTGTGTGCTTATTTGCGCCGTGTGTGCTCGTGTATCTCCCAACTTCTATGCACGCATTGTGGCGTTTATTTGTTCTTGCTATTCCATTTATTTTCAATATTTTGGTGACTGCTGTTATTGTTTTTGTGTATGCCTTTGCTCCAGAAAAGTATGTCAACGTTGAATTAACATTTCTATTTTCTGAGTTTTTTCTCAATTATAAATTTTCGGCAGAAAAAATACCACACACAGTTAAGTCGATTTGAGTGTGTAAGCATACATACATATATATAGTGCTTATGTGTATGTGTAAACATATATCAATAGATTTCTTACCAATAATTTATAGGTTATTTTTGCAAAGCTAAGCGAATCAACGATATAAGAAGCTCGGTAATTGTTTTAAACTGTGAATGAAGGAAATACTTTTTTATTTATCTTCAGAGATTTCGGTGAAACTTTAAACACTTGTTTACAACCCGAATTAAAAGTCGGAGACTATAAAAAATATATACATACATACATACATATATGTACATAAATGATCAAAAAGGCGTGCTGAGTCAGTCCATGACCGTTGTTCCGTCTGTATATACGCGAAGTTTCTCAGCTTTTGAGCTATATATCTGAAATTTTGCATACATCCTTTTCTCAGCTGTTCTTTAGAAGCTGCACTTTTGTCAGAAGCGCCAATATCGGGCCAATAAGGCATATAGCTGCCATACAAATTGAGCGATCAAATTCAAACTCTTGTATGAAAAACTTTTTTATTTGCCAATATATCTTCACGAAATTTGGTACAGATTATTCTCCAGGATAACGGTACAAGCTCCGTACATACTGTTCAGATCGGACCACTATAGCATATAGCTGCCATAGAAACTGAACCAACAAAATCATAATGAGCTTGTTATAACCTTTTTTAATATGAAAAAAGCACCTGTGAAGGGTATTATTTGTATGCAAAATTTTTTTATTTGTGAAGTGGTTTACAGTTTCAGTGCAAACGAAAAAACTTGGTTTTTTTCTGTTTCATTTTTGGTTTAATTTTTAACACTTTTATGACTTTTAATTCAATTTCATCTTTTTAATTTTATTTTGCTACTTTTTTGGCCCCCCAAAATATTATTTACAACTTTACACCACTTCAATATTTGTTTATTAATATTTGCTTCTCTTTAACATTTCCTCCTTAACGCTTTCTTTCACTTTCTTGCTACTTATTAGTTATTATTTTTGAGTTTTCTCTTTTATGTTTCTATTTCATCAACTTTTTTCTGTGTTTGTCTTTGCCACCTTTGCGGCAAACGCCTTATTGATGTTGTTGCATTTGTTGTTGCCGAAAAAATTTCTACTCATTCATCAAATTTGAATTTCTTTAATCGTCAATTTGTATGTGTCATAAGCGCAAGCGCACATAATACTATATAAAAAGTCTATGTATGTAAATATATATACATATGTTTCTGTATATACATATGTAAGTATGTATATGTTTGCATATCTGTCAGCTTTTGAAGTGTTTGTACAATTGTTAATTGTCTGTCTGTTTACTTGTAACATTTTCTGCAGTCTAAAATATTTTTCCCTTTTGTTTTTGTTACTTTCTGTTATTAACACACACATACACACTTATGCAAGTTTTTTTCTATTTTGCCTTTAGTTATATTTCAGGCAGCATATTGGGAAAGTTTCTTTTAATAAAAATTCAAATTTTCCTTGACAAGTTCATTCACCTTTTTATGCTTTGTTAATTCAGAGCTGAGCTTGAAAAATTGAAATTTATACGTACACCTAGGCATAGGCATGCATATGTACATGTATAAATGTTTTGATAAAATTAGGTGTACGCGTTGTTAATTTAATTCACATTTTTACATATTTTTTTAGTACAATTTTATTTTTTTTAATATTGTCTTATTTACTTTTTTTATTAATGTGAAATAAAACTTTTAAAATTTAATATTTCCGAAAAAAAAAAAATAAGTAAAAAAAATTAAAAAATAATTTAATAAGTATGAAAATTAGAAAACAAAATTATCATTAAAAAAATAATAATAAATTTAATGAGTAATTTTTTTTTATTTTTTTGGATAAGTATATTAATTAAAAAATAGTTAAAGGGTAAAAAAATTAATAACAAGCGTAATAAGTAAAAAGGTTGAATAATAAAAAAAGATTTTTTAATTTTTTTACTTATTACACTTTTTATTAATTTTTTTACCTATTAATTATTTTTTAATTAATATACTTATCCAATCAAAATAAAAAAAATTACTCATTAAATTTATTATTATTTTTTAATGATAATTTTAATATTTCAATTTTTACTTTAATGAAAAGTAAAGAAATTGAATAAGTTTTCATTTTTTTAATTTTTTAAAAAAGATTAATTTAATATTTCAATTTTTACTTTAATGAAAAGTAAAGAAATTGAATAAGTAAAAAAAATTAATAAGTAATTAAAAAAATTAAAAAGTTAATTTAAAAAATAAAAGAAATTAATAAGTAAAAAAAATTTAGTAAGTCAAAAATACAAAAGAAATTATAATTAAAAAAAAAAATAAAAATTTAATAAGTAAAAAATTAAAAAATTTAATAATTTAAAATTTTAAAAAATTTTATAAGTTAAATAATTTTTTTCAATAAAACAACTTAAATTTTTTATAAATTTTTTTCTTAAGAGTTAATAAATTTTATAATTTTTTTAAACATATGTATGTATATGTATATTAAAAATTGTTTTGTTTATAGAAATTTTTCCAACATATTATTTTTAATTTTTTTTCTCACCACATTACGAACTTCCGCAGCATTGTTATTGACAATGAATGTATAAGCATGTGTAAATGGGTTCACATACACACATACTTACATATGTATGTATGTGTATGGATATGCCTATAAATATAGGTTTACGCATGTGTCTATATGTATGTATATACTCACAAGTGTGTTTGTATTTATGCAATCGTTTGTACTTTTTGAGTTCATCTGATAAAAGCGCCAGTGCCCTCAGCTAATAGAGTGCTGCTCTAAGTTACTGTTGTTGTCGTTGTTATTGTGGTTAAGTAGCTAAATGAAGTTGACACATATTTTTTGATTAGTTCCCTTGTATAGACATAAGTTTATACATACATATCTACATATTTACATATGTATGTATGTATATACTTATAGACAAGTAGACTATTTTCTCAAAGCCACCAAAAGTTTAAATCGGAAAAACGCAAGTTACAAAAAAGTTTAAAATCTAGTGTTTTGAAAATGTTACTAAGATAGTAGAAAACTTTTTAAAAAAAATCAATCAGAACAGGTTAATGAAAATTGTTTTAAGCTTTTAAATCAAAAATTCATAGATTTGAGCTTTTTCAAACAAATTTTAGTTAAAAGAATAAAATTTTACCAAAGCTCGAAGCTTTTGCGATTTGTCAATAAACTTCAGTTTTTTCAACCAAAAACAAAGTATATTTTTGGCATAAATTAAAAAAAAATAGTTAAAAGTTTAGAAGAGCTTTCGGCATAATTTTAAAAATCGTAAAGATCTTAGAGAAGCTTTCGGTATACATTTAGATAGTAATAAAAGTCTTCGAGAAGTTTAGGATTTCCGAGCTTTTTCTAGTCTTTTTTAACAAAGACTTAAAACAACCATTATTTATGTTCTAAATTACTATATAAAGAAATTCAATTTGTACTCTCCTGAAAACAGTAGGGATTCAAAAAGCTTATAAAAGTTTTAACCCGAAAATAACAGATAAAATAAAAAGCTTTTAAAATTTAATATTATAACAAACAATAAATTTAAATCGAGCTTTTAGTTTTTTTTTTCATTAAAAGCTCAAAGAAACCAGTATTTATGATATAAATTTCTATTTAAATAAATTAAAAATCACTTTAAACGCATTGGAAGACAAAAGTGGTTCATTTGAATTTTGGGTGTGAAACAAAAGGCTTATTTAAAGTTTACCTAATATAAATATTTTTCAAAATAAAAGCAAAAGTTAAAAAAATACATACTGTCGGAAAAAATTTCTGAAAGCTCCGGTAAAGCTTTTGTATTTCCAAGCTATACTCGAGCATTTCAATTAAATTAAATTTAAAATAAATTATTTACGAAAAATGTTTCAAAAATTGTTACAAGTTCTGTAAAAGCTTAAATAGTTTAGAGCAAAGTTCGAGCTTTTGCAAGTAATTGTTCTCGAAAATGAAATGCTTTTAGAAAAATATGTAAAAGCGCTTATGTTTTGAAGCAAAGCTTGTGCTTTTTAAGCAAATTGTATTTAAAACAATAAGCTATTAAAATAAGCTTTCCAAAAGCTTTAATACAACGATGCAATATGCTTTTCAACTAATTGTTAATGAAAATAAATTACTTTCCGGAAAAATAAAAAAAATGTAAAAGCTCATTAAAAGCTTTCCAAAAGCTTTAATATAACGGTGCAAATTTTTTCAAGTAATTGTTTTTTTTTCAAGTAATTGTTATTAAATTATGCAAAATAGAATACTTTCCGGAAAAATAAAAAAATGTAAAAGTTCATGAAAAGCTTTTTCGTTCCCCAGCTTTTCGGGAATCTTTTATTCACAAATTTGATATTGGTATGACTTCCGAATATTTAAAATGCCTTATCTAAAACTGTAAAATTCATAAAAAATTAGCAAAGCACATCCGCAAAGAAAACTTATATGATACAATAAAAGCTCTATTTAAATTTAGCAATTACTATTTTTATTTTTCTTCACTCTACGTATACTATAATGAATTTCTTTGTAAATATCTACAGCTATTACTGTCTTCAGTTAAATATGTCCCTACTAGACAATTGTTATTGTGTTTATTTCCCTGGTTGCTTTTGTTATACCATTATATCCGCTAAGTACATGACCTGCCGCAACTTTAATTCAGTTGTGCTGTGCTCCTCGCTGCGCAGGGATGTTTCTGGCGAAGACATAGAATAAACACAAAAACTAGAGAGCAAATATGAAAACAAAGTTATACTCAATATTTGTAGAGTACTTATGCTCTCTGTGCGCGCGCTGGTAACTCTTGGATCTGTTAAAGCTTTTGGCTGTTTAGTTCAATGTTCCCTTGATGTTTGGGGTGAGAAATTGGTTTATTCTCATTGAATTATATGTGTGCGATTTTAACATTTTATGTTCTAGAAAATTTATATCCAATTTGCTGCTCTTTAGAATTTTTGTTTAATTTTCCTTTTTTTTTGTATTTTTTTCTTTAAAATGTTGAAAATAATTTATTGTCGAAGCTTTTAGCAGCGCAAATAAAAGCTAATTTAATTATTTTTCTTTCATTAATACATGTTTTGTATGGCAAATGCTGCTAGACAATTAATGCTGTATGGTGGCTACAGTGCGTATGAGTGATGTATGAGCAACCAATTTTTAAATGCATTTTCCGAATGGAAAATAGATAATATTATACTAAGCAAAAGTTAATTGCGAACGAAATTTGCATAAAAAAATTATAATTATAACATTAAAAAATTATAATAAAATTTTTATTTCATTTCTTTCGCAGAAAAAAAAATATTTTTTTTTTTGTAAAATTGTGAAGTATAAAAAATTATAGTACTTTCCATATAAATTAACAAAAAAGGTTTATTAGAATTTTTTAGCTTTTTATTTTTTGTAATTTTGAATATTTGGATTTTTTTTTAAATTTCTTTGGTGAAAAAATTTATACTTTCTACCAAGTATTAATTAAAAATAAATAATAGCTTACTTTTAAAAGTTTTTTGATACTTTGCCAATCCTCCTGCGTTTCATAATTTACACCTCATGCACCCCATACAGGAACTAACTGTTTCACCCGTCAGTTGAAATGTCAAAGAAACTTCAAGCACTTTTAACTTTTCATAAGCGGAAAGCAATTTATACACACCTACATACATACATACGTACATTTGCAACGAAAACCATACACCCATATATCTAGTTGCATAAAAGACCCAAAGAATAATGAGCAGCATACAAGCTAACGGCAGCAGGCGCATGTGTTCCTTTTAAAAAGAATCGGAGTTGCCAGGCAGACAAAATACATTAGAAAAAAACGAATGCTAGTGAAGCTATAGAGCAGTGTAATGAAAAATTGCACAAACAAAAATAATAAAAAAAAGTTACAAAAACAACAAACGCTGCGAAGAGTGTTAGGGTGAAAATGGTTGGCCTACTTTTAGGACATGACATTAATGCTTCCGCATTCAAATGCGCTATGTTGCATGTGTAGTTGTGTATATGCATATGTACATATGTGGCTATGTACATAAATATGTATACACCTTTCTGCAGATAGGTAGGGCTGTTGTTGTGAATCGTAGACATATAGTTTTGCTTTGGTCTTAATATAATAAAAACAAGTATTTTAGCAGACAGTGTAATGCGATTTTGCTAGTCGGGCGATGCCAGATGTCATGAGGTATAAGAATACAAATTTTTATGAAATATATTTTTTGTTATGAAATAATAAGAAACAAAAGAAATTTAAAAAAAAATCTGAATTAAAAAAATTACAGACCCAAAAAATAAATTAAGAAAAAATTAAAACAAAATATAATAAAAAAAAATATTAAAAAAAATTAATAAAAATGTACAAAAAAAAATAAAAAATTATAATAATAATAATGTAAAAAAAAATATTATAACTAAAACACAATCTAATTATAAAAACTACGAACTAATTATAAAAATTACTTTAAAAAATTAACAGAAAAAAATAATGAAAAATAAAAATAATGACAATAATACTAAAAATAAAACAACAAAAAAATAAAAAAAAATTGAACTCAAAAACAAATTAGTTATAAAAATTACAAGAAAATTATCAGACAGAAATAATAAAAAAAAGGAAATAAAAAATTCAAAAAAAAAAATTAAAAAAAAATATATAAAAGTATAAAAAATAATAATTTCAACAAAACATTAAAAATATGTGTATAAAAATTTTTAAAAGCCTTTTTAATATAAATTTTTATGTGAATTGAAAACTTGGCTAAAAGATTTGAAAAAACTATATAAATTATATAATTATATAATAAAAATAAATAAATGCACTAGAATGATATAAATTTAAAATAGTCGTGTTTTTTACAAAAATAAAAAAGAACAATCTAAACATGAACAAAGTTGTGTGTATTAAAAAAAAAATATTTTTTTAGATTTTATATATTTTATTTTTTTTTTGGTAATTTTTTTTTGTTTTTACAGACTTTAAAAAGCTTTGGCAAATAGTTTTAAATTTTTAAGTCAATATTTTTTTTTATTTCAATGAAATATTTTAAATAAAAATCAACGTTTATTAATAGTTTTTTTATATAAATAATTTTTTAATATAGATAAAAGTATCCAAAAACATTTCGCTCAATTTTGGTTTTTTTTTTTCATTCAGTTGTCTTTATTTTATTTTTCTAACTTCATACTTCTTAATATCCTTATTGCCTATAATTATATTTGTTTTTAATTTTTTCTTTTATTTTAATACTTTCCTCATTTTTTTATTTTTTCTATTATTATTATTCTATTATTATTTTTATTTTTTCAACTTTCATTATTTTTTCCCAATTTTTTATTATTATTTTTTCAATTTTTATTATTTTTTTTATTTTTTTATTATTATTTTTATTTTTTCAGATTTTATTTTTTAAATTTTTATTATATTATATTTATATTTTATTTATTTTTGTTTTAATGAAATATTTGGTTTTATTACATTATTACTTTCTTATTGCTTACTTCTTAACTTTCTATTAAATTATATTTGTTTTTAATTCTTTTGTTTAAAAATTATTTTTAATACAATTTTTTTTTATTTATTTTTTCTTACATTTTTTGATTACATATTATATGTTTTTCATTTATTTATTTTGTTTTTTAGTATGAGGTCTAGTTTTAATTTTTGTTTTGAGTTTTGTTTTGTTTTTTGTTTAACGGCAATAAAAAGTTTCACACTAATATTCATAGTTATTATCATTTTTTTGACAATTTTGAGCCAAATGAAATAATTTTTATTTTTACAGTGATATTAAAAATATACTGGATTATCTGAATTAAATAACATTTGAAAATATTTAAAAAACAAATTAAATTGAGCAAATATGTTTTTCACTCCTTGTTTTCATACCTCAAATATTTATAGAGCATGCTCTATCCATTATTCCAGTAAGTGAAAAGGTTGGTAAGAAGCTAATCTGTCGGCCTGATTTTGTGTTATTTTAATTTCTTTACTTGAGTTGTCAACTTTATTACCAGAAAGTGAGGCTCAAGCTTATTCATATCTTTGTTTCAGGTTCCATTATTTGTTTTTTTTTTTTTGCTTATGGAGAACTTTTTAAAGTTTTTCAGTTTGTTTTTGTGTTAAAATATTTTTTAAAATGTTTTGGCATTGACTAATTTACCAGCCAACAGTCTCTTTGTTTCAAAAAATCTACGCGTTTGCGCTACTTTACACTCCTGCTTTACTTTCACTCAACTTATGTCTGCCAAATATTGGTCGGCATATGTTGGATATTTGATGAATCTGACTTGAAAAATTTTGAAATTTTGATTTTATTTTTTTTTTGTTGATTTTTTTTATCATTTTGCTTATTTATTTAGAATTCAACTTTCTGGCTTTTCGTCAGCACTCTCTTAAAAAAAAAAAAAAAAATTTGCACTTCTTGAGTACAAGCCTCCATACAATTAATTCGCTTTGAGCGCCATCTAAGGTTTATTTTTGATAAAATCCTAAAGATTTCTGCATCTTTAGAATTCTACACTACAGTGACGTCTTCAACTATGTTTTCAACTCGCTGCCAGCATACTCATATGCGCGCAAATATGCTTTTAATAACAGTAGATGCTAAAGTCTTTCAAAAGGGTGTATAGAGTCATACTTATTTTATAAGTAAATAACTCAATATATATATTTATATAATATATACATACATATAAGTGGATGTATCAATGCTTTGCTGACTATTTTAAAAGAAAAAAATATGCTTGACTTTTATTTGTTGACTGACTTTCTTGCTTTGTTGCATTATTTGCCAGCAATTTCTTATTGGAGTATGCGCTGCTATGCCACTACATATAGAAAATATATGTATTATGTGCATTTTCGCACACTTGCAAGGCATGCAACACACTTACATGCATACATAGCTGTCTGCATAGTCGCGTTGCCGTTCCAACTTTATTTACCTGTCATCTGACAAGTGCCAGGAACATGCAAGCAGTCGTGAAAGGCGACGAAAAGCCAAGCTTATAAGCACACATGACGACATTGCATGGAAGTAGCGGGCTTTCATATAGTATATGTATATGTGTGTTTGTGTATATGTGGCAACATATGCACAGCACTCACAGCAACGCCATTAAGCCAAACGTTTTAAATATAAATGCCGCAAATAAGTGGAGTAAAGTTTCCTTCACCTTTTTGCCGTGCATTGAACTATGCGCATTTATCCCCACAGCCAGCCAACACACACACATACCTGACCGCGCCGCACAGCATTCTGCTTGCGTGTATGTGAAGCCTTTGCTGCTTATGCAAACAGCAACAGCATTGCATACATAACGGCGCACTTCAACAGCAGCAGCTGCGCGCTTTTGTAACCCTTCCATTATAAACAAGTGCTCCCTTCGCTTCATTTCCCCACAAAGCACGACAAGGTGCCAGACAGTCGCTCAGTCAGCGCGCCATTCAACCAACCAAGCTGTCTGTGGCACATAGCGCCCATAATGTGTTGGCTGGGTGGGCGGGCACGAGGTGTAAAGATGGATTAAAGCGGTCAACTCAAGGGTGGTTGGCCTCGTCGCTGCTACGCGCATAAGAACGTTAGTGCGCCTGTGGGTATGCTTGCATTTTTCGCTACTTCGTCTGCTTCTTCTTGTTTTTTCCCTCGCATACTTGCAACCCTGGCAGTGCATTCGAGTGCGAAGTTGACGTCGTGTGGCACAAAGCGAGTGCAGTGTCCCACTGCCTCACTGACGACGACGTGGGCGGTTCAGAAACGAACCTTTTGCCGATGTAGACAAATAGAAGTATGCAATAAGTTCGCTTAGGTGCGCGCTTAAGTTGAGTGTTGTGTACGGTTGTTTTGTTGTAGAATTTTTCATTAAGCATTTTTTGTTGTTGTAAACTTGCTTTTGTTAGTGTCTGCTTACTTTTTATTGTATGTTCGTAGCTTTGCTTCGCTTTCGGTGGGGAGCCTCGAGTGTTTCTGTAGAGTATAGATATTTTATAAAACTTTTTTTTGGTTTTCCTTGCTTTCTCTACTTTGCATAGTTAGATTTGATCTGCTAAATGCGAGTTATAGTATTGTTGGTTTTTCTTGAAATGAAAAACTTTTCTTCAAAAGAAAAAAATGGTGTAAGGCAGTTCATCAAATTTCTAGTTAGTTGCAACGCATTTTTTCGTGGATAGGCCTCTAAAATTGCTCGGAATCCCCGCTAATTTGTAGATTCTTCTTCTTCTTCATTATCATAGGCACCGTACGTGGTTGCAGCCGTGTTAGATTCAGGAAATTTGATTCGATTTCCATTCTACAACCTCTTTTGTATTACTTCGGGTTGCACTTCAATGTTGCTCTCTCTCTTTTCATTTCATTTGTAGACACTACTTTCAGAGCCCGAGGTGTGTGCCTAAAATAATGTTCAATTGTGTACATGTCGGCTAAATGGTGGTTCAGATAGCTTTCGAAGCAAAATATGAACTTACGGAACATTTTTTTCCAATTGAGAACAGACACTAACAAACCTCCAAAAGCATTTACGACAGGAAAAAGCTACTCATTAAACTCATTAGCGTCTCGGAGCTCGTGGTGAATAAAGGATGGGGTTTAGATATCGGTTTAGTTGTCTTCATGGAAACTTTTACACGTTTTTCATCAACGTAATTCTAATTCTTCTTTATATAACTTTATATTTATTATATAAGATTTGTAGCGCACATCTTACAGTGTGAGGGTTACGCAATAATTATGCTCGGCTACGGTAATCAATTTACAAAAACTAATCTCAATCGCCAGTTTTAGTATAATTTCATAGGTCAGATTGAATTTTCTGAACTTTTGTCGTATAAGGCGTCACTTTTATAGGTTAAGATGAGATATTTAGGCGATAAAAATAGTTTTGCCGATAAAATTTTAACAGGTTATGTGGAATTTTCTTCCCTCATATGATGTAGCGAGAGCTTTCTGGATCATAAAAATAATTTGAGGGTAATAAATCTATAGGTTAGGTTGATTTTTATTCACTTTTTTAGGTTAGAGTGAATTTTTGGGTAGCGAAAATAAGTTTGCGGTTATGATTTTCTAGGTTAGGTTAACTTTTCTAGATTTTTTTAGGTCAAAATGAATATTTTGGGTCGCAAAAATAAGATTGTGGTTATAATTTTATAGGTTAGCTTAACTTATCTTTACTTCTTTAGGTTAGAGTGAGTATTTTGGGTCGCAAAAATAAGTTTGTGGTTACGATTTTATAGGTTAGGTTAACTTATCTTCACTTTTTTAGGTCAAAATGAATATTTCGGGTCGCAAAAATAAGATTGTGGTTATAATTTTATAGATTAGCTTAACTTATCTTCATACATTTATTTTTGCACAGAATCATCAATCAAGGCTCGTCTTTTTTATAAGTCCAACATTTTCTGACTTATTCTAATCATCTACTCATATCTGAAACTCTGTGGTACAACCTCGAAGCACTTTAACAGCCTAAAGTGCATGTACAGCCTTCATTTCGATTCTAACTAAAGCATAATGCTTATCTCTCGACAGTTGGACTAAGCGTGCTTAATACAATCATTGAAGACAAACGTGCCTTGCTGCTTTAGTATTTCTGCAACACAGCTTTCCGCCTTATTTCGTTAATCAAATAACAATCAGACGACGAACAGCACGTCAGCTTATACCTTGAAAAAAGACTAATTCATTCTATAATTTTTTTTCTAAATAAAATTCGGAAAAAGAACAAAATAAATTGCAGAATTCAAAAATTATACAACAACAAAATGTACCGTTGACGGGAATCACCTTCAAAGTAAACGAAGTCTTCCGCAACGTGCGAATTCGTCAAAGACGCGTGCGCCGCTGATTAAGGCGAGCACAGCAAAGTCGAAGCGTCTAAATGCAACAACAACAATACTAATAATAGTAAATTTTGAATAAACACGATACTAAGCAGCTAACAGCTGTTTGGTTTTTATTTGCAAACAAGCCAAACAAAGTCAATTGGCGCATACAAACAAAAGACTTAAGCGACAAACTTGTTTTGCGCGCATTTTACCATATATTTGCATTTATTTATTTTTTGGCATTTTAGCAGAGTTATCAGACAAAAAAACAACAAAAATGCGCAACAAAGTCTAACAGTCTAAGTCATAGCTGAAATTTGTTTAAAATAAATATACACACAGAGATTTAAAGATAGGAACAACTGTTGTTATTGTGGCCATAAATATGCAAAATAAAATGCGAAAATCACCAGTTGAACCTTGGCAATGAGCGAATTCGTCAACGAGGCAAATGTCACAAAAAAAGGAAAAATTAAACTTGAAAAACATTTTTTTAAAATAAAAAAATTAAGAAAATAAAAAAAAATTCAAAAAATAATAATCATAAATTTAAGTTTAAAAATTAAGAAAAAGTAACAGATAAATAAAAAATAAATACAAAAAACAATCTGGGAAAAACGAAAATAAAATAAGCTTAAGTTAAAAATAAAATTTCGAAAATTTACCAAAAATTAATAAAAAAAAAAAAAAAAGAAAATAAAATTAAAAACATAAAAACTAAGAAAATAAAATAAAAAATCATATTAAAAAGTGTAAAAATCAGGAAAAACTAACAATTAAATGAAAAATAAATAAAAATTAAAATTAAGAAAAATAAATTGAAAAAACAATGAGGAAGAAAAACGAAAATAAAAAAAACTGAGAAAGAATTAAAATGGAATCGAAAATGGAATGAAAAAAATCGAATGAAAAATAATCAAAAAATGAATGGAAATAAAATAAAATAAAAAAAGTAAAAAATAAAAAAAATTCAGAAAAAGAAAAATAATAAACTCCATATTAAAATCCGATCTGTCAAGTAGTATTAAGAAAAATAAATTAAAAAAACAATCTGGGAAAAACGAAAATAAAAAAAACTTCAGTTAAAAATAAAATATCGAAAATTTACCAAAAATTAATAAAAATAAAAAAAATATAAAAATTTGGAAAAATTAAGAAATTAAAATAAAAATCATTACGTGTAAAAGTAAGGAAAAAATAACAATTAAATGAAAAATAAATAAAAAAAATTAAGAAAAGTAAATTTAAAAAACAATCTGGGAAAAACGAAAATAAAAAACTTAAGTTAAAAATAAAATACCGAAAATTTACGAAAAATTAACACAGTCGCATATATAAAAAAAGTAAATATGTATACATGTGTGTGTATGTATATACATATGTATATGCATGTATGGTATGGTTGTCTAAAGCCAAAATGGCATGCAGAAAAATTTTGCTGTTAGCTTAGCCCCTCAGACGTCGTGGGGTGTGTGACAAAGCTGCGCAAAGCCAACTTCATACAAGAAATATTTCGAAATGAATATTTTGACGGCTGTTAAATATTATTAACACTTTTTTGCAGTTATAATTAATGAATTTTCGAGCACGCGCCGCGTGTGTGAGTCAGCAATTTGGATTATGTTGTGTTTGTAGAGAATGGAACTGCATTCGAGACATTTTTATGAGATTGCTGATAATGAAAAATTTCAAAAACTTTATATGGAATAAATACATAGGTAAATCATACAATTAAGCTTTGATAAATTTAAAAAAAATTCAATTACAATTAAAATAATAAAAAATATAATAAATAAAGAATAACTTAAATAAAAAAATATAATAAAAAATAATATAAATAAAAAATATAATATATATAACTCATACACTGACCGAGGTATTCGGCATTAGGTTTGTTAGAAAAACGAAATTATTATATTTAGTATATGAGAGTTGGGCTAATATCGACCCTGTTTTATCTACTTTTTCCAATATCACATATTATTAATATACTAATACTAATACTAAAATGGGTTTCATAAAGTACCTACCAATCAAATGGAATATATTCAGCTGCATGTTCGAAAATCCTGCTATTAATGACATGGGGGCTGGGTCAAGCTTTCGCTACATTTTATATATTTGTGGCACAAAGACACACTTTCATGAGTAAAACACGCTCTTCCATTTTCATTGAGATAACTCACATATTGGTCGATTTAAGTGGCATAAAGTCACCCGGAAGTTTATTTTTATATTAGGTATATGGGATCTCAGGGAAGTATTGACCCGATTAAGCCCATTTTTGGTATACGGAGTCACTATTATCAGGAAAAGATTCTTTCGGACCTTACTCTGTAGCAACAAGAGTATAATTAAAAGTACAAAAAATTAAGAATGTATTTTAATTATTTTTTTTTTTTATCTTTTTTTTAATCTTTCATATGTTATACTTTCTTGATAACAACGCTTTATATTTTAATTTTAGTTAATTTAATTTATTTTTTTAATTTTGCAAACATTAAAAATTTGGCGTTTATCGACTGAACTCATTAATACAATTTGCAAATTAGTTTATTGCTTGTCTATTCATTAATAAATTATAGCCATTTTTGGCAACTTCTTAAGCGCAGCAACGAGTTTGCCCATCTCAAATATCAACTTCCGAGTTATTCGTCTTTTTATAATTAGTTTTTGTGTGAGTGTATGTTTGTGCGTATATATGGCAGATATTTGATAAAGTGGGCGTGTTTAAGGTCGTGATGTGCCGCGTTGACCACGCTATCTGACAACAGTTTTGGGGCTTTAAAACTATGTATTTTTGGGCCGATTCGACTGCTTATAAATTGGGTAGCCAAAATATATTTTCTACTGCTGAGTCCTTAAAAAAAAATTATTTAAAAAAATAAATAAAAAATTATTAAAACAAAAAAATAATAAAAAATAAAAAACTAATATGAAAAAACTAAAGATACTATCAAAAAACCATAAAATCCGTTACATATAAGGAGAGGTGATAAAGAAAAAATTTAATTAAGTACTAATTAAAAAAATTAAATTAATTGTTTAAAAATACATGAATTAAAACAAATAATTAACAGAAAGAAAAAATTATAATTAAAAAAGCAATAAAATTATAATTAAATAAAAAAATTAAATTAATTCATTAATTAAAAAATTTAATTAAATACTAATAAAAAACACATGAGTTGAAAATAATAATTAATTAAAATGAAAACAAAAAGTTTTAATTAAAAAAAACAACAAAATTATAATTAATTTACTTAATTAAAAAAACTTAAACTAATTACTTGATTTAAAAAATACATGAAAAAAAATAATTGATTAAAACAGAAACAAAAAATTTTAATTAAAAAAACAATAAAACTAAAATTAAATAAAAAAATTAAATTAATTCATTAATTAAAAAAATTAATTAAATACCAATTAAAAAATTTAAATTAATTATTTAAAAAATACATGAGCTAAAAACATAATTGATTAAAACAGAAACAAAAAATTTTAATTAAAAAAACAATAAAACTACAATTAAATAAAAAAATTAAATTAATTCATTAATTAAAAAATTTAATTAAATACTAATTAAAAAATTAAAATTAATTATTTAGAAAATACATGAGTTAAAAAAATAAACAGAAAAAAAAAATATTAAATAAAAAAAAACAATAAAATTATAATTAAATTACTTAATTAAAAAAATTAAACTAATTACTTGATTTAAAAATTACATGAGCTAAAAGAATAATTGATTAAAATAGAAACAAAAAATTTTAATTAAAAAAAGCAATAAAATTATAATTAAATAAAAAACATTAAATTAATTCATTAATTAAAAAATTTAAATTAATTCATTAATTAAAAAATTTAATTAAATACTAATTAAAAAATTTAAATTAATTATTTAAAAAATAGATGAGTTAAAAAAAAAATAGTTAATTAAAACAGAAACAAAACATTTTAATTAAAAAAACAATAAAATTATAAGTAAACTACTTAATTAAAAAAAATTAAACTAATTACTTGATTTAAAAAATACATGAGCTAAAAAATAATTGATTAAAATAGAAACAAAAATTTTAATTAAAAAAACAAAACAATTATTTATTAAATAAAAAAATTGAATTAATTCATTAATTAAAAATTTATTTAAACACTAATTCAAAAATTTAAAGTAATTATTTAAAAAATACATGAGTTAAAAAAATAATTAATTAAAACAGAAACAAAAAATTGTAATTAAAAAAAAAAACAATAAAATTATAATTAAATGAAAAAAAATTAAATTAATTCATTGGAATTCAACGTGTGCTCTTAATCTAAATACTAATTCAAAAATTTAAAGTAATTATTTAAAAAATAAATGAACTAAAAAAATAATTAATTAAAACAGAAACAAAAAATTGTAATTAAAAAAAAACAATAAAATTATAATTAAATAAAAAAAATTAAATTAATTCATTAATTAAAAATTTAATTAATTATTTAAAAAATACATGAGTTAAAAAAAAATAATTAATTAAAACAGAAACAAAAAATTGTAATTAAAAAAAAAAACAATAAAATTATAATTAAATAAAAAAATTAAATTAATTCATTAATTAAAAAATAAAATTAATTAAATACTAATTAAAAAAATTAAATTAATTGATTTAAAAAATACATGATAAAAAAATAATTATTAAAATAGAAACAAAAAATTTTAATTAAAAAAAGCAATAAAATTATAATTAAATAAAAAAATTAAATTAATTCATTAATTAAAAAATTAATTAAATACTAATTAAAAAATTAAAATTAATTATTTAAAAAATACATGAGCTAAAAAAATAATTAATTAAAACAGAAACAAAACATTTTGATTAAAAAAACACAATAAAAGTATAATTAAATTACTTAATTAAAAAAATTAAACTAATTACTTGATTTAAAAAATACATGAACTAAAAAAATAATTAATTAAAACAGAAACAAAAACAAAAAATTGTAATTAAAAAAACAATAAAATTGTAATTACATAAAAAAATTATATTAATTTATTACTTAATCAAACAAACTGAATTAATTTCTTAATTAAGAAAAAAAATAAATTACTTACTTGATTTAAAAAATACAAGAATTAAAGAAAATAAATTAATTAAAACAGAAAGAAAAATTAAATATTTAAAGAAAAATCAATAAAGTTATATTAAATAAAAACAATTAAATCACCATTTACTAAAGCTATTTTTCAGAGTACCCAGCGGAAAAAATGTCTTTTTTACCCACCTAGTTCATATACAATACATACATATACATATGTATTAGTATTTAGATTAAAATGTGCAGCAATAAAAATTCTATAAAGTAAAAATAATAATAAATTCTAGCATACTACATTATATGTATGTAGGCAGGTATGAGCGTAAATATCTGTTTATGCAGGAATGTATGCTCATATTTTAACGAATCACAGCAGCGTGCATAAAAATTATTCTATTTTTAAGGTCAACAGGAAAACTGTAAAACTTGTCTAATGAGTTTGACAAAAATGACGCAAACACATACACATAAAACATAAATCAACTTTGCACACACATACACCCACTATTGGGCAGTGTAGGAACAGCAGCCGCCACCATTATTCACTTATACCGTTTGCTGCTATGTGCTTTATGCTAAAAAATGTTTTTGTTGTTGTATGCATTTTTGGTTTTTAGCCACATTTTTATGCAATGCTCTGTATTCAGCATGCATTTGCACACATTTTCATGCATACATATAGCAACAGCTATGCATTGTTTTTGGCCCGAATGTGACAAATAAGTTAATAAACTTTTAAGTGTTCATTAAGGAAATGCTTAAATAGAATTTTACACGCCCGAGTAGGTGTTTATGTGCCTTGTCGTGGAATTTCGCAGAATTTGTGCATTTTCTTCAATTAAATGTCAGGTTCAAGTTGAAGTGTAATCGAGTGGGTGGGTGCAATTACTTAAATATACGCCCCGTATGTTCGAGAAATTTGTTGCTAGGCAAGACAAATGAAAAAAAAATAAAGAGTGAAAACTTATTCAACAGATAAAAATATATCATAAGATTTGTTTTTGTAAAATGCTGCGGTAAGGTAAAATTAATATTATAGTGCAATGGAAATAATTTTAAAAAATTTATCATTTCAAAAGAAAAAAATTAATTAATAAAATGTTTTTAATAAAATATTGATATTATTCAATAAGACATTGATATTATTTCAATATTTTTAATTAAATATTTCAAAAAATATTTTTTAATAATTTTTTTTTTTTTAAATAAAAAATTTTTAAAATTATTCATTGCACTATAATATTAATTTCACCTTTCCTCAGCATTTTAGAAACACAAATCTTATATATTTTTATCTGTTGAATAAGTTTTCAGCTCTTTAATTTTTTTTAAATTTTTTTGAAATATTTCATTAAAAAATATTTTTTTTTTATTATTTTTATTTCTTCACAAAATTCTAAGATTTTTAAAAAGGGTTATTTACAAATCGAAGGCTCAAATTGTCTAGAATATGTTGGTAAAATGTTTTTTCGATCCGTGAATTAGTTCCGTCGCAACATGTCTTTGAACGGACCTATGTCCTGAGCATTGACAATATTTTTTTTATTATTTTTATTTCTTCACAAAATTCTAAGATTTTTAAAAAGGGTTATTTAATTAAGGGGGTCCTCTTTTGAAATTTCTTTAAAAAATCGATTTTTTTTATTGTACAAATCGAAGGCTTAAATTGTCTAGAATATGTTGGTAAAATTTTTTTTCGATACGTTCCGTCGCAACACGACTTTGAACGGACCTATGTCTTGAGCATTGACGGACGCTTTGAAACTTGGCCACGCGTTTTCTCGAAACAAGATTTTGCGAATCTGCGGAAATTCTCTGTTTTGAACCATTCCACCAATTATCTTCGCGTTTTGTCCGCCTAAAAAACAAAATTCTCTGGCGCTGTAACCTACAAAATCGCAATATTTTGATCATGAACGATTTTTTACAACAGGTCAAAGTGGAAAAATCATGCGAAAAAACGATACTTTATTTTCAAGTGGCCGCCATTTTGTTTCTATAACGAATTTTTTCATGTTTTTTCGGTTGAGGCGCCTCTACGAAATGTTATCATTAGGATTCGTTTGATTTTCTGCTTGTAGACAACGAATTGCGAGCTGTATCGACCGCAGATGAGGTCGGTTTTCAAAACACATTTTGCTGGAGCTGCCATTTTTGACACTCAAAAATTCTGATTTCATAGATGAAACCTGAATAAACATGTTGCAGAATAGCGCACATGTCTGAGTCAGTTTACTTTTTCCAAAAAAAAAATGTTAAATTTTAGGTACTTTTTGCACAATTATATAATAGGACCCCCTTAATTCATAATAAAAATATAAAATTAACAAAATAATAACAGGGAAATAGAAATTGGCAATAAAAATAAAATAACGAAAAATCAATACAATTATAATTAAATAAAATAAATTAATTACTTAATCAAAATCAAATCAAATTAATTACTTAATTAAAACAAGTTAATAAAAATAGAAACAAAAAGTAATAATTTTAAGAAAAATCCATAAAATAATAATTAAGTAAAAAAATTAAAAAAAAAATATTACTTAATTAAAAAAATTACATTAATTACTTAATTTAAAGAACTAAATTAAATATTTAAAACATAAATTAATTAAAACATAAACAAAAATTAATAATTTAAAGAAATCAATTACTTAATTTAAAGAATTAAATTAACTATTTATAAAATAAATTAATTAGAACAGAAACAAAAATTAATAATTAAAAAAAATGTATAAAATAATACTGAAATAAAATAATTTAAAGAAATCAATTACTTAATTTAAAGAATTAAATTAACTATTTATAAAATAAATTAATTAGAACAGAAACAAAAATTAATAATTAAAAAAAATGTATAAAATAATACTGAAATAAAATAATTTAAAGAAATTAATTACTTAATTAAAAAAAAGTATTAATTAAAATAGGAACAAAAATTAATACTTCAAAGATAAATCAATAAAATTATAATTTATTTAATTATTAATAAATAATTAATAAATAAATTATTTTATTAAAAAATTAAATCATTTAAAACATTTAAAAATAACAAATAATTAAAACAGAAACAAAAAATTAATAATTTAAAGAGAAACCATAAAATTTTAATTAATTAAAAAAATTTAAATAAATTAATTTCTTAGATAAAAATATAAAATTAATTATTTTACTTAAAAAATATATAAATAAAAAAATAATTAAAACAGAAACAAAAAATTTCTTAGATAATAAAATATAAATAATAAATCTTAGAGAATAAAAAATAATTATTTTATTTAAAAATAAAATTATAATTAAATACAACAAAATAAAACACCTAATTACTAAAATTTAAGAAAAAAAGTTTATATAAATATTTTTGCGATTGTTTTTGGGGACGAATTACATATATTCTTTTATACTCAAAATAGCTAAGTATTAAGCTACATATACGAATATATATACATATATGTACATATATACATATACGAATATATAGTATATACATACCTATAGTGTATTAACATTTACATATCGCAAGAGCTTAGCAGCTTGTAGTCTCACTTTTACATTTTAATTTCTTAACCTGAGAGCCCAAACGGATGTTCTTGACCACATAAGTAGGTGTTAAAAGCATATCGAACGCTTGGTAATTCGATAGCGCCAGCATAATGGTGTAACAGTTGGCGCCAGCAAGCATAATGCAACAAACAACAACAAAAACCAGCATGAATTTTATGCGCCAAGTGGAGGGTAGAAGGAGTGTGGTAAAATAGTCAAGGAGTTAACTGTATGCATCTGTGTGAGCTTTACGTTTGCTTGTGTGTGCAAATTAAAAAAAAAATATTTATATTTTCTCATAACTATACATAAACATGCTTACATATGTATTTGAACCTATGCGGAGAACAGTTGTCAATGTCAAGCGGTTCAAATTTCATTTAATTTACAACCACTTGGGAGGTGTAAAGACGCAGTTACATAAATTTTTTTCACATATGGTTTTTTTGATTTTTGTTACATATACATAATTCAATTTTTTTCCATTTTTTAAATTCTTATGTGCAATTTTATTTTATTAATATTTTTTTTTTTGAACTTTTAAAATAGAATTATGTAAAAAAGTAAGAGTTGCCACTTTTTAATTAAAAAATTATATACTATTTTATTATAACTTTATTATTTAATTACAATTTTGTAATTTTTGGTTTTATTTCCATTTTATTTTTTTTAATACTTTTTAAAATAATTTTTTTTTTTTTAATTTTATTTATTTTTTTTTTGTTTTTTTTTATTTTTTCGAAAATAAAAGTTGTATTTCCATCTATTTCTTATAATATTTTTTAAATACTTTTTTTAAACAATTTTGTTAAAACAATTTTTTTTACATACTTTTTATTTTTTAGAAAATTTAAGTTGTAAGGTTGCTTTTTTGTGTAACTGCAAAAATTTCTCTGAAAATTCAAGCCATGTAACCATGTTGACAAAAAACTTAACGTCACATGCAATTTAAAACCGGTTTTTATCTCTCGGCAACATCCAGGTTCAAGTGCATAATGATATTTGAGCTGTTCTTAATATGATATGCTTGTAAGAAGCCAATTTTGCAGACTTGTATATTTTTTTATATTTTTTATAGCCCACAATTTTTTGGCTTAAATTAAGCGCGCCCTTGCGGCGCAGGCTTTTAGCAACATGTTGCAGAAGTGAAGTACATTAATATTTACATGTACATAAGCACATTCGGAGCATTAAATCATAAACAAAATCAGCAGTTTTTACTACACATAGTAACATATGTCTCAGCAACATGTTTCAGCAACATGAAACAATTAAAGATAGATCTACATATATGACATTATTATTTAACAAATTCTCTACAACTTTAAAATATTTTATAGTTAGTATTTTTTACCCTTAGCAACATTTCTCAGCAATATACTTCAGCAACATGTCTAATTTTTCCTTAAAAAAAGTTATTCAACTGTCCCTATATTTGATGAATAATCTTTACATTTTTAATTTTTCCTTTTGAAGAATGATATATGTATAGCAACATGCTTTAGCAACAGTTCATATAGCTTTATATTACATTATCGTTTAATCTATTCTCTTAAACGTGCAATTAATTAACTAAATCTTTTTTATTACACTCAGCAACATGTTTCAGCAACATGTTCATATAGCTTTATATTACATTATCGTTTAATCTATTCTCTTAAACGTGCAATTTTTTAATTAACTAAATTTTTTTTTATTACACTCAGCAACATGTTTCAGCAACATGTTCAATATTTGTTCACGTATTTATTGATAAATACTGAACCACTCACGATATTTTGTAAAAATTATTATTTTCAATTTATATAGTTAGCAACATGTTGCGTGAAAACCATTTTATGCTGTAACTTTAATTAAAAATATGTTTCAGCAACATTTCCTATAATTCTATATTAATTTCTTGCTTAACAAATTCTCTTAAATTGGCTATTTTTTTTAATGAACGAAATTTTTTATTACTCATAGCAACATATTGCAGCAACTTGTATCAACAGCATGTTTCAGCAACATTTTGCAAAAAAATAATTTATAAAAAAAAAACCATCTTTAAAATTACTTAAGTACAAATTAAACTTAATTACTAAACATGTCAACTAATTCATAAATTTTCGTCTCTCTCACTTGCTTCTTCCAGGAATTATGACACTGAGCCGTGGCCCGTACAGCGAGCTCGATAAAATGAGCCTTTTTCAGGATCTAAAACTGAAACGACGAAAAATCGATTCAAGATGCAGCAGTGATGGCGAATCAGTAGCCGACACCTCCACCTCCTCGCCCGATCTCCTCGCACCGATGTCGCCGAAAATGTGCGACACCGGCGGTGCGGGTGCTGGCGGCCATGGAGGTGGCGGCGGCGGTGCGCTCTCCTCCCTGCTGTTGCCCACCGCCGTCGTCACCTTGACGGCAACATCCACCATTGCGCCCGTCTCTGCCGCAGCTGCCACTATCTGCTCGAGCAGCACTGTGCCAACTGCCGCCAGCAGCAACTCCGGTCACAATGTGTGCGTGGCAACACCACCAAGCGCCACCACTACGGTGGTTGTGTCCGCTGGCAAAGCGGCAGCCATAAAAGCTGAGCAAAAACACCAACAACAGCAGCAGCAGCAGCAGCAACAACAACAGACTGAAATTAACTCGTCCAGCGGCCCTGTGAGCGCAGCGGCCGCCTCGTCCGTGATGTCACCGCCTCCAACAACAACAGTGCGCATGTCACCTGCGCCGCCGACTGATCTGAGCCTGCCGGCAGGGCGTCGCACGCCCAGCAATGCGACGCCGACACGCGCCACACCAACACCACCGCATAATAATGGCAATGCGAGTAGTAGTTGTGGCACCAGTAATGGTGGTGGCAGCAGTCGCGCCTCACCGGACTCAATGGATGAGCGTCCGTCAACAACCACCACAACAACAACGGGTGGCACGCAGATGTCTACAAATGGTATACATGGCGGTGCGAGTGGGGACTGTATGCAAAACGCTGCAAGTGCCGAGTGTGGTGTTAGTAATTTAAGTGTCATACGCTCGGTGAAGGAAGAGCGCATTGCCGCCTCGCCTACGAAAATGCTATCCTACCACCAGCATCAGCAACAGCAGCAACAACAGCAAATGCAGTATCAACAGCACGCGCCATCTCCCACACAATCCAAAGGTCTCACGCAGTCGCAGCAGCATGTCAGCGTGCTGGTGACGCCATCACGCATAAAGTCTGAATTGTCACCGCAGCAGCAACAGCATGCGCAGCAAATGCCGCCAACATCGCTACAACATCTGGCGCATCACCCGGCTTACTCCACGTCTGTGTCGACAGCGACCAGCTCAGTGACATCTACTTCTGGCGCGATGACTACCACAACCAGCTCCAGCGCCGCAGCACTGCACGCAAGCACGCCATCGCCGACGCCATTGCCAACACCGGCAGCAGTAGCAGCAGCAGCGGTGGCGGCCGCGGCGGCGCATCATCCGCACCTGCATCACCCGCCGCCGCCCATAGTGCAGACGCATCACCTACATCAACAGCTCACACAACCGCAGCTGCGCAAGAGCAGTCCGCCAACTGGTCTAGGACTGCCGCAGCAACATTTACTAAACCAATCCATGCAGCATTTGACACAACAGCAGCAATTGCAGCTGCTGCAGCAGGCGGCCGCTATGTCACAGCGACCAACGCAAATGTCGCCGAATGCCATAAACTCAACGCCAAGCGCGCGGCATCAGTCCAGCGCTTCATCGCCACATCAACATTTGCTACAGCAGCATCATCACCATCAGCAACAACAGCAGCAGCAACAGCAGCAGCATTTACGCATTAAAAAGGAGCCAGCGCAGCTATTGGCCGCCGCCGCGGGTAGTTTATTGGGCAGCAGCGGCGGCGCGCAACGCCACTTACACTCGCCACATCACCATCACCCATCATCGCCACAACAGCAACAGCAGCAGCCTCCACCGCAGTTACCGCCACAAGCTTTGGGTAATATAGCGCAGCTGATACACCCAGGCTCGCTGCAATTGCGTCATCCCAACCGCGATGCAGCCATACTTTTTCGTGTAAAGAACGAAGTGCATCAGCAAGTGGCTGCCGCGCAGCTTATGCAACCTGGCGCTGCTGCCGCTGCCGCAGCCGCGGCACAACGCATGGTCTGGGTTTCGAACGCGCGCATAAACGGCGTTAAACCGGAGGTTATTGGTGGTCCGCTCGGCGGTTTGCGACCGGGTGGTCCAGCGCAGTCGCCCTCACCGCATCATTCTTCATCCTCTTCGTCTTCACAACTGTCGCCGCAAACGCCTTCACAAACGCCGCCACGCGGTACGCCTACGGTCATCATGGGCGAAAGCTGTGGCGTGCGCACAATGGTGTGGGGATACGAGCCGGCGCCACCAACAGCCGGTCCATCGCCCACACATGGCGGCAACAGCAACAGCGGTAGTGGCGGTGGTCTGCATCAGACGCCGCCCTCCACGCCACAACATCCACACGGCCAGCAACAACAGCAACCGCCCTCTTCTATGTCATCGCTCTCACAACAGTCACATCACTCATCACAGTCATCACTGCAGTCGGCGTCATCACCATCGGCGGGCTCCATTACGCCCACGCATACGCCCGGACCGTCGCCGCAAAACAACGAGGAGGCCGCGCAGCTATTGCTTTCACTGGGTCAGACGCGCATACAGGATGTGCGTCCGCGGCCACATCAGTTTCGCACACCGCATGCGCTCAATATGGAGCGGCTGTGGGCGGGCGATTACTCGCAGTTGCCGCCCGGACAGATACATGCGCTCAATTTGAGCGCGCAACAGCAGTGGGGCAGCACCAATGCGACGGGCATGAATCGCGGTCTGGATGCGCCGCACGAGCCCACGGACGAGGATGATCAGCCGCTGGTCTGCATGATCTGCGAAGACAAGGCGACCGGCTTGCATTACGGCATCATCACGTGTGAAGGGTGTGTAAAAAGCACAGCGTTTCAAATGCAGTTTTTTAATAATTTACCGTTATCTTTTATCCCTACAGTTGCAAGGGCTTCTTCAAGCGCACCGTGCAGAACCGACGCGTCTACACCTGCGTGGCCGATGGCACGTGCGAAATAACCAAAGCGCAGCGCAACCGGTGTCAGTATTGTCGATTTAAGAAGTGCATCGAGCAGGGCATGGTCTTGCAAGGTACGTACGCCCCCCATATATACTTACTTTTAATTATAAGAGTCTAAAATTGTTTTGGTTTTTTTCCCCACACAACAGCCGTGCGCGAGGATCGCATGCCGGGCGGCCGCAACAGCGGCGCCGTCTACAACCTCTACAAGGTCAAGTATAAGAAACACAAAAAGTCCAAGCAGCAGCAACAACAACAGCAGCAATCACAGCAACAACACATGCATTCACCACATCATCAATCGCCGCTCTCACCACACCATCAACAGCATCTGCTTTCACCGCAACAGCAACAGCATCTGCATCAGCATCAACAGCAATTGGCGGCCGCTGCCGCAGTCGCTGCCGCCGCGCAGCATCAACATTCGAAGCTGCTAAGCGCCACGCTAGGGCAAAGTGAAATGAAGCCAATGTTTTTGGGTCCATCCATCAAGCAGGAGCTGCTACAGCAACAGCAGCAGCAGCAGCAGCAACAACACCAGCAACAGCAAGCCGCGCAACTGCATTCTCCACATCATCAGCAGTTGCATTCGCCGCACCACACGCTACACGGCTCGCCACATGGCGCGCTACCGCCACACTCTTCGGCCAGCGCATTGCATAGTCCACTGTCGCATGGGCCGCCCTCACTGCCACCACACACCTCCTCTTCATCCTCATCCTCGTCGTCGGCTTCTTCGGGCGGCAGCAGCAGCAGCTCACAGCAGCCATTACACCATGCGCTGCCTTCGCCACATCATGCGCTCGCGCATGCGCATCATCTACAAGCGAACGCGTCACATGCACCGCCGCATGCACAACAGCTGCATCAGCAGCAACAGCAACAACAGCAGCAACATCAACAGCATGCGTCACAGCTGCAGGAGAATGCCATCAAATTGCCCTCGCATTTGGTTAACGGTACAATACTTAAGACTGCCCTAACGAATCCCAGCGAAATCGTGCATTTAAGAAATCGCCTCGATACCGCCGTGAGCTCGTCGAAGGATCGCCAGCTCTCGTATGAGCATGCGCACTCCATGATCCAAACGCTAATCGACTGTGATGCTATGGAGGACATAGCCACATTGCCACACTTCTCCGAGTTTCTCGAGGACAAGTCGGAGATTAGCGAGAAGCTATGCAATATCGGTGACTCCATCGTACATAAGCTGGTATCGTGGACAAAGAAACTGCCTTTTTACTTGGAGATACCCGTTGACATACACACCAAGCTGCTGACGGACAAGTGGCATGAGATACTCATATTGACTACAGCGGCGTACCAGGCCTTGCACGGCAGGCGCAGGACACCTAGCACCACGACGCCCGGTGGCGGTGACACAACAACAGCGCAAGCCTCCTCCACCACCAGCTCGAGCGGCGGTCGTTCTAGCGCAGGCGCGCCACCACATTCGCCCGCCTCAGCCAATCATCATCACAATCACCATCACATGAGCGGCTCACCGCATGCCACGAGTCTGAATTTGCCACACCAGCTGCATAATCAACAAATGCAGGCAGCAGCAACGCCACCGCTGCAGAAGGAGGATCCCGAATTCGTGGACGAGGTGAATGGCCATCTGCTGACGCTGCAAACGTGCCTCACCACACTGATGGGCCAGCCCATTGCCATGGAACAGCTGAAGCTGGATGTCGGTCATATGGTGGATAAGATGACACAGATCACGATCATGTTTCGACGCATTAAACTCAAAATGGAGGAATATGTTTGTTTGAAGGTGTACATTCTGTTGAATAAAGGTGAGTATTGGTAGTGAGAAATTGCAGCTGTTGTACTACAATAACAATGTAGCTCATCTTTTCCCTTTAGCAGAAGTGGAACTAGAGACCATACAAGAGCGTTACGTGCAGGTGTTACGCACGTATTTGCAGCACTCGTCACCGCAGAATCCACAAGATCGACTCACTGAACTGCTGTCGCATATACCGGAGGTACGTTGAGGATGAAATAAGTTTGAAACCCGTGAGCTTCTACTTTTATAATTACAAACTCTGGGTCTCGAAAATCAGATATGACGCATTTTGTGAGAAGTGTCGGTTACTTCATCTACGGTCACATCTAACAGGCTGACAATGCAAAACGCTTTCTAACTCAATGACCCGGTAGTTTTGCCTTCGACTACGGAACTTTGGTAGAGATTAGCGGGATGTTTCAGTTAATCCCTTTGATAACACTATAACCCGGAGGTTTTGCCCTTGGTTTTAGAACCTCATTTATGCTAATTTCGTCCGCAGACGTCTGCTAATCCCTCTGCAGTCACATATAATAGGCTGGTGCCGCAGAAAAGCTTCTCTAATCTTATATGTTGAGTGTTAGTCTGGAATATACGCTAATACCTCATCATCCTTACGAGCTAGTCGGTAATCTGTTCCCTTGAGGACAGTAATTTTGAATGCATAATCGAAAAGCTTGATTAGTTTTGGGGTTACTAAGACTTCCCAACTTTTCTAATATGGTATTTTGAGGACATGTCTAGCAAATATTGGAATATGTGCTGAATGTATAATCAGCGAGCGTTAGCTAAGGACTAAACCCAAACCCACCGTTCTAAATCCTAGAATACTCCTAATTACCAGAAATTATAGCTTTTACCCACAAAGATCTATCTTTAAACCTGACGGGATTTGAAAGTGGAGTCTACTTTATATGGTCAGGTATTTCGGGCTGGAAGTGCTTATATCAAGCACTTGCGTCAACAACTGGGTTAGAGACTACCGGAACTATAGGAAAGGAATGTGGGCTAATACGGTATGAGAGACAACCTGACATCAAGGCTCTCATTTGTCGTTTTATATCGTCTGGTGGGATTCCAGAACTTCTATTTCAGGATCCGAATCCTGATTTCTTTCAACCTAAAGCGTTGAGTCAAGGGTTAATAATTTATATATATTTCCCTATAGAGCTCAGGGGCTTTTGATGAAAGTCATATACTAATGTAAATCGTCTATTTTTTCTCCCCAAACCTAACTAGATCCAAGCTGCCGCCAGTCTACTGCTAGAAAGTAAAATGTTCTACGTTCCCTTCGTCTTGAATTCGGCCAGCGTGAGGTAGCAAAGGCTTGAACGTGGATTACTGCCGATCGATGATGATCCGCCGAAGCCTAAGCGATTGATGATGATTATGCAACAACAACAACAGGAGAATGAGGATGAGCCAGAGGAGCCAAAAGTAGAACAGCAACAACAAGCAAGCAATTTAATGAAGGCGCGTAGACGCGCTGCCACCGAAATGGCTGAACGTCTGCAAAGACAGCAAGAGGATTTACAAAAGCAACAACGCGAGCAAAGCCAAAAGTCAGCGGCAGAACAGCAACAGCCGCAACCGGTAAGATTTTGTCTACCGATGCTGGAGTTACCTACAATCAAAGTGGAGAACGTGCAACAGCAACTTAGCTATTCAATGGATGAGGACGACGCCGATACGGACGAGGAAGAGTTACGCAATTTGGAGCAAAGGCAACAACAAAAGCAGCAGCAACAGCAGCAAAGCGGCGAGGAGAACACATCATCGCAAATGAAATCGCCAATAATGGCGCGTTTAATGGAGCCAACCACGTCGATACTAAAGACCTCATTGCTGGCAGGCGCGGCAGCAACACTAGCGACGCTGACGGCAGCCGCGGAACAGGTAAATCGCAAAGCTCAATCACCACAGACGCATGGCGGTAAGGTGGGCACGCGCGCGCTGACTGCAAAACAAACGCCAGCGGCGGAAAATAGTCTGACAGAGAGTAAAAGACTGCAAACACAGCAACAACAACAACCACAAAACGTACAACAGCAAGAACAACGCGAACAGCCTAAGCCCGCAATGCCTTATAAGTCCATACTGCAGACGGCGCTTATGGGTGAGCGGCCGCCACAGTCGCAAACACCGCCAACGCCGACGACAGTTGGGCCAAAATATATGCGCGCGTCCGGTTTACAAGCAGCGGCGCCACCACCACCGCACGTCTTAAAGACCGCAGTTACACTAGCGAGCCTCGGTGAAATTGCGGCAGCGCGTCAACAGCAGGAGGAGGAAGAACGCCGCCTGCGCGAACAGCAGCAGCAGCAGCAGCAACAGCAACAGCATTTATTGTTACAACAAACACTGCCATTGAAGAAGAAGAAGAGTTTTCTGCAACAAAAGTTAACAGCAACATGCAACATGCTGACAACAGCGGCAACGTTATTGCAACAACAACAACAGCAACAAAATACAATTACTATACTGCCAGTTGAAGCCAGCAACAACAGCCACACTGCCAACTCAGCTGCAAATGCTGCTGTTGAGACCAACACAAAGTTCGTATTAAATAATACAAGCGCAGGCGTATTGCGCTGCGTTTCGAGCGCGACAGCAACAACAACCGCCACGACCACGCGCTCCACTGCCACTTTTGTTAACAACTTGCGACGCGGCGCATGCGCCACAGAAATTGCCTGCAACAACAGCAATTCAAAAAACGCTGCCAGCGGTTGTCAAGCAATTGCCACACAAACCATAAAAATACCAACAGTGCGCACGGCGACGGTGACGACGCAAACGCAAACCGATGAAATGCACTCCGCCGCCGCTGCGGCAACAGCAGCAACAAGCGGCGCGCAGACACCGTTGCACGCTCTAGCCGCCAGCAGTCATGTAATCACGCGCAAACTTAGCACTGCTCTACAACAACAACAAGCAATGGCGAGCGCTGCTAGCGGCAGCGCAGCGACAACATTGCTCTCACTGCCAACGCAGCAGTCCAATGTGGCGCGTCGCGCCTCACCACAACGCCAAACCACATTAGTTACTGCCACCACAACGAATGCGAACACGATTAGTGCCGCACCGCCCACATCT
Organism: Bactrocera tryoni; assembly: GCF_016617805.1. Lineage (NCBI taxonomy): Eukaryota > Metazoa > Arthropoda > Insecta > Diptera > Tephritidae > Bactrocera > Bactrocera tryoni. Next base: position 69,210,221 of record NC_052502.1, on the reverse strand, counting down.
ACTGCCACTGCCACAGCCACCGCTGCCCCGCCCTCCACAGCTGTTACTGTTGTTGTTTTTAAAACATTGTTACCTGATGACTGAATTAATTAATTTTTAATTATTAGCAAAACAAAATTGAAAAATATGCCGAAAAAGCTTTTGCAGAAAGCTCAGCACATACGAAGTAAAATTTCCACTCGTAACACCGCATTAACCGTTCATTTTGTTCACTACAATTATAGGTAAACATATTTGTTGTAGCGTGTAAGTATCACGAATCCTAAAGTCCTTGTCAATGCATGCAATTTTTGAAAAAAAAAAGCTTAGACTAAACTAATCCCTATTATTTGGCGCTTTTAACCGGATTTCACTTGGGTTTGGAGCGAAATTTCACCATTACTGGAGCTACGTAACTCTCACGACTAAGTTAAAGTTTTTTAAAATGATTATTAGCCCTAAAAAAGCTTTGCGGGCGCTATAAGTTACAAAAAAAATGTATGAAAGCTTCATAAAAAAGTTGGCAATATATTTTTGAAAAATTAAAAAGCAAACGCCAAAAAGAATTCAAAGAAAGCTTTCCTGAATTAAAGCTGTTAAAAATACTAGAGTGAAAGCTCTACAATTTATGAAGGCTTCATAATTTCATTTGCCAAAAGCTTTTTAAAAATACTTGAGTGAAAACTCTACAATGAAAGCTTTTAATTTTTAACGGAGCTTTAGATAATTAAATTTACTTTTATTCTGGAAAATTTACGCAAAGCATTGCTTTAAAATCTTATTAGTGTTTATCGAGTGCTTTTAAAGTGTTAGTTTATCAAAGTTTCATATTTTTATATTTAATGAAAGCTTTCCTGAATTGAAGCTGTTAAAAATACTAGAGTGAAAGCTCTACAACTTTTTGTTTACTTTTCAAGTGAATTTTAATTAATGCTCTTCAATGAAAGCTCTTATTTTTTAAATGAAAGCTCTACAATGAAAGCTTTTAATTTTTTTTTTGCTTTTTAGTGGATGTTAATTAAAATTTTGAATGCCACGAAAGCTTTTTTAGTGAAAGTTATTTTAGAACCCTATTAAATTTCACTGAAAGGTATCAAAATGTCCGTTTATGAAAGTTTTTAAACTGAGAATTAATTGAGAAATGCATTATAATTAATTGAAAGCTTTGGGGCGAGCTTTAGATATTTAAATTTACACATTTTCCTGGAAAATATACTGAAAGCTTTTCGAATGAAATTAGCTTCAAAATTCCATTAGTGTTTATTAAGAGCTTTTAAAGTGTTAGTTTATCAAATTTGCATTTAATGAAAGCTTTCGCGAGTTAGAGCTACTTATTAAAAATACTTGAGTGAAATCTCCACAATGAAAGCTTTTAATTTGTAAGAGTTTTTTATTACTTAACAAGTGAATGTTAATTAAAACTTTAAATGTGATGAAAGCTTTTCAAATGAAAGTTGTTTATTAAGAGCTTTTAAAATTTTGATTTATCAAGGTTTTCGTAATGAGAGGTAATTAAGAGTTCCATTACAATTTTTTGCAAGCTTCCGCGTGAGTTCATTAAACTTTGCACTTTTCTCTGCTGTTTTGTTATGTAGATATTTGTTATTTTTTATTTGTTTTGTAAGTACATAAATATAATATGTACAAATTTTTATTTATTTTTGTTATTATTATTGTTTCTTTAATAATTGTTTAATTAGTTATTTTTTTAAATATATATATTTTTTAATTCTATTTCTTCTGTCTTTAATTATTTTTTTTGGATTTTTTTAAATTTAATTAATTTTTATTATTTTTTATGTTTTTTTTTTAATTTTAATTATTTTTTTAATTTTTAATATTATTTTTTAATTTTTTAATTTTTTTTTTTTAATTTTTAATTATTTTTTTTAACTATTTATTTTTGTACGTATTTAATTTTTTAATTTTGTATATAATGTAAATTTAATATGTAAACAATTTTATTTATTTTGTTTTTTTTTTAACTGAAAAACATAATTTTTTTTTTGCTTTTAATTAATTTTTGTAATTCAAAATTTATTATTTAAACCACATCACCTGCGTTATTACCCTTCAAGACTTTTTCAAATTCATTTATGTAATTTTAAACATAAAATTTCTTCATTTAATTTTTCGTTTGTCAAAATTATAACTTTAGGTTAAAAAATATATTTTTTAATAAATTATTGTCACTCATATTTTATTATTATTTATTTTTTAATTCTTATCACCATAGTTATTACTTTTTCGAAATTTTTTTTACATTTGTTAATGTAATTTTAAACTTTTTAATTTAGTTTTATTTTATATATTGTTTTTTTATTATTTTTAAAAAGTTCGAAATAGTCAGAAAAAGTGATGAAGTGAAGTGATATTAACTTTCCGATTTTTTAAATTATAATTAAAATTAATATTATTTTTATTTTAATATTTATTTTATTTATTATTAATATTTTTAATACTTAGTTTTTGCTCTTAGCGAACGAATTCCACTCCTCCAAACCCATAAAAAAATTAAAAAAAAGAGTAATACAAATTTCTTTTTTTAAAACCTACAACAACATACCAAGAGAAAAAAATGAAAATTAATTTGAGTATTTGCTGCTGGTTAAGTCACCTCATTTCAACAAAAAAGTTCAATATTTTCCTCATTTAAAAAAAATTATTTTGCTACAAAATTTCTTGCAGTGCATGTTACATAAGCAGCCGAAAATTGCGCAAAACTCTAACTGTTAGCATAAATATGAATGCTGTTTTTGCAAAAACTAACAATTTATGGACTTTTCAATGTAATTATTTTTAAAATATATATTTAATATTTAAGCATACAACAAAAAAACCGTAAAGTCGCGGCTAGCGGCCACAAAGGCTTTGCGGTGAAGGACAGATGGACTTTTTAATTGTTAATAAGCAAATAGTGTGTAATTTTTATACTAAATATATACATAAATGCGTATGTTAATGCATGAGTATTGGTGAAACGGTGGAAAAAAGTAAACAATGAAAAACACAATGCTTGAAATTTATGAAAAATTTCTGAAAACAGTTTTTCACTTTTTCAAGGGAGCAGTAAAATATGTATAACAGTAAATTATGTCTATTTAGTATAGAAAATAGTTTTTTAAGTAAAAAGTGTTAATTAATGTAGTAAAAGTATAATTAAGTAATTAAGAAAAAAAAAACAGTTGCATAAACGGAGTTAAAATTATTGTGAAAAAAATTAAATTTTAGTGACGTGCACTTAATATACATAATAAAAACTAGCAGAACGCATAAATATGTACTTGTGTTAATTATTATATATGTGAAAGTGAAAAAAATGGATTTTGTGCAGAAAATTATTAGTTTTAAAAAATAAAATAAGTTTAAACAAAAATTATCATTAAAAAAAATTATAATAATTAAAGAAAAATGTAAGAAAAACTAAAATAACTAAAAATAATTAAGAAAAATTTAAAATAATTAAGAAAAATTAAAATAATTAAGAAAAATTTAAAATAATTAAGAAAAATTAAAATAATTAAAGAAAAATTTTAAATAACTAAAGAAAATATAAAATAATTTAAGAAAAATTAAAATAGTTTAACGAAAAAAATTTAGTAAATTTAAGCGCAAAAAAATTAAGCAAAAAATACTATGAAATGTAATTTAATTTTAATACAAATTATGTAAATTAAAATGGAAAATTACAAATAAAGTAAACATTTTTTATAAAAAATAAATAAATGAAAATTTTTGTTAAAAATTGTATTTACAAGAAAAATTATAAATAAAGTGTAACTGCATATAAAATTATAATTTGTCATAATTAAAAAATAAAACAAAAAAAAAATTATGTAAAAATATGCAATTAAGTGCGCTATGCTGTAATTTGTTATTTGTATGTATGTTAGGGTGAGCAAAAGTAAATGGAAAATGGTTAGCCAGTAAGCATTATTACCAACCATATATACATAATATATATAGTACATACATGCATATATACATACATACATAAATATTTAAAGAAAATAAATAACTAGGCAACAAACGTTAAAGTTGTAAGCTAAGCATTTGTACAATACTTCTTGAGCGTTTCTTTTCACTAAGCGTATTGTTTTTGTTTTATTATTATTTTTGAACAAGAGAGAGAGAGAGAGGGAAGAGCCGTAAGCTAGAACCAGCTAAACCACGCCCACATGCCTAAATGCATGCATACACAATGCCGTTAAATATGTATGTACATATACATAAATATGTATATAAGTAGCTGCATGTACATATAGAAGTGTATGCATGCTGGCATATACATAGAATTACAATGCAATTATGCATATGTATGTATGTAGTTGTGTGTATGCCAATTGTAATTATATACATGTAGATATATATATATATAGCAAATTAGTGTGTTAAGCGTGTTATTTTCCTATTTTCTAAATGCACACACACACACACATGCATACACATGTACACCAATATGCATATATAACAATTAGAGTATATAATATACATACATAAATATATAAAGCGCATATAAAATTAAGTAAATGCCTAAATACACACATACATACATACAGAAAAAAAATTAATTAATTAAGGTATAAACATGCATATATGCAAGCGCATATATACACAAATATTTATATATATGAATATATATATATATATTATATATTTAAGCAAAAATTATACACATATATACATAGCAAGTTATATACACACACACATACAAACATGCATTTTAATTATAATTAACTTTAATTATATATATATATGTGTTTAAGCTAGCTGGTAATTGTCTTAAGCATATATATACATACTATGTTACACTATATACATATACATATATACATGCATATGAGCATAAAGAATTACCATATACCTTTTATTTAGTAAGCAAAATAAGAAGAAGAATTTAAGCTTAAAACAAAAACAACAAAAAAAAACCAATTTTAACTGCTGAAATGCCGCCTACGTTGTATTCTGTGTAAAGTGTTGTAGTTGTTTAAGTGTTTGCTTTTAATTAAAATTACTGAAATTTTTAATTGTTTAAATGTCTGTCATTACTTACATACATAGAAATACATAGTACATGCATACCTACATGAAATACATACTAAATACAAACATATATGAAAAAAAAACAAAAAACCTATTGCAATCAAATATTTTTTTGTCATGATACATACATACATACATACATATAAATCGCATACTTATTACATATGTCTTGTGCTTATACTTAGATACGTTCTACATTGAGTCTTTAAAGTTTTTTCCTTCTTAATTACCAAAATTTTGCTTAAGAACTGCGTTTGTCTGTCTACACAACGGTGTCGTAGCGGGTGTTTTAGTGCGTCAACTTAAAAACTGCCATAAACTAGCAAGCTTATTAACTTTAATAGCAGTCTAAATTAGTTCTAGAACAGTCATTGCTATTAATGAGCTTTAAATGCTCCTAGGCAGCTTTCAAGTGCATTAAAGATATTTCAAAATTATTAGGTTTTCATTACTGTGGCGAAGCTTTCACCATAGCTAGAAAGCTTTCACTAAAGCTAGAAAGCTTTCACTAAGGTTAGAAAGCTTGAACTAAAGATAGAAAACTTTCACTCAAACTAGTAAGCTTCCACCAAGCTTTAACGCATTTAAGCTACAAGCAAACGTTTTTAAACTTTTCTTGAACGGTTCCGTAATTATGGAGCTTTGACTATAGATTTTTAAACCTTTGAGCATTTATTAAATTCAAATTAGTGAAATTCTTGATTTTTAAATAAGGTTTTTAGTGTTTCAAAGTCTTACCTCACTGCCAAGTTGTAGAGGTTTCACTTCATTTCGATTTTCAAAGCTGGAAGCTTTCATTATATACAAATTGTTGAAAATATTAAACAATTAAATGTTGTTCAAAAATTGCAAAAATTAAAATTATGACAAGTTATGGAGCTTTCATTTTCGATTTTCTTGCCTGCGAGCTTTCATAAAATACAAATTGGTGAAAATATTAAAGAATTTAAAGTTTTTCAAAAATTCAACTTCTTTCATCGCTGCCAAATTAAAATTATACCCAGTTATGGAGCTTTCATTTCCGATTTTCAAGCATGCGAGCTTTCTGTAGATTCAAATTGGTGAAATATTAAACAATTAAAGATTTTTCAAAAATTCAACTACTTTCAATCACTGCCAAGTTAAAATTATACGCTTAGAGCTTTTAAAGCTTTAATTTTAGTTAGCGATGTAAGCAAATTTTATGCGCTTTCAACTATATTTTAGTTAATAATTGTAGCCACAAAAATAAACAACAATATTAAACAAATATTGCCAAATAACCAATTACTTTTTTCAGCTTGCGAAGCTTAAAAGTCTACCGTCTGACTTTCTGACTTCATTTAGCTAAAAATATATTTTTAGCTTTAATAATATTTTTAAAGCAATTCCATCAAATTATGGAAAGAAATATTGTTTGCCTGAAGATTTCTGAAGCTCTTTCGCTACATCGAATGTAAAGCAATGAAAGCTTAAAATGCTACTAAAGCTCAAATTGGAAATGTTTCTAAGTTATCTTACAATCGTTTACTCTTACGAGTTAAAAGCAAATGAAGCCAAACTTAAAAAAAAAAATTATGTAAGCTTAAATAGAAATCACACAAGCTTAAAAATACGTGAAAGCTCAAATTCAAATAATTTTTTTATAAAATCGAGTCAGAGGTAAAACTTGCATTTCTAAAATATGTTTGTATTTTCCAACAATGCGCAATAAAATCTTAACTTTTATGAAAGCTCAAATTGCAAATGTTTCCATGATATTTTAAAGTCGTTTACGCTTATCAATTAAAAGTAGAAGCAAACTATAAAAGTTAAAAATTTCTATGAAAGCTCTAATTAAAATCACACAAAGCTTAAAACTGCACTAAAGCTCAAAACCGCTCTCAGCTAAAATTGGGCAAGAGAAAATATAATCAAGAAATGAATACGGCTTTCCACAAACCATGAAAGCTTAAAACTAGTTACGAAAACTAAATTATAGAAGAAAGCTTAAAAATGCGTGAAAGCTCGGTCTAAACAATTTTCCAAAATTATTTGGTACTCATTGTCACACTAAGTGAGAGCAAATAAAAGCTTCTTAAACCAAAAAACGCGAAAGCTTCCATCAAAAAATTGAAAGCTCCACGCGCCTCATAATTTTCCGTCATTAAAACGTAGTATTATCACAAATTCTAACGAATGGCAACTCAATGACATCTAAATGTACATTAACTTTCATTTCTATTGCCTTGCAATTCTCAAACTTATAAAGTCTGACTATCATTACAAGTCTGTCTATCATAAGCTGCCTCGCATACACTACAACAACACTATCCATCACTCTCATATAAGTCTATATAGTTTTTAAACCCACTTTAACATACTAATTTCAATTGTAGTAAACCGACCACCTCATAGCTTGTCATACACTCAGCGCTCAAACATACTACGCTCTCAATTAGCCAATGTCACAACCTGTCAACGTCATAACACACTCTTTCTAGTGGAAACACAAACCATGCTCACACGCTCTCTTCATTTTTTCGCTCATTGAAAGACATCTTTTCACTTCATGCTAGTCCACACTCTCCAAATAATTCTCTCAAATAAATCGTGCTGCACTTGCAACGCTTTCGCCTCATTTTCAGCAACACCCAGCGCACCAAAGCAGACAACACTTACTATTTACTGTTAAACTATTTTACTCTAGTACTAAAAATTGTGCGAGAAATACACTTCATTTGGCATTACAAAAGCTAAGTACATTAAATAATTAGCGTTGCAGTTGTATGTGTTTTATCAGGAAATGGAAAAATAAAGCAAATATATGCATAATTATAAAATAAATGATTTTTTATAAATAATTACGGTTAATTTGTAGCAATTTGTTGAGTTTGTGTTCTACTTTTACTGTTTAGTTTTTACTTTAAGGTGCAGCAGTTTAAGCCACGCCTTAAGTTTGTATTGTATTTTATAATTTTAATTTGTAAATTTTCAATTTTATTGCATTTTGTAAAAATATTATATTTTCATTGCTGTCATTATGTTTCTTCTCCACGCTGGTTATTGTGTGTATGTATTTTAATTTCCACGAATTTTACAACAAAAACAATCACAACAAAATGAAAAAATTTAAGTGAAAAAATAATAAATGTACTTTTTACAAAGTTTATTTGAACTGTGTTTTTATTTTATGAAATTTGGAAGTGAAAAAATGCCAACGGAAACTAATTTGTATACAGTATTATCATTTTTTAAGATTATTTTTCAATATAATCTTTGTTTCGAGGAAATATACTCAAAAATCTTTATTGGAGTGAAATTGGGTTCAGAAACGAATTATTTTTCAATATTTTACTCTTTGTTTCGAGGAAATATACTCAAAAATCTTTATTTGAGTGAAATTGAGTTCAGAAATGAATTATTTTTCAATATTGCAATTTTTGTTGTTTCCACCTCTTTTTATTACCTTTTAATTTCGTTAAATTTAATGCAAGCAGTGAGAAAAAGGGAGAGCTGAGAGAATTACATTTAGCAACATTTTTCTTAAGTAGATGATCTGCAACATGTTGCAGGGTTATAAAATTCTATAACAACGGCAGAGCAATCCTACTCTTATCAAGCACATAAACGAAAATATATTAATACATTTCTTACTCAGTTCTATGCATACTACGCTCTCAATTATCGCATGTCACAACCAGCAAACGTCATAACAAACTCTCTTTAGTGGAAACACAAACCATGCTCACACACTCTTCATTTTTTGCTCAATATTATTTGAATATTACATTTTTGCAGAATATTTTTAAGCAAATATAGGCTAAAATCTTTATTTCATGGGAAATGGACTAATTTTCAAAATTTTTGAATTCATTTTAAAGTTATAATGAGACGAAAGTTGCTCTTTAACATGTTGTAAGAACATAGAAACAAGAACGCAAAAAAGCAACGCTCCCAACAGCTAGCAAATGACACAGAAATAGAAATGAACTTATACTACTCTTGTTTCCGTCATTGGCTATTTATAATTTATACTTTTTCGAATAAAAAATTTACAGACTCGTAACAAAATTTTTCGTCTATTTGATGTAAAGAATAGAAGTAAAGACATTAATGCGCTCTATCTCTCCCGCTTTCTAAACCTCTGTAAATCCCATTCTCTCTCTTTCTCTGCAACTCTAACTTTCTCTATATCTCTGTAACTGCTTCTCTCCCACAATCTGTAAATCCTCTCCCGCTCACCAAATTTAAATTTACAACTGTTTACAAAATTCATAATGGTGGCAACCATATTTGGAAATTATGCTTAAATTCAAGCCTTTTTACTTATTAAAATAATTTTTAATTTTTTTAAACAAGTTTAAAATTAAATCAGATGGCAACTACTAGTCAATTAAAACTAATTTTTCAGTTTTAAAATTTAAACCTACTTACAAAAGTCATAATGGTGGCAACAATATTTGGAAATTTTGCTTAAATTCAAGCCTTTTTTTAATTATTAAACTAATTTTTAATAGTTTCTTATTTTTAAATAGCTTCCATTTTAAATCAGATGGCAACTACATACAATAACATAAAATCATGCTATCAAGAACGCTTTCTTATACACCGTTATTCTATTTTCCTAAAACTCTAATTGTATGCGATCATCAACTGAGCATATATAAAAAAAATTAGCAAAGCTCACAACCACGTTTTCTCTTTAGCGGCTTATTTAGCAGAGACAGCTACAGAAACCATTCATAGAGACGTACACGCACGCTCATATTGCGTTTGTTTCATAAAATATTATTTTCCAATGGTAAAATAAAAAAAAATAAAAATGGAATAGATACTAAAACTAAATATGAAACGCAGTAAAATGAGAGACAGATTATGTAAAAATATTAAAACTATTATAAGAATAAACATAATGTATATAATGAACACAGTAAAAGCAAGAGTCTGATATATAAATGCCTTGACAAGTTTTTAAACAAAAGCACCAAAATAATTCGAATACACTGAGAAAAATAGTAGAAAATATGTGAATTTGAAACAAAAAAAGATGAATTTAGCACTGTATTTAGAGATATTGGGCACAAAATATAAAAATATGAATAAAATAATAGTTAGTAATGCTAAAAAATATTTCAATCTGTAAATAAATATGTAAAATAAAAATTTATTTGCTGAAAATAGTCGTTAAATGGTAACCAAGCAATTGTGTCATGAATTTCAAATTACTAACTAATTATAACTGTCTCTAACGGCATTTAAAGATTTATTTGTGCACTCGCTTTGTGTCGCATACGTGTTTAGTACCTACAAAATAACATATTTATGGCAACAAATAAGTACGAGTATATTTATTTCTTTGCTAATTATAAGCATTGTTCCTTCAAATATGGTTTTGATAAAAAGGAAATCTACATAAAAACTAAAAGCTCTCAATTTACGCACTACACCAACATTTTCTCACACACTGAGAACATTTAAGTTCCTCTACTTTACTTATTAGCATAGACATGAACCCATTAACGGCGCACGCACCTGAAGTACATTGAAAAAAATTGTTGAATAAGTGTAAATTGTAATGAGAAATAAATATTTGAAAGCTACTTTAATTGAAACACCTTCTTGCATTTAATTGTTTGAGTCAAATTACTGTAGAACCACCAAAACGTGCGTCAAGTTGTTATTGGTAAAGAAAAAATATAAAACAAAACATAAATAACAGAAAAATACTAAAAAAAAAGCTATTTATGTCAAGAAACAAAAAATTAGTGAAATTAAAAAAAATGAAGTTGTGTAAATAATAAGAAAAATATGCAAAAATTTAAGCATAAAATTGCAATTTAAGCAAAATAGATAGCAAAATTTTAGCATAATGATTTTATTCATAAAAAATTAAAAGCAAAAATTAAACAAAATATTTATAAATGTATAAAAAATTAGTTAACATAGCGCAAGTTTATTATAAACAAATAGTAAATGCATTCAAAAAAGCTCGGTTATAAGTTTACTTATAGTTTTAAGACATAAAACGAATTGGTGCTCGCGATATTAAAAAAATATATATATACATATGTGTATATACATATATAAATATTACATATAGCAATAAATAAATATTTAAGCTAAGACAAATATAAATATTCAGCTAATTTCTAAGCACTACGCATAGGACTGAAGCAAATACGCAACCACTGTAGATTTTTGTATAACAGTTTTAGCCAAAAGTTAATAACACAACAACACTGCAAATAATTTTTAGAAATTGCAAGCAAACCAAAAACCACATGTGTAGCAGAGTGAAGATTTCCCACTTAATAACTTTAATTTCCTTACACTTTTCAACAGCTTCAAGCTTAGTTTGTGACTCAAAATGCACTCAACAATAAGGCTGCACAATAAAACTTGCTCAACAACGCTGGTGAGCGCAGAGAACGTTTATACAACGAACAGGCCAATCGACGCGCAGAAATGCTCTTTAAGCGCTATTGAAACGCTAGCTGACCAATGAGTGCATAGGCATACTCTATAAGGGATAGCACACTAGTTGCTTAAATGAGTGAGAGGCATTACAATTAGCTTTGTGCATAAATTGTTATGAGTGTGAGAGTACATAAAGCATATGTGCTTACTTGAGTCGTAATGAAGCACTGCATGTGTGTTTAATCAAAAGTTAATTATTCAGCCAAAAAATTTATTTTTAACTTCAATGCTTAGAAATTTAAGCCGCGAAAATTTGTGGGATTAAAATGAAGAATGGTTACATTCAATTTCTTGTCATTGAATACCATTGAACACTTTCGCTCAGAGGAGCACATATGAATTTCACTATATTGTGTTCTAAAGCCACTTTTTTAAGTAAACTACTCTTTCGCGACCTTAATAATCAAAATTTTGTTAAAGGGTCTCGCAATAATCATTTTTGCTCAGTAGATTCAACTTTTAGTACTTTTCAAATTTTATTTCTAAGCATGGAGAGGCTATAAAATAATACTACTTTTTTCCGAATAGATAATAAAAACTGGAATTGAGGAACTCAGAAAGACATAAATTTAGACCATTCAACTATATTTCGATCTAAAATGTTCCTTTTCGTTCAGTAATCATATACACTTTGTCAACAACATTCATTTAAAATTTGTATGCGGATTATTGGGACCCCTTTATTTTTGCGAAACTGCGAAATTTGAAAAAAAAAATTATATAAAGAACTTGAAAAATTACCTTGTTGCTACTTTCAATACGAAAGTCTGTATTTACACCTAATCTCATATATGTGAAAATTTCAATTTGTTTGCCGTATTTCCTATTTATCAGCTTTTAAAAACTTTATCACTCTAGTTGCGCTCAAAATTCACTCAATGCTACACATTTGGCAAAGACACACACCTAACAATAATCATATGCAACTACCACACTCACAAAAATATAATAGTAAAAATAAAAAATATTACAGTTAGTAAATAAAAAAATATATAAAATATTAAACAAGAATTTTTATGTTTAATTTCTAATTTAACTGCTGCAAATAAGGCATTTTTATGTGGCTACTCAAGGTACATGGAAATAAAAAAAAATCGCTCATATGGCTGATAAGTGCAATATGAGCGCTAAAGCCTTTGTGGTTGATATGAAAGGGGAACAATTATGCTATGTAGATAGTATATGAATACAAGCCTGCAAAATAATATGGCAGCATGGGTGCACTTGCGTTTATAGAGAAAGTACACTACAGTAAGCAAAAATGCGGCAAATTTTAAATTGTTAAAACACACTTAACACTACCATAATGCATTTACAAAAGATATTTATAATTATTTAAATGTAATTGTTTGAATAAAAGAAAAAATAAAGAAGAGAAATAAAGAAAATAATATAAATAAATAAAATATATAAAAAAATAAGAAATCAATACAAATATAATAAAAAAGAAATAAATAAAATAAAAATGAAAAATTAAATAAAAAATAAACAAGAGAAAACTATAATACGAGTAATAAAAAATATCAATAGAAAATTAATAAAAATAAATATAATAATAAAATAAATAAATGATATGAAAATTTACTGTCTAAATTATATATTTGCGTAGTTTATACGCGTAATAAAATTTGTAAATAAATGCTGAGTTTTAGCTAAAAAAAATATTTATAAAACTTAAAAATTTTGAAAAATGTAATTAATTAAGTTAATTAATTAGCAATTTCAAAAACATTTACTTATAAATTTCTTTGCAAAATTTAAGTAAATAGTATACACCTTAACGCATTTAAGCATTTGTTAAAAGAATTTTATTGTTAACTAAGGCGATTTTTTATATATTAGCAAAAAAAGTATTTATGTATAATGCAAACCATTTTAGTGCAAAAAAGTTAAAGGTTTATGGAAAAAATTTGCTGGCAACTACTGTATTGTATTTAAGCAAACAATTTTATTACAAATTGGTACACAATTTTTGAGAACAAAATTTGAAAATGTGTAAATATTTAGTTTTAAAAGTTGATTTTAAATTAGAATTAAAAAATTTCCACAAAAATATAAAAAACTAAAATAAAAAAATATAATTAACTGAAATAATGCAAATATAAATAAAATAAAAAATAAATTAAATTAAATAATACAATAACTGTGACTAATAAAATTATAATTTAATAATAACATATTAATTAGATTAATATAATGTATTAATATTTATTCGATTTATAAATGAGTCGCTTATAATTTTTCTAATTTTTTCAGTATTTTTCAATTAAATGGATTTCAATAAAATTAAAATATTTTTTGTGACCTTTAATTGCACAAAATAATTTATATCGATACAAACATTATCGATAATTTCTGTTTTCGATGTGTTATGTTATCGATATAAATCGTTTAAGAATCTTTTTTTTACGACGTCTCTACATATAAAAACGTTATTGATGAAATTATTATATAATAATCAAATTGTAATTTATTAATCTAATTCGATTTATAAATGAGTCGCTTATAATTTTTATAATTTTTTCAGTATTTTTCAATTAAATGGATTTCAATAAAATTAAAATATTTTTTGTGACCTTTAATTGCACAAAATAATGTATATCGATACAAACATTATCGATATTTTATGTTATCGATGTTTTATGTTATCGATATAAATCGTTTGAGAATCGATTTTTTCGACGTCTCTACATATAAAAACGTTATTGATGAAATTATTATATAATAATTAAATTTTAATCCAAATCGATTTAAAAATGAGTCGCTCCAAAGTGTTATGGGTTTTTAAATATTTTTCAATTAAACGGATTTCAATAAAATTAAAATATTTTTTTCTGACCTTTACTTTCACAAAATAATTTATATCGATACAAACATTATCGATATCTTCTGTTATCGATGTTTTATGTTATCGATATAAATCGTTTAAGAATCTTTTTTTACGACGTCTCTACATATAAAAACGTTATTGATGAAATTATTATATAATAATCAAATTTTAATTTATTAAACTAATTCGATTTATAAATGAGTCGCTTATAATTTTTATAATTTTTTCAGTATTTTTCAATTAAATGGATTTCAATAAAATTAAAATATTTTCTCTGACCTTTAATTGCACAAAATAATTTATATCGATACAAACATTATCGATATTTTCTGTTATCGATGTTTTATGTTATCGATATTAATCGTTTAAGAATCGTTTTTCTCTCTACTTATAAAAACGTTATTGATGAAATTATAATATAATAATCAAATTTTAATTTATTAATCTAATTCGATTTATAAATAAGCCGCTTAAAATTTTTATAATTTTTTCAGTACTTGTTTTCTGACCTTTAATTGCACAAAACAATTTATATCGATAACAATATTAATCCAAAAATTATTGATATTTTGGCGCTGCTTATAATAAAATTTTTTGCGATTTTCGATAACTTGTAAAATAAATATAAATGCATAAATATAATAAAGCATAAAAAATATTAAAATAACATCAAATATAAAAAAAAATATTAACAGAAATATAAATAATAAAGGTATATAATATTTAAAGAAATAGTTCTGAGTTTCAAATGAAAGTAAAATAAAATATAAAATGAAAAAATAATGCAATATAAAGGAAGGATTTAATAAAAAAATGAGGAAAAGATAATTTAATAAAAATAATAAAATCATATGTATAAAAGAGTAAAATAAAATAAAAGTTGTGAGTTTTTGTTTAAAAAATCATTGGATTAAAAATATAAAATTTAAGCTTCGCGATTTAATATAACAAAAGCAAACAATAATAATAGAAATAATTATAAAAAATTGATAAAATGTATTGTTAAAATAATAATAATAATAAAATCTAAAATATTTTACAGGAAACAAAAAATAAAATTGTAACAAATAAAAATAAAAAATAAATAAATGTTTAACAAATAAAACAAAAAATAATCAATAAAAAAATATTTAAGAATCTTAAAAACGAATTAAATTAATTTTAGATTTCAATAAAAAAAATAAAATTCTAAGATATTTATACAATTTGCTTTCTGTATGCTCGTTTTAACTAGGCACTACTATATATACAATAATTAAATACTTATGTAAGTCATTACTAAAAATTTATCTTGAACAAAAAATATTTAAAAAAAAAAACACGAAAAGGGAAAAGCGCGAAAGCAAACAACAAAAAAGAAAGAAAAACCAGACACGTATTCAAAAACAAAAAAAAAAAACAGCAGCTAAGTACAGAAAAGAAGTATTAAAGGAATATAATATAATAAGCGCTAGAAAATGTTTACACACACACACTTAAAAACAGCAGCAAAACAAAAAAGAAAAAGGAAAAAATATAAATATAATTAATTGAAAACCAAAAATTTTGTAATGCAACTGCGATGAGTACGTTTGTTAGTTGTAAGAAAATATAAAGAAAATAAGAAAAAAAAACAATATTAAAAAATTAATAAAAGTTATTATAAAAAAATATATATAAAACATATTGCAATTAAGAAATATGAATTAAGATGAAAATGTATTTACGCAAGAGAATGATATGATTATAATTATTATTGAATTGTATTAATATTAATATATTATTATGACATTTATTATTATTACAGTGAGAAAAAAATGGTGAAATAAATAAAGATTTAATAAAAAAATCAGGTAATGCTTTCTTTTTTAACATTAGAGTTCTATTTACTGCTGGGAAGAGTAGAAATTTCGAATTGAAAAAAATCGATAACAGAAAATGTTATCGATAATTTTTTTTATCGATTTAATTATTTTCGATATAAATTATTTTGTTCACTTAAAGGTCAGAAAAAACGCATTTAATTGAAAAATATTGAAAACATTGCACACTCTTAAGATATTAATTTATAAAAACAAAAAAAAAAAATTTAGTAGGTACACCACTCACGTAGGGTGCGAAGGCACTTTAAACCCTCCTTACGGCCTAAAAAAAAATCATATTTTTATAAGCAGAACCATGATTTTTAATCCATTTATATCGATACAAAAATTATCGATAACAGAAAACATTGATATAATCATCGATATAAAATATTTTGTGCAATTAAAAATCTGGAAAAAGTATTTTAAGTTTACGTAAATCCATTTAGTTGAAGAACATGGAAAAACTTAAACAATTTTTAAGACATACATAAATCGATATATTAATGATTAATTATTATATTATAATTTCGTCAATCACGTTTTTATAAGTAGAGACGTCGAAAAAAGCGATTCTTAATCGATTTATACCGAAAAAATATTATCGATAGCAGAAAATATCGATTTATATCGATACACAAATTATCGATAACAGAAAACATATTTTTATGCAATTGAAAGACCAAGTCGTTTAAATTTATTTTCCTTTTAAAACATCGATAACACTAGTTTACAGTCATTTTGCGACTGTGATATTTGCGGTTATTTTTTGCTAGTTTTAGGTAGCTAAGACCGAAAATGATATTAAAAATTTTCTAACACATTTTTTTTTTGTTGTCAAGAGGTGTGTTGGTCAAGCCAACACCATTTACAAAAATAGCTAAATGTGATGGAAAAGTCGCAAATTTTTATTTCAGATTTGTTGCGTAGTGTAATTGAATACAATTTTTATGCGACTCTTATATGTATATGTAAGTCTTATTATATTTACTTATTTTTTTTTATCCAGAATCGATAATTCGGAACTGACATAATTGAAAAACTATCAAAGATCGACCACAATTACAAAAGAAAATATTATCAAAGCGAAAAAATAGATTGTTAATCGAATTAAATCAAAACAAGATTTATCGATACAAAATAATTTTGATATTTCAAAATGGAAACTAGCCGGAAACTATTCCGAAACATTGAACTTCTCTCAACCTTTTTGTAAGTGAAAATATAGTTTTACTTATAGAAATCACTGATCAAGAATCCTCACTATTTTTCTAACTATATAAAAAAATCGGTGTTCCAGATTCTTAAAAATTCCACACTTTTTTTCCAAATTTATAAAGAGTTCAAATAAAATAGTTAGATATAATAGCTAAGCCATCACTTCCGGTTTAACGATCAAACGTTGTACACTCTCACATATTATCTCTCGATATTTCGTCAACTACAGTTTCTCTCATTTTTTTCTACCTTTCTCTCTACCTTTCTTTTTTAAGTTCTTCACTTGCTGCTTTGCTCTCACTCACTCACTACCGTAGCTACTTCCGTTTCATATGACACTAGCACACCTACGTCTCGTAAAACTCGAACCAATCACTCATTATTAGGCATTTCCACTAAATGGTTAAAAAGTATTTGTCATACTTTCGAACTTACGGAAGCAGTTAACCTCGGTTAATGACAGTAACTGAGAAGTAAAAAAATCCCAAACACTCATGAACTTCTAGAATCAAGTAAGCAAGAAACATTGCACCCTTACCGGCGCTGCAACGGCCTTGCCGCTTGCGGTATTGGCCAGCTCAGCTGTCATCGACACACTTCACACTTTGTTTTGTTCCAACAACAAAATATTAAGTATAACTGCAAATATGTATGCACACAAGCAAACAAGCCGCTGAGTTGTAAAGCAAAAATACAAAAACAAAAAAACTAGTTCTACAGCATATAACAACAACAACAACAATCTCATAATGACAATTGATTAATCAGTGCACCTTATTCCGGTATTTAGAAATGCTCGTAATTTCTGAGAATTTTTTTCTCGTCGCGCGCATTTTGTATAAAAATGAGTCACGCACAAACGCTTTCCAAAAAAAAGCTTTATGGAAAAAATTAGAACAATAAAAAGAAAAGAAATTTTGGTCAATAACACTTTGATGTCAACAGTTCAGAAATTTTGAATTCAATTTTTTTTTGTTTTTTTTTTTTTCAAAACAGCCGTTTTCGTTGATGCGTGGGTTCACAGGGCAATCGCCGTTCATTTTTTTAACTGCTTTAACTGCAGGTGTGACTGTTATTTCGAGCACGTGCAGAATATTGAACTTTTTTTGAGGCGCTTATTGTCATGTGTGTATGCATTAAGACGACAAAATGTTAAAAGTCACTGAAACTAAGAAAATTAAGCTCGACAAAACCTTAATAAAATAACTTTCTGTTTGATCCCATTAGCAACTAAGCGATTTAGGAAGTTTTATCGATACTTGGAGAAGTTTCTAGCTAGGTGGAGGGACCAAGCTTAGTTGAAGATGCTTTAAAAACAAGAAAATACAGCGTATTATTACAGACGCAGTCGCAGATGAAAACTCCCCATAGAGTCAAAAAATTTTATTTCGGAGAAAAAAACGGATATGCAGCTACTTTGGAACAAATGAATTCACCTTCGTGGAATCATCGGTCATTATTTCTTCAAAAATGATGCCGGTAAGAACTTAACGGTCAATGGCAACCGTAATCGCGCTATGATGCCCGACTATTTGTTGCTTGAAGTGAAGCGCGAGATCTCAGCGACATTTGGTTTCACAAAGTCGCGTCACTTCTCACACATCTTATCAATCCATGGATTTATTGAGAGAACACCGGTGAGCACCGTTAGACTTTTTTCTGTGAGAATATGTAAAGTCTAAAGTTTACGAGTCTGGCAGTGAACGAGGGCAAGACGAAATATCTCCTGTCACGTCACTGTTGACAGTCATAACTTTGAAGTTGTCGATAATTTCGTCTATTTAGGAACCAGTACTAACACGCAGGATAACTCTTGCCAACAGGTGCTACTTCGGACTGAGTAGGCAATTGAAAAGTAAAGTCCTCTCTTGACGAACAAAAGCCAAACTCTATAAGTCGCTCATAATTCCTGTCCTGCTATATGGTGCAGAGGCATGGGCGATGACAGCAACCGATGAGTCGACGTTACGAGTTTTCGAGAGAAAGGTTCTGCGAAAGTTTATGGTCCTTTGCGCGTCGGCCACGGCGAATATCGCGATGGAACTATGAGCTGTATGAGATGTACGACGACATTGATATAGCTCAGCGAATTAAAAGACAGCGGCTACGCTGGCTAGGTCATGTTGTCCGGATGGACGAAAACACTCCAGCTCTGAAAGTATTCGACGCAGTACCCGCCGGGGGAAGCAGAGGAAGAGGAAGACCTCCACTCCGTTGGAAGGACCAAGTGGAGAAGGACCTGGCTTCGCTTGGAATATCCAATTGGCGCCACGTAGCGAAAAGAAGAAACGACTGGCGCGCTGTTGTTAACTCGGCTATAAACTCGTAAGCGGTGTCTACGCCAATTAAGAAGAAGAAGAAAGTTTATGCGGCCACTCACGCTTCGATTCTGGCCTTGGAGCAGAACATCACGCGCGTCATTTGCCAATTAGCAGTCGAAATGCTCGAACGAGTAATAGAAATTTGAACTCAACAGATGGACCATCTAAGACGTAGCCGCGGCCAACATTTGAAATAGATTTCATAAAAAAAAAATAAATGTTAAAGAATGTTCTTTCGAATGATATTAAACATTCGCCATTAAATTTGAAGTTTCTGTGTGTTTTTAATTAGAGAACCTCGAAATAGATCACCCTTTATCAGAAAATTTTAGCCTCTTCAGATCTCAAAATATCTTAATAGTTAATGGGTGACTGTGGAACCCAGGAAAACTTCAGTTTCCTTCTAGTCGACATCAAGAGACATTTCATATGTTGTTTTTAAAGAACTCTCTATCTCTATCAGGTATTTTAGAAGCAGTCTGTAGCCGATCTCAGTAGTCCCTGAGACTTTTTATATTAAGAAGAATTCCAAAGACCGAATTATAAGAAAGGTGGAGCTTTGTCAGCCTAATCTCAAAAGAAGGGGCGTTGCACTGAAGTGTTTAATTAAATGGACGTAACCCAAAGCTGATAGGTGTCATTAATATAATTTGCTTCAGTTCCCAATTGACATCAACAGAACACTAGACTTGATACCAAGATTTGAACTTCAGAACAAAACTCTTTGAGCTGGCAAGACTATAAATTTAACAGAGGTACCGAGTTTATACCAAGCTCAACTGTTAGCAAGTTAAGTCGATATAAAACAGGCAACTTACTAAAAATAGGTCCTTACTCAGACTTCGGACGCAACTAACGTCACTGCACTGACCGCCATTCACAGTGGAACCATAAATACCTTCACCGACTCCCTCTTAGTGAATGTGAATGACGAACTTGGAGTCAAACCCATTGTTTAGGCGAAGAGCTCGAGTTGCCGCGAGAAACGAGCGTGACCCTTGCGCTGCCTCGTTCTGAGGAGGTTTAACTCCTACTTATCCAGAATCGACCCCGATATACTAAATATATGAACAGAATGCAACGAGTCCCCGCATGATTTTAACTACCTCAAAAGCATGCAAAGCTAACCTTACTCATCTCAAACACCTTCCCATGGTCCGACGCCGTCGAAACAGCACGTTTTCTGGGCCTACCGTTGAATGACCTTGAACTTATCTGGACCTTGTCATCCTAACGCGGACTAGATAACCATTACAACAACAACAGGGAACTAAATAACATATCAACATGTTAGTTCAATATTTACAAGACTGGCTGCTAAAAATACAGATTTTACAGTTGTCAAATAGAGCTCTTTAGCTGTCAATAGCTAACGCATAAGTACTACTTTCTATAAGATGATGAAATGGAGCTGGTTGTAAGGGTTTTGTTTTGGAACTGGGTTCAGATATAATTGCAGCTAAGAGATCCCTGATATTGGAAATGATTGGAGATTCCGACGGATGGCCGCTTTGAGTCGCTTTTCTTGCGGTATGTGTTAAAAAACTCATTGAAGAGGAAAGCTTAAATTGCAAAACTCATCTTACGGCTTCATCTCGATTATGACTATAGCTTAGGCTTCATTCAGTGAGATTTTTGAAGTACTGGGATTAAGTTACTGATTACAGCTTTACTAGGTCGAAGTATCGTTGTTATCAGATAAGCAGAGAGTGCGAGAACGGATTTAGACATCGACGAATTGTTGATGCATAGTTAGGCTTAGACATTTCGCAACCGAAATTTGAACCTAGGGACTGCATAAAGCCAAACCCAGCGAGTTCAGAAGACAGCTGAGACTTATTACTTTGTACGATAAGTTTTCGAAATCAGCTATGCCCTAAAAAGAAGCTAAAGCATTACAAACAGTAGAGGCCCGCTAATCCGGATCAATTAAAACCGGCCCCTATCCGGAATATAAGGAAATCCGGATTACCAAAGACATATCAGAACTATGTATTATGAAAAAATATTTATAAATTTCTGTTTGTTTATTGTAACAAATAATACACATGTTCCAAAAAAACAAACAAAAACTTAAACCAATTAAGCATAAAAGCGATTATAGTGAATAATAAACATGTGATCCGGACTAGAGAATACGGATAGAGAATGTCGGTCCGGATTACAAGGGACATAATAGAAATTTTGAGTTTTTTAACCCTGTCCGGATTACAGTGGAATCCGGATTAGGCCATGTCCGGATTAGCGGGCCTCTACTGTATTTTAATGGCTCAGCTCAAAGCCTGATTTTCATGGTTTTTTATGCTTTCAATCGAAGAAGGTCGGCATTATTTTACAATATTATTTATTTTTCTATTATATCTAACACTTTAAGTCCCAATTATATATTTAATTTTTTAGTATACAAGTATTAAAGCTGAGCTTCGAAAATATGCTTAAAATCTGAATACCCCGCTGACCTTTCTGTATGAAAATAAACAAATACCGAATGTGGGCCATAGATTAAATATGTTTTAATAGGCATTGTAATACATACATATGAGCTAATGCGATAAGCTTGGACTTGCACTTGAATTTCGAAGTAAGCGTACATGCTTGCCCCCCGCTTTCGCACAAACGAAAGCGAAAGCAAAACCGTTGTCAATGACCGATTACCGGCAAACAATGGACCAAAAGTCAACAGCATCCGAAGCAAAAATCAACTGATTGGCCAGCGACGAAAAAAATACGAAACGCAAAACAGAAAAAAAACACAAAAGTAAATGAACGCAGCGTGCCGAAGCAAAAGCGAAGACGCGAAAGTCGGCAAGCAAGAACAAAGTGTCGGCATAAGAAGATGAAGCTAATTTTCTGGCTCGCCCAACAAAATTGCTTGACGTGCGGGAGTGCTACAGAAGCACAACAACAAATAACAACAATAAAGCCGAAGAACAACCGGATGACGGGCACTTCCGATGCGCTTTGGCATTGTATAAAAAGTGCTGGACGCAGCTGGATTCCACATCAGTCGAACACTCTCCGTTGTGCGTACACAATCGCAATTTAAAGTAAATCAATTAAAGCATATATTTTGCTTAAAAGCTTAGTTTTCTATAGAAGACAATAAATTAAAAACAAAATGAAATTCTACGTGTGTGTTGTTGCTGTTTTTGCTGTTGCCTTCGCCAGCTTGTGCTTGGTGAGCGATGCGCTGGTGGCACGCGCCCAGTACAAAAACTCAGGTGAGTGTGCGAGGATCAAAGGTGATGAGCGATCAAGAGAAAAAAATTATGAAAATCATATCAAATGAAAAAATCATATTAAAAAAAAAAAAATTAATTTGTTTTTGAATAAAAATTTGTTTAAAACTTTTCGAAGAAGCACTTTACAAAAATTATGATAAACATAAAAAAAAATATGTGAAATAAATTGAAATTTAAAAATTAAAATTACAATGAAAAAAACAAAAAAATTATTTTTGAATAAAAAATATTTTGAAATTTTTTTAAGAAACCGATTTATAATAAAATATTTTAAGCAAAAAAAAAAAATTTCAAGTGGAATTAATTGAAATTTCTAAAATAAAAATTACAAAAAAAATTTAAATATTAGAAAATTTGCTATTTTATAGTGATATGTAAAGATTTTAAATTATTATTTTTGTTTTAATATTTTTTCCATTTTTACCATTATTTTTTCTTTAAATTTTATTAAAAACTATTTTATTAATTACATAAGTTTATTAAAAATTTAAATAAAATATGAAATTATTTTCGAATTTGATTAAAATTAATACGCTAAAGTTTCTAAAAAAATTTAAAATTATAATTATTATTTAATTTTTTTTTATTTTTGTTATTTTTATTTTTTATTATTATTTTTTAAATAAATTTTTCATTTATTTGTTTGATATTTTCAACTAAAATTTTTCGTTAAATGTAAATTAAATTAATAAAAATTTAAATTAATTAATTAATTTTCGAATTTGATTAAAATTAATACGCTAATTTTCTAAAAAAAAATTAAAATATAATTAATAATTAATTTTTTTTTATTTATTTGTTATTTTAATTTTATTATTTTTATTTTTTTTTTATAAATTTTTCATTAATTTGTTTAATTTTTTAAATACAATTTTTCGTTAAATGTAAATTAAATTAATAAAAATTTAAATTAATTAATTAGTTTTCGAATTTGATTAAAATTAATACGCTAAATTTCTAAAAAAAATTAAAATATAATTATTAATTAATTTTTGTTTTTATTTGTAATTTTTATTTTATTATTATTATTTTTTTAATAAATTTTATCATTAATTTGTTTGATATTTTCAACTAAAATGTTTCGTTAAACATAAATTGAATTATTAAAAATTTAAATTAATTAATTAATTTTCGAATTTGATTAAAATTAATACGCTAAATTTCTAAAAAAAATTAAAATATAATTATTAATTAATTTTTGTTTTTATTTGTAATTTTTATTTTATTATTATTATTTTTTTAATAAATTTTATCATTAATTTTTTATTTGATATTTTTAATTCAAATTTTACGTTAAAAAATAAATTAAAGTATTAAAATTTGAAATTTATAATATATTTTTCGGATTGTAATAAAATTAATATGCTGAATTTCTAAAAATTTGAACATATCTTTTATTTATTTTTTTTTGCATTTATTTTTTTTTTTATATTTATTTATTTTTTTATTAGTATTTTTTTTACCGTTTTCAGTAATTTGTTTGATATTTCCAATTGAAAATTTTCGTTAAAAAATAAATTAAATTTTAAAATTTAAATAATAAATTAAATTATTTTCGCATTTGATCAAAATTAATATGCTAGGTTTCTAGCAATTTCAAAATATATTTATTTTTGATTTTTTATATTTAAATATTATTTTTATTATAATTTTTTATAAATTTATCAGTGATAAGATGATTTGTTTAAAAATGCATTTTATTTTTTATCTTATTTTAATTCATTATTTTATGAGTTGTATTCAAAGTTATTGAAAATTACCTTAAAAAAATATTTCAAATTGAACATAAAAAAATCAATTTTTACGACTTTTTTTAATTTTATTATATATTTATATATTTTTTTAACTTTTATTTTATTTTAATTTTTTTATTTTATTTTTTTATTTTTTATTTTTATGTAATTTTTAAAATTTTTTATAAGTATTTTTAATTTTTACATATTTTCAACTTTTTATATATTTTTAATTTTTTAACACCATTACTTTTCTTTGAAATCTTTTAAGCACTCTTTTATGAAAAATTAATATTTAAAAAAAAATTCTACAAAATAATAATTTAACTGCTTTCTTCCTCCGCACAGCCTACCCCGGCAAATGCTACATCAGCAGCGATCTCATACTCTCGCCCGGCCAAAGCGGCAAGGCGCCGAACAACCCCTGCGCCAACATCGAGTGCTTGGACAATGGCAATGTGGAATTCACAATGTGAGTAATCGGCTTATTTTTGCGGAAATAAACGCGCATGCAATATTTTAGTCACACTGACAAATCCAAAATAAATTAATGCTTATGCGTAAACCAAAAATTCCATTTCATACCAACAGCTGCCCTGCTGTGGCGCCACCTAAAGGCTGCAAGCAACGTGATTTCGTCAACGCCAACCGGCCCTATCCGGACTGCTGTGAACGCGCCTACGACTGCACACGCAGCTTTTAAGCACGAAGAATGCGGGTGAATCAACAATTTCAAAAACAACAAAAAACGATGAAAAGAAGCATACGAATAGAACAATAAAATGTAGCGGAAAACAGATCATCCACACACATACACACATATGACTTTACACATCGCGTACAAGATCATCATAACCACAACCACCAGCCATGGCATACCTCCTGCAACGTCATATTTTATACTTCGTATTTATCATGCCTCTTCATCGGCAATTACATAGTGTCATCATAGTCATTTAGCCATTTGCTTCCTCATTGCCGTTGAGGTGTGCGTCGAGTCGCAAACACGCCTCGCCTTCTTCGGCGCCAGCTCAACACACGTCACATACACCACTTCACACACACACATACACATGCAAAGCAGCATCCATTTAGTCACACGCTCATCTTTTAAAGTACAAGATGCAATACCGGCCGCAAGCTTCGGCTGCTCTGCAACGAGCCCAGCCCTGTCTGGCTCAGCGCTGCCGGCCAGAGAACCAGCATATCCCTGCCATTCTTTGTGGTGACTTCCGTGGCGGCGTACAACTACGCAGTCGCCAGTCACTTTAGTATAATAATTTAAGAAATTTTAAAATTATTTAATTTTTTATTTATTTTTTTTCTTCATTCATCTTTATTATTTATTATTGTCGGGCTCATAGCGCATTATTTGGTGTTGGGTTTTTATTTATTTATTTTTATTGTTTTTTTTTCGCACTCATGTTTTGATTTTTTATTCGCAATTTATTGGTTTGAGTTTTTGCGCATTAAATTTTTATTTTCATATAATTTCGCACATAATATTTATTTTTCCTTAGTTTTTTTTTTAATTTTTTTCATATTGTTATTTTTTTCATATTTTTTTAAATTTTTTTTTTATGTCATACACATTGTTCACTTTTTAATTTTAATTTTTTTGTTATTATTTCAAGTTTTGTTTTTCATAATTTTTTTTTTATGTTACACAACCTCACATTTTCATAAATAAAGTTTATAAAATAATGTTAAAGTCAAAGAAAAATATATTCGTTTTTATTTACATTCATAAAATAACGAGATGAAGAGAAGCAAACACTCAGCTCTTTTGAGCTTGCTTTACAAGCTCGTACAATGATTGTTGTTGTTCTAGCGAATGTCAAAGCCCGTTTGGTCAAGAAAAAATTAGCTGTCAGCGAGTCCCCTTAACGGTGGATCCCGAAAACGGACTGAGTCAATTTCCACGACAGCCGGTTCTACGTTAACGGAATTAACCCGGATTTTATCCGGTCAGGACCTTAAGATACACTGAGAATTGACCACGTGTTACGTGGCTCCAGTGGAGTGCATAGAATGACTGAATAGTCTATCAGATCGTAACCAAGTGCACCTTATTCGGATGCCAGGTCACAAAGGTATAGCCGGGAATGAACTGGCTGATGAGCTTACCCGCTCCGCAGGATCCACCAACATGGTAGGACCCGAACCTTTCATTGCGGTTGTTCTCCACACCATAAAGGAGCTGCTCCGCAAGGAGGAAAGAGTGGGCAGGGGGAAGTTGTTAATGGGTAGTTACAGCCTTAAAAGCGTCTACGGCTGTGCAACCTGTACTAAGTTTGCGCACTACGCCGCCACTCCCTCCAGTGAGAAACAAAGGACCTTAGGGTCCATAGGAGCTCGAACAGGCAGCATGACTCCCATACTGAAGAATCCCCTCACCTGTCTCCATCCCACTCCAATGCTCGTGCGAGAACCACTCAGTACAGAGCCGTAACAAATTCAAGTCGCTAGCTGGCAGCACATGACGGAAATGCAAAGAAAGGTTGTTGGCAGCATACAAGGCAATCGGCCGGTTGGTCCTTAATTAAGCCGCAGCAATATGGTCGCGTAGATGCAGTGAAACAAAGATGCTTCAGACATGCCGGAACACTGCACTCCGGATTATAACGGGATGCCTCTTGATGTTTCGGATAGAACGTCATCATAGTAAGACCTCCCCTTTAAGAAGCATAAACAACTCCTCTCCAAGCAG
This sequence comes from Bactrocera tryoni, assembly GCF_016617805.1. Taxonomy (NCBI): domain Eukaryota; kingdom Metazoa; phylum Arthropoda; class Insecta; order Diptera; family Tephritidae; genus Bactrocera; species Bactrocera tryoni. The sequence goes on along the minus strand of NC_052502.1, from coordinate 69,182,866 downwards.
TTTCTGATGGGGTGTTTTCGTAGAAACATTCTTCCTAGCAACATCAGGAGCTCTTTCCTTATCTACGCCCTCGACATAAAACAATGCCCGACCAGACTTTGGACGCAACAAACATCAGACGACCGCTGACCGCCATTCCGACAAGCCACAACCCATTGCAGTCGACGAGTTCGAGGTGCCGCGAGAATTGAGAGTAACTCTTGCTTAGCTTCGTTCTGGACTTTGTAGCCGGGTAAATTCCTGCTTACGCAGAATGGACCCCAACATACCAAATATACATATGTATGTCCAACATAACTCTAACTCTTTACATATCCAGCTAACTCCACACATCTGACACCCCTCTCCCTACGGTAAGACCCCGTCGAAACAGCAGATTGAACTCCTACTACAGGTTTAACTCCTACTTATCCAGAATCGACCCCGATATACCAAATTTATGACCAGAATACGAGTCCCCGCATGATTCTGACTACCTCAAAAGCATGCAAAGCTAACCTTACTCATCTGACACCCCTCTCTCTATGGTAAGACCCCGTCGAAACAGCACATTTTCTGGGCCTACCGTTGGATGACCTCGATGACAACTTATCTGAATCTTACCACTAGGATCTAAGACCTTCGGAGTTTTTCAAACTTCTTGGCAAACTTAATATACCCTGTTCAAGGTATAATAAGTGCGAGATTAGTACTCTCCAGGGCAGGTTCAAAGGACAAAAGTCCAAACCAAACTCTTAATTAATTTTATCCGCGTAAGGGACATGTGACATTTAATAGAATATAAAAACTACACAAGCCCACAAAAGAACTAGCCAATTAAGAGTAGTTGTTTCTGAATATATTTCCTGGGCCTGGGTCACAATAGAAGACGACAAACTCTTTCACACGACTTTTGGGTTTACGCAACCGGAGCGGACCTGGATTTTTATCCGACCAAAGACTGTTAGCTCAGCAACATTCCTCCAAAGTACTTTAGGGAAGTTTTCTGCTGAATAGAACAAGAACCGGGCCAGTATAATTCGAATTTTCATCTTATTTCACTATTTAGAGGCTTTATCCCGAATTTGGTCTCGCAAATGAGTTGGTTATTATTTTAAGACTGCCATTGAGAAGAATAAAGAAATAATAAAGTGAACATCTGAACTTTGTGTGAAAACTTTCTCACGGCAGTCGGGTCTTAGTGACGAACGGCTCCGGATTTTTATCCGACCAAGGACTGTCAACTCAGCACCATGCCTTGAAATTAATACAGGAATGTTTTCTGCCGCTACAACAACAACAATAAAGAGTAACAAGAATTGAGCTGATGAGATTAGACCGAAATTAAATAGTCATCAGTCGAATGAGTTTCTGAGGCTTATATAAAGTGGATAGTGCTAGTTCGATCTTATACCGACACGTGTTAATGAATCGATAGAACCTTCGATTTCGATAGGAAAAAATTGGTTGGAATAGTGGTGTACGTGGAGTGTTGTTGTTGTAGCGGAGGATTCTGCCGATTTGACAGTCCTTGAGTGGATATGAAATCCAGGTCTGTTCCGGTTACATAGACCGGACTATCGTCGGAACGGCCTGAAACAAGTCTGGTTAAACAGCGATTTAATTAATTAGAATAATCCATAATTTTTTCTTCGAACCAAAAAAAATTATATACTCTCTACTAATATAAAAGTTTCCTTACAAAAACTGCATTTTGATTTGGTCAATTTTTATGGTAGCTATATGTTATAGTGACTCGATATAGGAAGTTCCGACAAATGATCAAGTTTTGGGAAGAATTGGATTGAATCTCAAAAACTGAGGAACTGGATCGCGTGTATATGGACGGACATGGCTAAATCGACTCAGCTCGTCCAGCTGATATTATATATACATATATTTTAATAGGGACATTTCTATATGAGGGTTACAAACTTCATGGCAAACTTAATATACCTTAGTCAGGGTATAATTAGATAACATTCACACAACAAATATCAACACACTACTATTTAAAAATAGAAAATAGTAAACTTACATACATAGATTTTGCACTCATTCAATCACTGCATGCCGCTTAATTTCTTTTTCATATAATATAACTGTTTCACACTCCGTTTTATTATAAATGGAATTTTTGATGCAATTTTAAATTGCCTATGAATATAAAGAAAAGTAAAAAAAATTAAAAATCATAAAAAATTAGAATTAAAGTGCATACTTTTTGCTGGTGCCGTGCATGTGAATTTTGTATATATTGCCAAAATGTCTTAAAAATATGTAGACTATATTTTAAAAATAAGCAACGTAGAGTTATGTAATACTTTTCAGTCTAAACCATGTATGAGCACATTTTATTTAAATAATTCTGTAGGAAATTGCGATGGAAATTCGACTTTAAATGTGCTACGTTTAGCAGCCTCCTCTTCGGCGGCTATAGCGGCGTTGATGAAATCTCTATAAAAAAAATAATAAAAAATTTATCAGAATTAATTAAAACTAAATATAAAATACACACTCTTCATCTTCTAGCGTGATATTGACACGTCCAGTTGAAATTTGCGTGGGGCGTATTGAACCAAAAAAGTCGGTAATGGGTACTTTATTGGGATCGCGTCTATAAAGGTCTTTACGCACGCCTACTGTGGAGATACAAACGCGTTTGGGGCAAACTTGCAGCTGAAAGAAAAAAAATTTCAATGTTGGATGAATAAATAATATATAACAAGTTATACGACTTACGAATTCGCCCATTGTCTTTTTACTATTTGGTTGTACGCGTTCGAGAAACTCTAAAGCATAATAAGTGTAGCGATCTATCATATAAACGCCAATGGACTGGTCAACGTGATGCTGAGTTATAAAAAATAATTATTATCAAAGGACAAAAAGTTAGGTTAGATAGACTTTCGAAAAATCTTGAAGGATATAATTTAAAAGTCCAATTACACAAACTGTATTTGCGGAGGTATAAAACTCACCGATAGCGAGTCTTCACCCACCAAACTGCTTGCCACTGCCAAAACATTTGGTGAGGTGAATTTCTCGTACAGGGAAGCGGCTTGACAAGTATCAACCATGAAAAAGAGCTCATTATAACTGCAAAAATATTATAAATACTTATTAAAAATGTTTTTATATACATATAACTATATATTTACACACCGGAGATAACAGAAATTATATACATATATATGTATGTATATAAATATATTTTTATCCACTCACCGTTTCTTCTCCCACATTTGCTCAACCGCATCGGCTAACTCTTGACTGGTAATCTCTTCGGAATCTTGAAATTTGAGAAAACCATCACCGCCATGCCCGGTAAGGTAGATTAGCACATTACTACCCGCATCAGTTAGCAACTTCTTTGAGCGTGCCGTACCATTTTGTGTACGCCCTGTCAGCAGGCGTACGAAATTTTCCACCGTCACTTCATAACCACGATAATCCACTTCCACGTCATCACCATACACATTTATGTGTTGTTTTGCATTATTATACACCTGACCAGGACGTGGATTGCGCGCATTGCAAGCCATATCATCAGCCAACATGAGTATGATTTGTGAGTCGGGTATGCCCAGACGCTTCACCGAACGATAAATGCTCAGCACGTTAGCCACATGCCGGTAGTTGAACCAAAAGCGTGATGCATCGACAAGCACCGCCCAGTTGTTGGTGTGTGTTGAACGTTGCACGGATTCCACATATTTTTCAGGTAGCTGGTTACCGGCCTACGGGTATAGCATTTTTACCGTTAGAAAAATGCATTTTATTAATTTATCGACGAACTTACCTCCTGAGTAGTTATTTGCGTTAATATGCAAAGTAGCGTACAAAACAGCAACAGCAAACGTCCAATTGTTTGCATTTCTTTTATACTTTATTTTTGTAAACTACAGCGAAATTCAGCAGCAAACAAATTGGAAAACTTAGAAAAATTTTTGTGACAAAACTCGTACACAGCTGTTTTACCGCTTAGCTGTTTGTGAATAACGTAAAACATAGCACGTAAACGTTCTGGATACAGAGTGTTACGATGTCTTCAGAATTATAAATCTAGAACAGGGTGGATCAGATAAATATTTTAATAATTAATAATACCAAAAATTAAACAAAATCATTTAATTAAATATATATATAAATACAAATATGTGTTGTTGTTGTAGCTGTTGTAGCTCTTATTAATTAAACTGTTAGTTAAATGTCGGCGGAAGCCAAAATCATATCACAAAATAGCACTTCATATGATTTTACATCACATCAACTCTGTTATTGTGCTAATCTTCTTGCAGATACATACATATATTTTCAGTATGTATTTATTCTTCAACATTTAATTTGCCTTTTGACTGCTCTATAGGCTTATATTATTATATACAGACATTTTTAAAATCGTGAGTTTTATAAATGCAACTGAACGGGATGAAAAAATGCTTGTTTCTTTACTATCTCTACGATTTTCGGAATGTGTCCCATCTGACGACTGTCCACTTGAAGTAACAGAAACGCATTCCGACTTATAATTCCGGTAATTTTAATCGTTACTGTTCAGTGCTTTTAACTTTTTCCGCCCTCTCAGAATTTTAGGTTTTTGTGACTCATATACGCGTAAGTTTAGTGTTCAAAAATTTATATTTTTAAATTATAGGTTATGTTGAGTGTGTTAATAAAATTAGTTAACGATTATTTAAAATCTCTTTTAAACATTTTTCTTTTTTTTTAACGGTAGCGCCGTTTATTTCACTGCCCTTTTGCTTCAGCAGCACCCTCTAAACCGGAAATTTTCAAATCGGGCGAAAACATAGCCCAAATATTTTCTTGATAACTTTGTGTTTCATTGTTCAAACCACCAACACAGTTCAAATATTGAGCGCAACACGCAGGAAAGTCCGCTTTTTCATTCACATAATCGCCCCATTCGCAGCCATCTGGAGCGCCAATCGAAACGCAACTAAAAACAAAAATAAAAACATTTATATCCCCACAAAAGATTAGATAAACAACTAAAATTAATCATCACACCTACCCAGTGATCGTGGCGTCACCCTTTTCATTGCCGCAATGTATTTCGGCGCACGTCTCCGGTGATTTCACTTTCTCGCCCGGCGCAATGACGATTGTTTCACTGATGGTGCATTTGCCGGCATGCGCTATAAAGGAAAATATATCAGCAATAACTGTAAAAAGCATAGCAGCCGCTAGACTTACCGGGATTATGATAATTTCCGAACGCCATCCATGCTGCCACCTGTTCCACACCGCCGAGACAGAGTAGCGCCGTAAGAAACAGTAAAGTTTTCAACTGCCAGTACATTATGCGATTTATCACAAATTAAATGCAACGCTAATTAATCGCTAAAAGTGACTAAAGACGGCCAGACTGAGCATAATTTAAATAGCCCAATTTGGCTCTCTCTCTACTGCCAAGAATGTGCAAATACAACAAGACAAATAAGAAACATCAGCCACAATTGGCAAAAAATATATGTAGCTGTGCTGCATAGCCGTTTTTGAGTACCGTGAGTAACAAGCAGAGTTGCCAAGAAGTCAAAACAAAATACCTTGAAAATTCCCTAGGTCATACTTAGTAAAATACCTTTAAAACTAAGAAACAGGATATTTCTGTTAAATTCTAGAGCATTTTTGATAAATCAGAGCTGTGTTCTTAAATCTATAGAATGTAAAATATTTATTTAGAATCGAGACTTTGGCATACGACTTGCAGGTCGATCATATAACTTCCATGTAGCTTTATTCATTTCGCAGAAATATTTGAGTTGATACGGAATTAGATCTTCTTATAAATTTAACTATAAAAATCAGTTATATTCTCAGATCGCCGTCTCTTTTTTGTTTTCTGACAAATCTAAGATATTTAAGATTATAATATTTTATGTCTATATTCAACAAAATTCTTCTATGTGCAGTAGTATGGTGGACAGGCGTATGGAAATCCACCTATCGGAAGCCAATTGAAAGGGCTCAGAGGCTCGCTGCGCTATGCATAACATTAGATTTAAGAAAAACTCCAACGGCTGCTCTTGAACTGGTACTAGACCTGTCACCTGTAGACCTCTTCTCTGAAAACTGTGCAAAAAAATCGGCGGGACGACTACTGGGTGCAGGAGAATCTACATATAGAACCTTCGGGTATAGATCGATAGGTAAGGGCGGTTTGGCGAACACAAACTACATCATGGTGGGGGGATATACCGCCCAGAGTTAGGCATAAGGCAGTCTTTTGAGTTGCCGGATTATAGTACATTTCAAGCTGAGATCTTTGCCATTGCAAAAGCCCTTGGCACCAGGAAAACATTGGAGCATCTCTTGTGCACTTGTTTGGTATTGGCAAGACTACGTTGTAAGCATCTGCTGATGTATTGATAGTAGGATAACAGAGCCTGTTAAAATTCGCGTCAAGCGCAGGCATCCTAAAGGATGATTACTTCTCATGGATCTAGAAACTGAACTCCATGTGGTATCACAAAGGACCAAAACTGGTCTATGCGTGGCTCATTGGCCTACCAGATTAACCTAATCTATATTACATCTAACCAATCATATATATCCGCTACGGCCTTGAACAAACCAGAGTTGATTGAGTATCAAAGCCTTGGTAATGAATTTATTGTCTGTAAATCGAAGATAAAGCTTCATAATTATCTAAATTTCCAGTTTGCTTGGTTTGGATAGCAAAGGAACTATATATGTATGTGTATAGTTCTAGTTTTATATAGACTTACTAGAGGACCCGCCCATGTTTTACTGTGGCTGATACATAGGTAGTACTACTAATTCCGTCTATATGATTTCTATTAGTTAGATTATAAGTATTAGTTAGGGAATAATCGCAATTTTGGTGAAGCAACAAAAATTAATCAAAAAGTATTTCGTGCGTTAAGAAAGAATTGGTTTTTGGGGTAAAAATACTATTGAATTTGGGCTGTGCATCAGTGAAATCAATCGCGTCCAATCGATTGTCAGCCTAGTGGACTGCATATTAAGAAACGGTTCTTAAGCGTGGAAAGACAAAAAAAGGTTATGGCATTAGTCTTGCAATGCTTCGAAAAAATTTCTGTATATCTCAAATTTTAATAGACCTTTTTATCAACACTTCAGTTATGCGGCTATTTTTTTATGCCAGATCTTTTGCAATTTTAAATTGCCTGTCAAGATATCAATAGTTAGCAGGTAGGAATAAAAATTATAGCTACCCATAGATATACTGAATCACCCAATTTATTACTTAAGAACGAACAACTCTCTCCACTTTATGAAAACTTGTCTACAGATGTCGCCTTTTACTTAGGCATCATTTTGTTTATTGCACGTTTACGCCAATTTAAGGTTTGAATATTGGATACTGCGATGGTAGCGGAATCTATCGGTCAAACATTCCAAAATTAGCAATTGATTACAAATGAAAAATTAATTTAAAAAAACATTTTCCAGTGGACCAAATTGTGAATCTAAACCATTCTCGAAACTCCTTGAACACACACAAAAAATTTCATCAAAATCGGTCCAGCCGCTTAGGAGCAGTTCAATTACAAACACACGATTTCTATATATAAAGATAAGCAGAGCTATAGTACTATATTTCCAGATTAAAGCAACATAAAAGTTGCTGTCATTAACTTTTTCTGAGATGAATTCATGATGGTTTAGATTATAATTTTTAATTAATTGCAATTTTCTAGCTTTCTTAAAATATTATTTCAGATTTACTTACTTTTTCTAGCTTTCTTGACAGTTTCTTTAATTTCATTATTTTTAGTCACATTAAATAAAGAATTGTCCACAAAGTAAATTCAAATTTTGGTACAGATTTTCTGATCTTTGACCCGGAAAAATATTTGGGGTTAAAATATCATTAGTCAAGAGTTTTGTGTTCTATACAATTTTAGTGTAAAATTGACGGAACAAAACTGGTCTGCAGCGTACAAGTATGCACATTGGCAACCCTATACAGAGGGAGTGCGTTTGTGTGGTTGAGCAGGTGAGCAGGTGAGCGGATGAGTCAAAGCGCTGCTAGCGCCAATGAAAAAGATGAAAAGCGTGGGCGGGCAGTTATTTTCAATAATATTTACGTTTATACAAACAGACAAACATATACTACGTTCATTTGAGAGTATAGAATTTGTAGCAAATTTTGTTTATTTATTTGATTTTTTTTTTTAATTTTTTTATGCGCAAACAAAGACACGAGGGTATTTAAGTATGTATGGTATATTCTCTTGTATGTTTATACGGAATTTTGAACAATTTTTTTTATTAGTTTAAATAGACTTTTACGACTTATGGTAAAGCAAGAAAATATTAAGAATTTATTATGAAATGTAAAAGTGGAATTAAATTTTTATTGCAAACTTTTCAAAAATTTCCTTGAGGAATAGAGAAATAGAACCAGCTGTAAAGGTAAATATAGCATACTTATATTTATAAGTTTGATGTGATTTCATTATGTCAGATTTCAATCTGAAACCAAGTTTGCAAATTGTACAAGATTATTACCTAAATTCACGTTCTCGAAAAGACTGTGTAAACACTTTCAGCGAAAATTCATCTTCCCAGATAAGACCTACATATTTCTCTCTGCACCAACTAAAAAAAAATTGTCGCTTTTTGGGGTGACTCAATTCGTGTGCTTCAGAAAACGCAATTTCATCCCCAAAATTGATCGTTGATGATTTTCACCGACATTTTTCTCAGAATTCGGTGAAATCGACGCGGACGATCTTTATTTCAAACAAGACAGTGCGTCAACTCATGTTTTACATGATGTTAGACATGCACAGATTGCTTGCATAGTTTGGCGACTCGTTAACTTCGCGAAATGGCCCAGTCAAATGGCTGCCAAGATCATGAGATTTAACGCTTCTAGATTATTTTTTCTAGGGGTAACATACCCAAACGGGTATTTTCTAGGGGTAACATACCTAAAGTAACAAATCAAAGCTTTACGCTAATCAACCAGCAACGTTCGAGGACTTCAACGAGCACATTCAGCGCACTATAACTGAAATTCCAGCCGAAATGCTGCACCGGGTGATCGAAAATTTGCGTAAACGGGTGGAGATATGCAAAAGGAGCCGTGGTGACCATTGGCCGACATTTTGTTCAAATCATAAATGACATGAAATTATATACATAACAAAAAAATAGAAGCCACTTTGACCAAATTTACATCTTTTTTAGGCGGTTCTAAAATTTTTCAGAAAAAAATTATTTTTTTTTCCAAAATTTATTTAAACTATTTTCAAATTAAAAAATGTAGCTTTCAAGTAAATTTTTTCAATAACATTTTCCTAACAGAGCGCGTGTTAATCGTGTCAAGCTGTCTTGTTACTTCTGTTCACTGCTGTTTGGCATTTGATCATGGAAAGACTTAAGCTGGAATAACTTTACAAATCGTTCAACTTTATTACTGAGCGTACTTCTCGCAACACAACCCATCTTGAGACCCAGAATTCATTATTGGATAATATTCGACCGAATAGAACACCTGCAGCACGCAATGAAGAAATTATAGCAGCCGTATCTGAGACCGTGGAGAGTCGATTCAAAGTAAGTTAGCAATAAAATTAATAGTCAGAAAAAAATATGAATAAATATAGTTGTATTCAGCCTCTCAGTAAAATATATTTTTAAATAAACGGTTCATTGTTAAAAAATTATAGTGCAAGCGAATTAAAGATAGAAAAAGTGAGGTTAAGTTCGATGCAATGCCGGCTCTTTAGGTAATAGCAATGCTTCTTGGCACTCGTAACATTATGTCAAACAGCTTAGGTGATTTCCGATGGGAATAATAAGAAATAAGAATAAACCTTCGAAAGATATCAACATTTAAATATAAAAATTTTGCCAGAAAAATAACCTTGAATTTGAAATGAACTCGTTTATATGGAAATACAAACAAATATGTACATATATACCTACATATACATAAATTAGTAGGCATTGAAAGGTAAATCATATATTTTGCCAACACTGATAAGTAGCTGTCAGCAGCTAATCGCATTCGCACGGTTAACGCACTCCCGCTTTTCGGAGAGTAACTGTAGACGCGATCGTCGGTCGGCATTCAGTCTACTGGCCTACTTTCTCTTATTTAAAGTAATTATTAGAATCGACTTTTGTTTTAAGATAAGGCTTATATACAGTGTTATTTATAAGTATATAAGTATGTATACATATATACCTAAATATATAAAATATATAAGCGAATTTATTTTAAAAGATCAGCATTCGATCTGCACCGCTTAGTCGCTGAAATTGTTTGGAGAAGAGAGCACACACAAATAAAAAATGTATTACTGCAACTTTTGTCTATATATAGGACTGTTATGTCTTGCTGCTGGACCGCTGGCCGAGGCCTGGGTGGCGCGCGCTAATTATCATAACGATGGTGTGTACAATTAGAATATAAAACAGTATAAATCCAATATTTACAAATTTGAGATATGATTTTTATTTACCATTTACATACAGCACATCCTGGCAAATGTGTGGTGAGTGATACGCTCATTCTCTCACCCGGTGAGAAAGCGAAATCGCCCAACTCTTGTTCGGTAATTCATTGTGGCAGTGAGGGGCATGCCACCATTCATGGGTATGTTCAAGAAAGAAAGAAAAAATGGAGAAGCTTCTCCTTCATTCACTTTTTTACGAAGTATATCAGTTATCGAGTGACATAAATCAGAATTATTAAATCAAAATAGAGACGATATTTGATTTACCAAAGCTTAGGTGTTAGTGAATCAAATAAGCAACTCGTATAAATCAATAAGACTGACATATTACACAGAAAGCCCCAAGTCAAAAATTTTGAAAGTAAATCGAATTTCAAATATAGTGAATCGAGAAACAAAGTGGTATGAATACAAACTGGTATAAATTTAAATCGGTATAAATATAAACTGGTATAAATGTAAACTGGTATAAATACAAACTGGTATAAAATAAAATTGGTATAAACATAAACTGGTGTTAATACAAACTGGTATAAATATAAACTGGTGTTAATACAAACTGGTATAAATACCTCTGACTGGTTTAATGAAAATTCGAGATTTTTTCGATTTGCCAAATATGGGAGATCAATGAATCGAACAAGAAACTGGAATAAATATCAGCGGAAAAAAATAAAAATGAAGACACGAGCAATTGGTGGAAGCTACATATGTATGTATGTACATATGTACATATGTATGTATACTGGTATAAGCAAATATAGACAGAATAGCAATACCACTAATATCTACTGTCTCCACATACGCTCTTACTTTGAATTTATTAGACTTACTTTGTTATTGCTTTCCATGTTAAATTTCTTATAAAAGGGCAGAGAATTGACGAAGTATCTACATACATACATATAAAGCAACTCATGTTTTAGTACAGTCTTTTGTAAAAATAAAATAAAATTATTTTTTCATTCTCACTTTTAGCTGTGGCGCTGTTGTCCCACCAGAGGGTTGCAAATGGGGCGATTATGTGAATAAAAATGCTCCTTTTCAGGAGTGTTGTGCCCGACACTTGGTCTGCGAAGGTGGCTTGACGGCTGAGACGCGCCATTATGAAAAACACATTTGGGACATGTTCTCACGCAATTCGAAGAATACTGCGGACGATCAAGAACGCAATGTTTTGAAGTAAAGTAATGGTTTTGAGTAATGGTTGTATTTATCAAATTAAATCTAATGCTAAAGCATTGAATTGATTATACATATATTTTTTTATTGGAAATTGAGCTATTTATATTTGTTTGGGTAATATAAGATAATAATATAGTAACTGGTGATTTCTGCATAAATATTGTTGTTTTTGTTTTTGAATAAAATTGACGAGTTGAAAAATGAAATTATTTAATATACGTATAATAATTTTTAGTGGTTAAAAATTGTATTATTAGGACAGTAGATGTTACATTTTGCCGAACCAATGCAGCTCTTCCAGCTTTCTTAAATAGCTTTCGACTCACAGCTTTTGGCAGAATGAAAATCAATGACTGAAGGGGTTATGCCCACTGTTAAGTTTGAAAAAATTTGTTTTTTATTAACTTTTGAAATTTTGATTTTAGATTTTAGACAAAATGCCGGCTTCCCAACCGAAAAAAATCTTTTTTGCACGAAAATTCACACATTAAAGTAGTTAAAAAATTGAAATTACTCTCAGAAACTTTGAAATTACTCCGAAACTATTTACCGCATTACTTGGAAATTTACAGACAATATTCTCGAATATATATACATTCAAAATATGTAAAAAACCAGTTTCGATTTTTCAAAATTACAAGTGGGTATAGCCCCTGAAGTTAGTCTTTAATTAAAAGATTAGGTTATATAAAAATAATAACATTTTATTCGAATAATGTCTGCAATTTCGTTGCGACATAACTTCAAAAATGAACTATCTGCATATGGTAAGATCTTTGAACTGGATCGTGCATAAGTATTCAGACTACACTAATCAAATTGATAGCCGAATTCCGTTGGATATTTCTTTCTTTCTGGAGTTTCCAACTCCTTGCCCCGCTTTGTTTGTCTGTTTCTGTCTCTGCATCTTCTCTTTCCCTCAAGTTAAGCTGTCTCTGCTTCTTCTCTTTCTCTCAAGTTAAGGAACAGTTCGAAAGATATGGAATGAATTTTGAGTTTTTGAGAGCAAATACAATCAATGTTGTAAGAACTGTAATTTAAGAATATGTCCCTGCTTTACTCGGAGACTATCTATGTCTATCTCTATGATTCTGACAGCCAACTATTTTGAGTACGTGACTATCTCTCTATGGATCGTAGCGTAGGTCTAAATTTCGGACATGAGTATATACATTGGGACCAAAAGAAACCGAGTAAATGAAATTAAGTAAAATGTATTTTGCTAAGTTGGTAGGACTGTCCTTAACTAATATGCCAAATATGATTCACCAGTTTCTTTATAGCAGCTGCTTAAGTCCATACACCTCAGTAGTGCGTTGCGATTTTTACAATGGATTAAAATATCGCACAAAGAATTTGTCTCAAATTTTGTATTTCTAACAAAATTTCGTGTGCGTTGATTCAGTTTTATAAAAAACACACGTCTACGAGTGGTAAAAAGCCTTTAAAGAGTCGAGAGATCTTTGCCTCGTTCTAGACGGCCTTCGATCTCTTCAACTGATAAAAATATTAAAAAAGATGAAGGAAATCGTATGAAAATCGTCAGGCACATGTGAGAGAAATGGCAAGTGAGTTCGATATCTCTTGCGAGCCCGTTCGAATGAGCCTTGCTCGACTCGTCCCGATGAAGCTGAAAGTTTTTCAAAAATAGTACCTTAAACAGGTCTCTTTGGATATGCTTGATCCTGTGAATTGCGAGCCCACATTCATTTAGAACAAATATAACTGCCGATGAGACATGGATTTATGAGTTTGAAAAACAAATAACTCAACAATCATCGGCATGAAACCCGTTTTCAGTTGATCGAAGATATAAAACAAAATTCACTGAAGGAGCTGAAGACCGTCCCTAAAAGTGCTTATGAAAAATGTTTCGAGGACTGGAGAAATCGTTGGCATAAGTGTATTACGTCTAATGGGTACGACTTTAGAGGCGACAAAATATTGATGAAGAATTAAATTTTTTGCATTTTATTTACAATTTCCGGGTACTTTTTGCCACAATCGATATACTATATACTTATATTCATTAGGCCTCCTTAAGCACCAATAATTAATTATCCATTATAGCAACCAAAAATAATAATTCATCCTAAATTCATTAGAAAATTTACTCCTATCGCTCTTGCGTAGATAATTTGCATTTGCCATCGCCGATTAGCGTACAGCGTCGGTATAGGTGTTAGATTCGAGACTAATTCGTTAAAAACTTGTTATTGATAAAAATTAACGGTGATTATTGAGGTAATGCAAACATTAAATAGCATTGTCATACAGAGCTAGGCACATATGTACATATGTATTTTATAAACACCCGATTCCTTTAAAATGCGCGACGAACGATCGCCATAACTCAGTCGTTGCAATTGCGTCGAGAAAAGCGTACACGAAGTATACAAAATGCATTACGGTATCTGTTTGCTATGCGCAGGGTTGCTATTACTTGCTGGTGGACCGCTAGCAGAGGCCGCGATAGGGCGTTCCTTTTATCGTAACGATGGTGAGTAAAAAAAAGGTGTAGAATTATGAACTTTGTCTTTATATATACATACATATATACAAATTGAGGGATATGAAAGCAAAATTAAATTTTACTATTATCTCTCTGCCAATCAGCGAACCCCGGTATGTGCTCGGTCAGTGACACAGTTATCCTCGCACCAGGTGAATCGGCGAAAGCGGTGAACTATTGTGCGCGAATTACTTGTGAAAATGAAGATGGTCTTGCCGTAATTACTAGGTGAGTGCAAAATATTATACCACTCACTGAGAGAGAGAAAGAGAGAGAGCGAAATGATGAAAGAGAGAGCAAGAGGTGACAGTCATAGAGTTTTTAAAGAAATCCCATATGCTGCTTAAGTCTATTTGAATTATTTATACTTATTGTAGTCAATTGATAGAGAGAATGTCCAAATAGAAACGAAATGTGGAATTTTCATAGTAACTGTAAATGGATTATATCATAATCTCTACTTCTATCATTCTAGTTAGAATAACACCTTCAATAATTGAAAAAAAACAGAGTTACTCTCTGGTTCCTATTTATGTTTCAACGACTGTGAGAGCAGTGTATTGTGCTTAAATTCTAGTGCAGGGACAAAGATTTTCCATTGCTGGAAAGCTAACAGCCAGCTTGAAATTTTAGTTTTTTTTAGTTTAGAATATGTATTGTACCGTTATGCAAAAAAAAATTATATTCGTCTATACTCGCTTACAGCACAAATAGTGAAAACAGAGCGCTTCTCTAACTACCCTAATCTAGTATCAATCTAATTGTTAACTAGTTGAGAATTGCAGCATACGAAGTTATGTGAACGAAATAGAAATTTTAAATTTACTCACTTTTGCTATTTCCACTTTCTTCTTCAGTTGTGATTACCAGGAACCGTTAGATGGCTGCATATTTGGCTTTTATAAGGATCAGGAGGCGTCGTATCCACAATGTTGTGAACGCAACCTGATCTGCGGCTAGAAAACAAAGTAATAACAATGGCGTCATGTTGATATTTGGTTATTCAAATTTAATGTTTATTTAATAAAGTGATTTTATTTTTCTGGTTTATTGCATTTACGACTTTCTAATATAATCTGTACATATGGAACTTGGTATTTAAAAAATTGGGCTTTGCAGAAAGCAAAATCTTGTAGCTTTATGTGAGCGGTTTAAATTTTATGTAAGGATCTGTTTTCTGAAGGTCTTGCAGTGATAAATTCCTCAAAGGGCAAGAACTTCTGGTCGGCGAGTGACTTTTTCACTTCCTCGAAGCAAAAGAATCTAGCCAAAACTAAAGAATGCGGTAGATGGGGCAGCAGTTCGTAGACTGGTTTGGTCAATTTGGTAAAAATCACGTGCTCATTGGTAATATGAGCGTTTGAATTGTCACTTATTGATTGAAAGAGGTCTGGGTGTTTTTTCTTGTTTGTCGGTGGGGGAAACTTCGAAAGGTACCGTCATATTTTAGACGGCATGCAAGATTCATCCTATTCGCGCATGCGCCGCCAGTGTTAGTGTATGCGGCGCTTGGAAAGTTGGACGCCTATATACTAAACTCTAACTCTGTCTCCTATAGAATTTTTATTCATTGCGGAACTGTCGTCAGGCATTTCTTTGGTAAAAGAAGCTTAAGGCGATTGGCTCTAGATCGAAAAATATTCCAACTCCACGTTAATCATCCGGTTCTCACTCTTTCTTTGCCGCTCTTTTCTTATAGGCTTTATTTGGGCTGACGCGATCCAATCTCCAACTGCACATAAAAAGAGCAGTCAAACCAATCGTCATGTCCATATTTGTATAAATACTCTTTGAAGCAGCCGTGCCCAGTCAGGAACTGCGTCAAGTAATAGTCAGTTTCACTCTGGTTTCTCTCTACCAGTATGCCGCTGCAAGCCTTTTGAATGGCCTCTACGTCTGCATAACGCTTTCCTCATAAGGGCAAATGCATTTTTCCGAAAAGGAAGAAGTCGCACGGTGCCACATCAGGTAAGTGGGAGTGGTTAATGGTTAAAATGTGATTTTTGGTCAAATAATCGGTCACAAGCGTCGTTTGAATGTTGGATTCTGAGCTATTTTTGGTCGTCAGTCAATTTGTGCGGAACAAACCGTGCACACACCTTTCGGAAGCCCAAATGTTCGGTCAAAATGCGATAAATTGATGTTTTGGAGATGTTCAATTTCATTTCCATGAATTTCAATGATGATTTCGGCTGATTTTTGATGAATTCCCGCACAGTTTGAAACCACTCATGCACTCTGCTACGGGATAGGCAATATCGCCATAAACTGGTTTCAACAATTGAAACGTTTCGGTACAACTTTTCCCAATTTTAAAAGAAAATTTAATGTTGGCTCTTTGCTCGAAGCTCATTTTCGCAACGATAACACTAACATACATTCTAAGGCACCAGTTGACATATAGATGGTGTCACCAGCGAGCGCAAGATTCGAAAAGTCCTGTTTACTTTGGAAAGCACCTTGCAGTTCTTACCAAATTTCTTGGTGAACAACTTGTTATCCCCGTAAAATTAATACGGCTATCGAAATTGACAATGAGCAACACCATCGGGAAGGACCTCTCGGAGCCGTTCAATACCAACCGAGGTTTCAGACAAGGCGACTTCCTATCCTGCGACTTTTTCAAACTACTTCCGCAGAAAATAGTTCGGACTGCAGAGATGAATAAAGAAGATACAATCTTCTATAAGAGTGTACAGCCTCTGGCATGAGCTGATGATATTGATATCATTGCCCCAAGAACTGCGCCGTTTGTTCTACTTCTACTTTTTCCAGGCTGGATAAGGAAGCAAAGCAAATGGTTCTGGTAGTGAACGAGGGAAAGACGAAATATCTTCTCTCATCAAACAAACAGTCGTCACACTCGTGGCTTGGCTTCCACGTCACTGTTGACAATAATAACTTCGAAGTTGTAGATAATTTCTATCTTGGAACTAGCGTTAACACCAACAATAACGTCAGCCTCGAAATGCAACGCAGAATAACTCTTACTAAGCGGTGCTACTTCGGACTGAGTAGGCAATTGAGAAGTAAAGTTCTCACTCGACGAATAAAGACAAAATTCTACAAGTCACTTATCATCATGCGGTGTACACGCATGAACGAGGACAAGATCTGATGAGTCGGTGTTACGAGTTTTCGAGAGAAAGGTTCTACGGAAGATTTATAGTCTTTTTCGCATTGACAACGGTGAATAACGCAGTCCATGGAACGATGAGCTGTATGGGATATATGACGACATTAACATAAGAGACAACGGCTATGTTGGCTAGGTCATGTCGTCCGAATGGATGAAAACACCCCAGCTCTGAGAGTGTTCGATGCCGTACTAGGTGGTGGGAGGAGAAGAAGAGGAACACCTAAACCCCATTGGAGAGACCAGATGGAGAAGGAACAGGCATCTCTAATACTGGCGCGCTGTTCTAAACTCGTCTATAACCACGTAAACGGTGTCTACGCCAGTAAAGAAAAAGAAGAAGACTTGTAATATTCGACGTTGTGAAAGTCCGCATCTCCTTTATCTCGCTTTCTGTGGTTATGATTGGTGCTAATAAGTATTATAATCAGTAATACTCATCATTTAGTCAACTATTTTGGGTATGTGATTATTTCTCTGTGGAAAAGGAACCGTAGTGGAAGTCCAAAATCATGCAGGAAAAAACGAAAATTATATAATATTAAGTTATCTATAAATAGTAACTCATCCCAGACTCATTCAAACCCCTCTTGCTCTTGCATAGATAATTTGCATTTGCGGTCGCCGATCAGCGTTAACTCATTAACGGGCATGATTAATGCTGATCATTGTTTTAATGTAATCATTAAATATCATTGTTATATAATACACAGCTAAGCACATTTTTATTGACACCGTTCCTTTAAAATGAGCGACGACCGATCGCCGTAGTTCAGTCGTTGCAATTGCTTCGAGAAAAGCGTACAGGAAGTATACAAAATGCATTACGGTAACGTTTGGCTATGCACAGGGTTGCTATTACTTGCTGTTGCGCAGCTAACAGAGGCCGCAACGTCGCTTGTCTCTTACCACGACGATGGTGAGTAAAAAAGGGTGTGGGATTATACATTTTGCCTACAGTTATAAAAGTAATACTATTTTTTTATTATCTCACTCCAACTGCCAATCAGCGCACCCCGGCAAGTGCGCGGCCAGTGAGACAGATATCCTCTCACCAGGTGAAACGACGATAACATCGAAGTTTTGTGCGAAAATTACTTGCGAAAATGAAGACGGTCTTGCCCAAATCGCCGGGTGAGTACAATATATTGGACGATTCATGACGACTGTGAGAGAAATGTATTGTGTTTAAAACCTATTGAACGGGAAGAGATTTTCCGTTGCTGTAAAGCTGAGAACCAGTTTAACTCTGAAATTTTAGTTTTTTTAAGTTTAGGGTCACTATGATGATTTAGTGTAACGTTATGTAAAAAATATAATTTCTATACGTCTATATTTGCCTACTGCACAAATTGTGCGAGCAGAGTGTTGCTCTAACTTTCCTAAATTAAAATTATGTACATGAAGTATCAAATTAAATGGTTACTATTCTCACTCTCTTCTTTAGTTGTATTCCCCAGGCGCCGTTAGAAGGCTGCAGATGGGGCCCTCCCTTGAATAAGACGGCGCCATACCCGGAATGTTGTGAACGCATCCAGATTTGCGTTTAGAAAGGACAATAACATCAAGTTGATATTTGGTTATTCAAATGTAACGATTATTTAGTAAAGTGATTTTAATTTTCTGGTTTATTGCATTTTACGACTTTCTAATATAACCTGTACGTTTGGAACTCAGTATTTAAAAAGGGAGGGTTTGCAGTTTTTGTGTGAGTGGTTTAAATTTTATACAGGTGTTTCTTAGCGCTTCGCGAGCTTCATTAACCGGTCTAACCGCTTTTTGAGGAGCTGCCAGTGATAATTTCTTGAAACGGGAAAAATGTCTGCTCGGCAAGTGACTTTTTCACTTCTTCGAAGCGTAAGAAGGTCTTACGGAAAGCAGATAATACGGTAGATCAGCCACCATTCTTAAGATCCAGCATGCATTATTGGATTATATTCGACCGAATAGACCACTTCTAGCACGTAGTGAAGAAAAACAGCAGCCGTGCTGACCGTGTACACAGAGACCGAGAGCTGAGAGTGTACACGTAGAGACGTATGGAACGAATTGGCGAATTTTATATCGAGATCTTAAATCGAAATCGTAAAATGTTCAGCTTGGGAAAGAATTGATCGCTTCGATCTATCAGTTCTTGAAAAGTTTAATGAAGATCCAACTTTTTTGAGCCAAATTTAATACGGCAATGAGGCTCATTTCTTACTCAATGAGTATGTAAACAAGCAAAATGGCGGCAATTGGGACGAAGAGCAACCTGAAGAGATTCAAGAGCTGCGATTTTATGGAGGAAAAAAGACGCTTTGGTGTGAGTTTTGGGCCGGTTGAATCGTCGGTCCAAAGCTCTTCAAAAATGATCCCGATGAGAACGTTACCGTAAATGGTGACCGATATCGTGCCATGATAACCGACTATTTCATGCCTGAAATTGAAGCTCGTGATCTCGGTGTTATTTAGTTTCAACAAGGACGAAGCCAGTTCCCAGATATAGCATCAATCAATCGATTTATTGAGAGAATACTTCGGTGAGCAGATAATTTCAAGTTTTGAGCCGGTCGGTTAGCCACCAGATTGCGTGATATTGAACCATTAGACTTTTTCTTGTAGGAATATGTAAAGTCTAAAGTATATGCTTTCGATTCAGGTCTTGGAGCAAAACATCATGCGTGTCACTCGCCAGTTACCAGTCGAAATGCTTGAACGAGTCATCGAAAATTGGACCCAACGGATGGACCATCTGAGATATAGCCGCGGCCAACATATGAAAGAGATTGTCTTAAAGAAAAATTAAATGCCAAATGATAATAAACATTCCCCATTAAATTTAGGTTTTTGATCCCTATGATCCTTTCGCAAAATCCCTATGATCCTTTCGCAAACTCTCCCATACAGTGGATGGATACAGCTCCACTGTTGCACAGTAATAGCGTCTTCGGTGCTCAACGTACGGCGTCTCTGAGGATGCACATTATTCACCAGAGTGAACTGCCTGCGAAACCGTTCCATAGTTGCTCGAGTTAATTTATATTCGATATGGCAAGAAAATTGCAAAACTATTATTGAAACCCAGCATCATAGCCGCCATGAACAATGCTGAAAGCTTAACAGAGTGAAAACATGGCTTCAGGTCAGGCAGATCCCATATCGGAGCCGCTGAAGACGTCGAGCGCAGAGTTGAGGAAACCCGTCGAAAGTATAATTGTTCGAAACCAATAGTCCTTCTCACAAGACTTCACATAAGACTGGCATTCAATAACGCAAAATGGCACAATATGATAGACGCACTAGAAACTCGATTAAAGTCAGGACTCAAAGAAAGCAAATAACTTACGGCTGCCACTTCTTTGGTTATGCGAGCGACATCGCCGACGTCTTCTTAACCGCACGAAATACCGAAATATGGGTATTTCCGAAAATTGAATCACTAGATCGCGCAAACCAAGCCTTTTTTATGTGCCGACGATGGAAAATAGCACGGAGAGCAAACTCTGTCACCGGAGTATTTCAGTTAATAGAAGATAAGCTGACCAAATTGAGTTACCCTTTCTATTATGGATTTTTTCTTTGCCTTGGGACCGAATTCTCGTTACTTCAGGCCAAGGTTTCCAGGATACACCTATTGTAGGTCAGTTTCTACTCTGCTTGCCTCAGTCACGGGGTTGGAGTGTTGCAAGTATTATCATTTAAGGATATAAAACTGCAATGTCTGATGCTTTAATACTCTGCCTTTCTTTCTTCCTTTCTGATTCTGATCATCATAGTCAACTATTCTGAGTAGATGACTAAAACTCTTTGAATCGTAGAGAAGGTGCAAATTTAGACAAAAAAAATCATTAAATACATATATGATAGTAAGATTTATAACAGCTCTAACATCTCGTCAGGTCATGTGAGCCATGACTATATACTATATATATAATATTTTAATATTTTGCGAGGAGTTAATAGATATACTGTGTATATTCATTAGGTCACCTTAAGCGCCAATAATTAATTATCATTTATAGAATCTATAAATAGTAAGTCATCCCAAACTCATTCAAACATTTACCCCTACCGATCATTGCGGAAATAATTTGCATGTGCGATCGTCGATCAGAGCTCAGCATTTGAGCAGATGTTCATTTGAGTCTGTTACGTGAAAAACTCGTTTATGGTCATGATTAATGCTAATCATTGATTTAATGTAAACAATAGCATTACGTAAAGGTGTATACATAGTTAAGCATATATTTTATAAACACCCGGTTCCTTTAAAATGAGCCACAAATGATCGCCGTAGCTCAGTCGTTGCATTTGCTTCGAGAAAAGCGTGAACTTAGTAGACAAGATGCATTACGGTATTTGTTGGTTATGCGCAGGGTTGCTATTACTTGCTGGTGTACAGCTAACCGAGGCCGCGTTAGGGCATGTCTTTTATCACAACGATGGTGAGTAAAACATGTGTAGAATTATAAATATATTAAATGATGTAACAGTAAAATTACTCTTATTATTATTTCTTTTCCAACTGAAAATCAGCGCACCCTGGTAAGTGCACGGTCAGTGAGACAGTTATACTCTCACCAGGTGAAGTGACCATAAGTTCGGGCATTTGTGCGCGTATTACTTGTGAAAATGAAGAGGGTCTTGCCGAAATTGCTAGGTGAGTACAAGATATTAGACCACTGATGACAGGGAATGAGATGACTGAGATATCGAAAGAGGAAGAAAGAGTTGGCAGCTATAGTGTTCTGTTTGAAGAAGGCTACTTGAATTATTTATTTTAGTATTTCAAGAAAGATAGCAATTCTAAGAGCTCTGTGCAAAAGTAGAGTGCTGTCACGGGCCATTCGTAACCTCGCAAAGAGCCGCATTCCTGTGAATTATCTTAAGGATGCAAACGGAAAGTGGGCCTTCAGCAGTGAAGCTACACTTCTGCTCACCGCAACTGCTACAGGCTGTTAGGTGTCATGCAACTGTCTGGCCTCAAACTGTTCGAACTGCGTAAGAGTGGCATGTATTCTGGAGGGCCCGGCGAAGTGATTCAGAGTTACTTTCATCCCGAAGCCGGGTAAGAGTTTTCACTTTAGTTTCAGACGTCCTGACTACCCCGATGTTTTTGAGCTAAGTTTTTTGGCATTAAGGTTGCGTTACATTTACCACTCCGGAATGCAGCGTCTTTCAGAGAAGTGCATTAAGGAACGCCTAATCTTATTATCAATGGCATTTTACGATAAGACTAGTGAATGTAAGAGGCCGCAGCCGAATTACGGGTAACTGTAGATCTGACAAGCTGGCAAAGAAAGGCACTTTAACCCTGCTATCAGCAGAAAGAGATAATAACTAAATAACTGTCAAAGAAAGGTACTTGAGCACTGCTATCAGTAGGAAAAGAATGGGTCGGTGCTCCACTCTCCTCATTTGTTTTACTGCGGGATAGCTGGGATTTGTGGCAGTTTAGCCTCTACTGGGCTACCACCGGTTCATGCGCTTTTGCCAGTATAAGACATACAGCGGACTCTTTGCCTTCAGTAAGCTATCGGCGTACACGCTGTAGGGTTGTGCACCTTACCGGATGCCAGCTGCAGTAGCTGTATGGAAGTAGACTAAAATCTTGTATACAGGCAAGGATTTTCGGGAGCCAAATCTGCTCGGAAGTTATAGTTTTCTTTTTAATTAGAGACATTATTGAGAAGATCGTATGTACCTTTATGTTGTAGATACTACTTATGTACTTATAGGTCTATACTTGCTTATTAATAGTGAAAAGATACTGCTCGAACTTCCTTAGCCGCACATAGTACAAACCTTATATTAACATACCGATACTATTTCTGCTCTCTTCTTTAGTTGTGGGTCGCAGGCGCCATTAGAAGGCTGCGAATGGGGCGATCCTAAGGATGAGAAGGCTCCATATCCGGAATGTTGTGAACGCCAACAGATCTGTCCCCAGAAAACAAAAGAATAACGATGGCATCAAGTTGATATTCGGTTACTCAAATATAAAGTTTGTTTAATAAAGTGATTTTATTTTTATGGTTTATTGCATTTACGATTTTCTAATATAATTTGTACGTATGGAACTCGGTATTTAAATAAAGTGGTTTTGGAGGAAATAAAATCGTGTTGTCTTATTTGAGGGTTTCAAAGGTTATACAGGATTTTCTAAATTTCAGAAATTGTGAAAAGAGGCGTTAGTTGGGGATTCCATAGCATATTCGGCATTGGAATTTTAACGCACAAAGACGGTTCAATAAATATTTAGAAAAACGAGGATTTGAAAAAAAATGGCCAGCTATTCTCCTACTTCATTAACCGGTACGAAAGAAAATTTTGGGAGGCCTGGTGACGACTAAAATTTTTGCGCGCCATGTGACTTTTTCACGTCTGGAAGCAAAGCAAAGTCTTTCGGTTTCGGCCGAAACTAGAAAATACGGTATATTTCTCAGCAATTCAAAGCCTAGTTTGGTCTATTTGGTCGTGACGACGGCAGCGCTGTGAGGTAATGAGTTGTCATAGTGAAATATCACTTTTTCTTCACCGAAAAGGGTTATCTTATCTGGGATTAGTTTGAAAATCCCAATAAATGTGTACAGTAGAGCCCAGTAACCATTTTGTTCTTCTACAAGTTTCGATGAAGATCACAAGTTGCGAATTCTGGTAGACAATGGTTATCCCCTTTTCGGACCATAGAACAGTCTGCGTTTTTTTCCAGTCGTTGGTCTGCGTTTTGTACCAGTGGATTTGTCTCTCATCGGCTCTTACGACTTAAAACACCTTCTAAGGAACAACATTTTTCTTGTTCGAAAGACTTCTGCGTTTTTAAATGAAAGCGACATACTTAGTTTCCGCACTGGGTTACACAAGTTTTTGAACCGTTTTTAATGAGACAACTCGCTTTGGTGTAAAACTCACGTGTCCGTTAGTGATATGATTGCTCCGCGTACAGTTTCGATTTTCACCTATTGATCGGCAAGGGTCTGGTTGTGTTCAGTCATTCAAGGGTGTCTTCATTGAACTTAGTGGACTGCGCTGATAGCTTTTCTCTGTACCTTAGTATTACAATACTAATAGTGGCATGTTTGAAAAGTTGTTGTAGGAACATTCAATAACATAGGAAATAATAACATTTCCTGTGTAGCAGTGTAGTGATCGAACATAACCTCTTTAATGTGGCGTCCGTATCTAAATTTACGAGACCTATAGAGCATTCTACAAATTTTGAAACGCCCCTGAATCACTGATTGATTCCATGGTGAGCTTTTTCGCCATAGAGGTCAGACGGCGGCTTGATATTGCTTTGGAACCAATTTGGTCCGATGACAAAATGGTAGTCATACACCTAAGGAATTCGGCTATAACGTCCTGCCATAATAAATATATTATGACCAACTTTTGAAGACTGATCCAAAATGTGTGCAAAATTTGAGCATTGTTAAAGGTTAAGTTGTCATTAAAGGCATCATAGAACTATATACTCCGGAAACGGCACAGTGTAAATCTCCAACAGGGCTAATAGCTTGTGAAACTATACTAATTTCGTCTATGTTATTAGTTTTGGAATAATGTTTATTGTACTGGTAGCCGACATTCCCTAAATAATTTTGAAGAATGTTGCGGAGTGAAAAGTTCTTGACCCAATAAAAATGCGGATCCGTTGCGGTTACGTAGACCCAACTGCCTTGGAAACGACTGTTATCGGTTATCGTTTTTTCGTAAGATCAAGGTAAATGTTTCAATAAGAACAATGCGAAAAATTTTGCTGGAAATATGGTCTCCTTCATTTTTTTATACTTCGAAGTCAGAAATAAGCTCAGCTGAAGCTCAGCTTAAAAAGGATTTATAGCATTTCTGTACTGAATAGAGCCCTTGAGGTGGAGATTTGTGACTTAGGCTCAAAAATGTCACAATAAGAAAATGCAATTTCAATTGAAATGGATCGAACAATCACGGTTGAGATTCCATCTAGGAGACAAACACAGCCAGTGACGTAAGAACTATCATTCGAGAATATGAATACTCTGCCTTTCTCTGTCTATCTCTGACTCTCGCCATCGGGTTAAGGGCTTCGGTTGAAAATAATAATTATAAATATACAGGGTGATTACTATAGTCATCTATCCTGAGTAGATGAACACAATTCTGTGGGTTGTAGCGTAGATAAAAGTTCCGACAGAAAAAATGAACAAATATATAATAACTAGTAAGTTATATCTAACAGCTCCAATATCTCGGCAGGCCATGTGAAAGCTCAATGAGTATATAGAATATACCTTGTTTACATTTTGCGAGGAGTTAATCGATATACTGAATATACAGGCTTTGTCCGGAAAGTAATAGGACTGAGTAGATTTAAAAAAAATTATTGAACCAATCGCGTCGATGGTGCATGCTGGATTCCTTTTAAGGTCTCAAAATGCCTCTTTGTCTCGGGATCATTCTCAAAGATCCAAGACTCGTCACCTGTCATTACGTTATTCAAAAATTGGGTATCACTTTCACGCATGTTCAAATTTTCTTGGCACACCGCAATTTCTGGTCGTCAGTGAGCAATTTTGGGACCATCTTCGCGCACACCTTGCGCATGTTCAAGTGTTCCGTCACAATGTCATGAACCACAGATTTTGATAAATTTAATATATTATCTGGCCAATTAATTGAACACTTAATTGACGGTCTGAGTTCAAAACTTTGCGCACACGAGTCACATTGTCGGTGTTTGTCGAAGTCGCAGGTCTCCCAACACGGTCTTCATCAACGACCTTCTCTCGGCCCTCCAAAAAGACCTGGTGCCACCGAAACAAACCACTTCTTGCTAAAGCAACATCTGGGTAAGCCTGCTTGATCAGATCAAACGTCTCTGTCGCAGATTTACCAAGTTCCACATAGAATTTAATCGCGTACCTCTGCTCTAACGAACGCTGCATTTTCAGGCTTACACCACTCACAAAAACACGTCGCGCGATAATATTTGTTCTGACTCTCCAGGTGCTCAGAGACAACTGACCAGCCGCTCGTTCGTTAGCTAGGAACGCACTCTATCGAATCCAGCCGTTACGCGCGCTCCGAAATACAGCCGTGGCGGAAGAAAATCAGTCTTTTAACTTTCCGGACAAACCCTGTATTCATTAGGTCTCTTAATAGCTAATAATTAATTATCAATTATAGCATCCAGAATTAGTAACTCATCCTAAATTCATTCCAACATTTACCCCTCTCGCTCAGTGTGGAGATAATATTGGTAAAGAAGTTTGAGTCTGTTACGTTAAACACTCATTAGCAGTCATGATTAATGCTAAACATTAATTTAATGTAAATATTATATAGCATTGTATATACTTGTAAGTATGTATGTATATACAAAATTAAGCACTTATTTTATACATTCTGTCCTTTAAAATGAGCGACAAATGATCGCCGTAGCTCAGTCGTTGTATTTGCTTCGAGAATAGCGTACACGAAATATACGAGATGTATTACGGTATCTGTTGGCTATGCGCATTACTTGCTGGAGGACAGTTAATAGAGGCGACGACGAAGGCGCATCGCTCTTATCGCGACGATGGTGAGTAAAAAAATAAGTATATAAACTGAAGAATACTAAAGTAGATTTAACTTTTATTATTATCTTTCGTCCAACTGCCAATCAGCGCATCCCGGCAAGTGCACGCTCAATGAGACAGTTATCCTCTCACCAGGTGAATCTGAGATATCGACGGAGTTTTGTGGGCGCTATGATTGTTTAAATAGAGAGGGTGTTGTCGAAATTGCCATGTGAGTACAAGATAAGTAAGATTTGTATAGCTCTATACTTGCTAAGAGCAGAAGTAGTGAGAAGAGCGTGCTGTTCGAACTTTTCTAAGCTCACATTAAGTGCATTAATATATCAAATTAAAGGTTAAATAATTGAGAATTACAGCGTAAGAAGTTATGTGGACGAAGTACAAACTTTATATTTACTTACCTAAACTAATTCCACACTCCTACTTTTTTCTTTAGTTGCGGTATCCATAGGCCCTCAGAAGGCTGCGAATGGGGCGATCCTAAAGATGAGAACGCGCCATACCCAAAATGTTGTGAACGCTACCAGATATGCGCCTAGAAAACAAAATAAAACAGTGGCATCATGTTGATATTTGGTTATTCAATTGTAAAGTTCATTTAATAAAGTAATTTTATTTTTCTGGTTTATTGCACTTGAGACTTTGCCTTTTTACAGGCAAACATACGGGCTTGGATAAATCAACTAGGCTCGTCACATTGATCATTTATGTTTACACTTTAAAAAGTGTGTTACGTTTCCTTCTGGTTGCTACTAACTTCGTGTTAAATAAAAAAATATACCCTGTGCAAGGTATTTTTTCTTAAAGGCTCGTTAACATACAAATATGCTTTAGTTTCACTGACACCCACGGCTCTAACTTTTGTTTTTTTTTAATATAGAATGTGATAAGTAAAGCTATTTACGCCAAGTAACGGAAAATGCTACTCAAAAACTTTCACATATTTAAACAAAAGCTTCATATGAGTAGTTACATTAACTTTTATGCGTGAATTACTGTTTACTTTTATCAGAAATTACTGCTGCTCTTCTCTGGATTGCCGCTATAATGCAAAGCAGTCTAGTCAAGAGTAGCGATAATCCGAATTTCCGTTAGAAGGCACATCCGGTACAATTTTCTTTAGTTTCTTCTGTTTCTTGCTTAGTAACACACTCAAGCCGTAATCTTATATTCTTTTGAGCTGCTGAAGCTATTCGAGCAGACTTATGCTTTTTCCACATTTCAACAGAACTGGAGTGCTTTTTCAGAAATATACAACCGAATAATTAGATTCAGAAATCGGAAATAGATAACAAACTCAGACAGTACTTGTTTTTTGATGCCGACCGTGAGTATTTGACTGAATGAGTTAGAATTAGTGAAAACAATTTTAGCGATACAAACATGAAATCTAAAGCTTATTACCTGGAAGTTACCAATTCATAAAGGTGCAAGTCATACTCCTGAAGTGACTAAATTCTGCATAGAAAGTTATGGCTTCTGTCTTCAGCTGGGATACTTTTTCCTTTTATACAAGTGTTGCACAATGACTTTTCTATCATGTTATTGTTATTTTCACAATTTATTTTTTAATACATGTAAATTTTTTTAGCACTTTACACATTATATCACAATCTTTAATTAATAACAATTCAAATTATAATTGCGCACAATTCACCTTTAAATGTAAATGTCAAAAGTGATAGAAGCTGCGCAACAGCATCAGTGCATTTTCACAGGGTGCTTAACATAAGCAATTTTCACTGTTTAATTATTTTTACTTATTAAATTCTTAAATTTATTTCCCTTTATGTGCTTTTCACATATTTTTTCTTTTATTAAAATGCGCTGTAATTAAAATGTCACGCCGAATACTTTCTGCTACGCATTCTTTTGTTTGACAGCGCTTATTCATGTTTAACACACCAACAATTGTTATTAAATTTCCTTTGTGACAAAAATGTGTGTGTGTGTGTGCATTTTTTATACGACCTTAAACAACTCACTATGTGAAATCAGCACAAAAGAAATTGTAATAACGCAAACAAACTTCGGAAAGATCAAGAAAATTAACTAAGCGGAACAATTTTAATAAGCAAGCGGTGTTAGTACTAATTAACGTAATTGAGGAAAATTCGTGTAAAAATTCTAAAATGCTGTTACTTGCTTTGTGTTATTAAATAATACCGTTATTGTTAGAATTAAAAATAAAAATATAATATTTTTTTTAATTTAAGTTTAAAAAAATTTTATCATTCATTCATGTGAAGCACCCTGTTCATGATTTTATAAGCAACAGCTGATCGCCAATATTAACGAACTTGTCAAAGCGGATATTATTTTGAACTTTAGCAGTAAGCGATACCTTTTTTGTTTCAAATTAAGAAATATTTAAATATATTAAAAAAAAGTGTAAAATAAATGCTAAATATTGTAAACGGAAGTGATATTTATTATGTGCTAGAGTTATTTTGAGATTTGGAGTTAATTGTGGAAGTGATATTCATTATGTGCAAGAGTTAGTTTGATTTTAGAAGTTGGTTATGGAAATCGACACCGGAAGCTGTAGCGCTATTCACGCAAACAAGTACTGCTAAGCATGCCACGCGAGCATATTTGGGTGTGCATGTAATGGAGCTGTAACAGGTCCTGGGCAATGGGTAATTATAATTGCACACATGTATGTAGGTTCTTTTGGAAAATTATAGGTTAGCGTTGCTGTTTTGCTCTCAAATGTTTGGAATCTGCTTACATACATATATTTCATTGTACCATCAGTAAGTGTATGCAAGCTTGTGTATGTATGTATATGTATGGTATATGCTGTCACTATATGGGTTATGTTAGCGAAATTGCCAAATGAAATATTTAACTTATAAATGAATATTGATAATTAGAATATAATTAGTTTTCAATTAATTCTTATTTGCAATCATACAGCTGTACTCATTATGCGGTTTTAAAAATATACCAAAATACTAAATACGATGTTCATTATAATTAATTAGACAGTATTACATTGGCACTTGCCAAAGGTCATTTCAATTCAGCGTGCTTCAATAGTTGAAATACAAACGTTCACAATTTTGTCCTAATATAATTAGTCCTAGGTATAATTAGTAACCATTTTGAAGGTATACTTGTGCAGAGAAATTGCTATTTGATGGCCAGTTGAATACTTAAAGCTTGGCTATTTACATGTATACATACATATGTACATGATGCATGTATCATAGCATGAATACTCCATCTTTGATGTTCCTTCTTATAAATTCTGTAAAGCATTTGTTGCTCTCCAACATACTTTTATTACATTACAAGTTTAACAGGTGGCATTTGTGCAATAACAGATGGTCTGCAAACTCTTAATAGTGTTTACATTCGGCAATATTAACAAACTGCTATTTACTGGCGCTCCAACTCTGACGCAGTTGATGTTCTTAATACGTTGCGCCGGAGAAAGTTAATAAATAGAGAAGGCGCAAATGTTGAGTTATATCTTTTTGAGTACTAACAGAGAATGTAAGTAAATTTTGTTTATTATTTTATTAAAATAGAAGAGAGAATGTTAATAAATTTTATTTGTTATTTTATTAACATTCTCTGGTTACCTGTGTTAATAAAATTTTTCGCTAACAGTGGCATTAAAGTTGCATTAACAGCTGCTTAGGCAGGAGGGGAAAAAAGAGCTTCTCTTTTCTTAATTAAGGTATTGCATGGATTGTTTGGGACATGCTGAATCTTTTTTGGAGTATTCATAGAAGAAGATAACCTCAGAAAGCCTATGCGAATTTTGATTAAAACTGAAGGCGAAATACTTCGGCACCGACTGGGTTTGTTAGGCTCTATTGTATTCTTATCGACAGGAGTTCAGCCGTATGATAAAGGATCAGTTCATATAAGAGAATAATATATGAATCCAATATCTGGTCTGTTTATTTTTCTATTTTAGCATTTATTCAAGCGGAGAATAAGAGCCAAAGGGTACTGATTTTAAGTGCGATGAGTTTGACTTGGAAATTTGGCTCTTATCAGTACCTATAGAAGAATCGAAATATATGTAAGAGCGATTTTGTTTGTACCAAGGAGTCTGTGATTGCCCAGTGTTACAGTTTGGCTTCAATATAATCTTGGAGTTGGTTATAGCTTTAGTTCTTATCCTTCCGTTAATCCGAAGCAATTGAAGAATTAAAAACGTTTACGTTTAATCCTTATCTGCAAATTTTTAAGTTGAAGCTTTAAAATCTTTTCCCTCTCAACCAACTCAACTCGGTTTGTCAGTGCATATCTTAAATCACTTTTCCTTTTTGTCATTGTGTAGTAAAATAGTTTTTTAGAGGTGGCTTGAGATTATTGAAATTACTTGAAGAGTAAGTTTTCTACTGTATTTTTACAGGTTATGTATAAGTTGTAGCTCTTTTCGTTTTGTCGTATGTAAACACTTAACTGAGCAGCCACACTTTTTAACTCGTTCGTGGCACGCTATTAACAAACTGTTGCACAGACTTAACTGGTCTGCAGCTCCCAAACTGGCATACATATACACATTCATGTATATAAATTTATAATAATACATCCTTTATCCTACACAGCTGAGCTAGCGAGTTTGTGCCACCATCTAGAACAATGCTACTTATCTGTCGCTTGACCAACACAGTGTCGCACGAAAACGTCGCCGACCACCAACAAACAACCAGCCAACTACTCAACTCTGTAACACATCTTACTTCGTAACAGCGATATGTTAACTTAACAGCCGGCAATACCATAAATAACAACATCGTCAATTGGTCTGACTCAGTTGATGTTAAATTCGCGCCGGTTCTGTTCTACAACGGAAATCAAAGTGTATGCGTTGAATGTTTTCAGTTTTCTGGTTTTTTTTTTATATAAAACAAAAAAATAAACAAAAAACTAAACAAAAAAAAATGTTTTTTAAGTGAAAAAAATTAAATTGTGTAAAAAATTAGAGGCATGCAGAAATTGTAACTGAATATTACTGTGGGCAAAAAATAGTAAGACTTAAGACTTTTTTTCTTGTTGGTATGACTGTCTGTGCCAAATGTCAGTTCAAAATATTCTAAGTGTTAGTGTTAAGTATACGTTTGTCTTTCTGAAGTATATTCGGTGAAAAGCAAACTTGAAAAATGCTTTAAAAAATTAATAAACAAGCAGGAAAGCATGTGCGCTGCTGCCAAACGCTTGACCCACAATTGTTATTAGTGTAAAAATACTTCAGTGAAATTGCTCTCAAACAGCGAAGAGTAAAAATAAATCCTTTTCCGGTGGCTGCTCTTAAGCTTATCGAATTCGCAGACATTTCCATGTTTTTGTTTTGTTTTCGGCTTTTGATGCTTGTACATACATACATGCATACATAACTGTGCAGTTGTGCACTGTACCAATTAGTGTGGCAATTAATGGTCTGATCGTAGTTTAGATAGCGCGCACAACTCAATGCTACTGATAAGTGTCTATAACGCTAAAATGAGCTGGTTTGCCTGTGTGTGTGATTAACATGCATATATCCATACATACAGGTGCAGACTTAAATATAGCGTCAATAGGAGCGTGAAATAATTTACGGTAGCCAAAAACGCTTTTATATGTGTATGTATGCGTGGCATCTGGTTTGATTTATTGAAAAACGTAAATAAAAGCGAATAATCAGCTCCCAATCGATAGGCAATGTGTTAAGCTTTAATTTATCTTATAAGCAGGCAGTTTGTATTTGTATTTTATGTAAATATATAAACAATGTCGAAGTATGTGTTATATGTAAGATGATTTGCTAACAGCTTTCTATTTCTCAGTCGGCTAACACAAGAGTGTCGTTACATCGTCTGTAAAACTTTCTCTGTACACGTCGGACAGTTCAGTCTAATGTCATTGTGGTATCTGTAAAGGTAGCTTCTAAAGCACCCATGTCCACTAAGTATTTGGCACTGATGGAAATTCAGGTACCCATGTTGTCTGCCTATCGCGTAACTCACTCTTAATTTCTTAAAGATATGTAATAATTTGAGTGGTATATACAATACGAAATCAACTGGAAAGTTGAAAGCCTTTCAATTGTCTCAAGAGTATATTAATGACAAGCAAACATGTTTGTAATAAAATTTTATGCAGAAAAAATAAATAGAATATAATATTTTAGAGAATTCACAAATACATAACAACAACAAGTACTAACAGCAAAAACAGCTATGAAGCATGCATGCTACCACAATAATAATAACTCACTGCATGCCAACAGCTCGTAATCAATAGGAATAACAGCAACAACAAGACTAGCAAAGCATAGCAAAAACTTTAGAAATCTATTGACTTTATCAGCATTGAGCGCAACAATTTGCCAAGTGTTGCCCCAGTGTGCCACGGCGTATGCAGTTTGTGGACGTTAAGGCATGGTAGACAGGTGTGAAACACTTCTTTGTATGAGTGCAGCAATAACAACAAAAACATAGCTTACGGCAAACAGCTACAGCTGAATTTGTATTTCACCCACCCAATGGCACGCTGTAAAACCAACGACTTACATACTTATGTGTGTACATACTTGTATACCTGAAGGCCTCTGCCTCGGAAGCAAAGCTCAAGTATTATAAATTGTCAGAGAGTTTGGAAAAATATAATGGAAAGGCATGAGAAAGATAACAATAGAAGGCATGGGCTTTTGTGTCTTTCATGTACTTTAAAAGTTTTTGCTGCGTCAGATTCTGAAGTTTTGCTTAGATAAGACATCATTAGTGCACAGCTATGTACATACTACTCTGAATATCGAGTTAAAGTCTGTGCTTAATTAAGTTCGGCTACATAAAGTTAGTTGAGTTAAGTTATGTGACGATAAATTAATTTAAGTTATGTTATGTCAAGTTATGTTAAGTTCATTGAAATAATTTTCACGAACTTAACCACTGACTGGCTGACAGTCAAAGTCTATGTTAAGTTAAGTTTTGCTACGTTACGTTAATCGAAATGAGTTACGTTACATTACGTTAAGTTATGTTAAGTTAATAAAAAAATATTTATCGAATTTTACTACTGACTGACTGACATTCAAAGTTTATGTTAAGTATATTCAGCTATGTTAAGTTAAGTTAATTTAAGTTAAGTTCAATTAAATTAAGTACAGTCAAAGTTTATGTTAAGTTAAGTATATTAAGCTATGTTAAGTTAAGTTAATTTAAGTTAAGTTTAATTAAATTAAGTACGTTCAGTTGAGTTTAGTAAAGTTACGATAAAGTAGGTTAAGACAAGTTGCGTTAAGGTGGTTTAAGTTAAATTAAATAAATTTCATAAATTTAATAATTTTCCAGTAATTTCACTTTGGTTTATGTATGTAAGTAAAGCTAAGTCAATTAAAGTTAAAATCAAATTAATTTTATTGGTTTAACAACAATTATTTCAGGAGTTTCAGTTTCGTTAAAAAGTTATAGTATGTTAAGTAAAGTTATGTTATGTTAAGGTAAGTTAAGTCAAGTTTAGTTATGTTAAGTCAAGTTAAGTTAAGTTAAGTTAAATTAAGTTCATGTTAATTAAGCAAAATGTGTGAATTTAACTAAAACTTACTTCAAAAGCTTAGGTTGTTAGTTAAGTTAAGTTAAGTTGAGTTATGTTAAGTAAAGTTAAGTTAAGTTAAATTGAGTTACGTTAAGTTAAGTTTAGTTAAGTTAAGTTAAGTTAAGTTAAGTTAAGTTAAATTAAGTTAAGTTAAGTTAAGTTAAGTTAAGTTAAGTTAAGTTTAGTTAAGTTAAGTTAAGTTAAGTTAAGTTAAATTAAGTTAAGTCAAGTTAAGTTAAGTTCATGTTAATTAAGCAAAATGTGTGAATTTAACTAAAACTTACTTCAAAAGCTTAGGTTGTTAAGTTAAGTTAAGTTAAGTTATGTTAAGTAAAGTTAAATTAAGTTACGTTAAGTTAAGTTAAGTTAAGTTAAGTTAAGTTAAGTTAAGTTAAATTAAGTTAAGTTAAGTTAAGTTAAATTAAGTTAACTTAAGTTACTTGAAAGCACATCAGTCCACTCAGTTCTATTTCTTAAATAAGACACTCAGCTAAATACAAATATTAAATTGCTGCATAACATTTCGATAACACTGCACATTTTTCATATGAGTACTCAAGCTTTAAATATGCACACGGCTACACAGACGTGCAGGAAATAAGGAAGGAAATTATAATATGGAAAAACTA
Organism: Bactrocera tryoni; assembly: GCF_016617805.1. NCBI lineage: Eukaryota > Metazoa > Arthropoda > Insecta > Diptera > Tephritidae > Bactrocera > Bactrocera tryoni. The sequence goes on along the minus strand of NC_052502.1, from coordinate 69,147,860 downwards.
ATAAACAATACAAACCGTAGCAGCAATAAAAGCCCAAATAGACAATAAAAGCAAACAAGCCACAATATGGCAATAAATAAGGTTGCACTCGGCAAAACGGAACATGCTTACGGTGTGGAATGCTGGCGCGTACATATGTACGTGTTGTCGTTGTACTTTTTGTTGTTTTACTTTTTGTTGTTGTTCGTTTTGTTACCAGTTTGTGCTTTTTACGAGTATCCGTGCTCTTGGTTTTATTTATCTTTTGCTCCAGCGCTTTGTGTTTTTGTTTATATTTCTGATAGTAACTGCCTTTTTATTTATATAGAAAAAACCTCAAAATATTTATAAACATGAGAATATTTGGGTTTTTACCTTCTGTCGTGTTTCTCTCAAGCACAAATTAATCTTTTGGCTCGCTTTTGATTACACATTTTATTTGCAGCGCTGTTTTTATGTCCATTTATGATTAACATGACCCTGACGAGTATCATTTTGAGGAGCAAGATAGTCTAGACAATGTTGTTTCAAATGAATTGCATTTCGTGCACGTTCAGGGGTGATTGAATCAGCAGTTTGCTGTACCAGCAGAACCTTATTACCATGCAACTTCTTAGATTATCTCAATTTGTTTGTAAATTATAACGGTGCAGCTTCTAAAAAAGCCAAAATGTTGAAAGGGAAGAGAATAATAGGGCAAATCCAATGACAATCAATCCTTTTTTCGAACACTGCTAAACTCCAGATCTCAGCAAACCTTGAGCCCGAACATTTATTTAATACCAACCAGGTAGAATAGTTGAACTTGCGGTTTGTGGAACCGATATTACGTTTGTCTGCTTATCTACTTTGTACGCTTTTTCAAGTGGTTTCGAAATGATAAGGGTACAGCTTTTTAGTAGGTCAGAAAGTTGCAATGAGAGAAGTGGAAAATAGAAAATAAATTGACAATTAGTTCACCATTCACAACACCTCTATACTACAGAGCTCTATAAATTTAAAGTTCAGATCACATATCCTCTACCAAATGAAGTGTGTTTAAATACTGATCGTGACGAAAACTAAATTTATTGAAAGAATGTTTCCGAAACGGGCAATTTTTATTGGATATTGCTGCTTGTATAAACCATTTACTGCAATTAGCTTGCAGATTATTCCTTGTTACGGACACATTTTCATATCCCAAAATGGGAAATTTAATTTCAAGAAAAGATAAGTCGAAAATATATCATACTAATATTATAAATGCGAATGTAAGTCTGTTTGTTACGTTTTCACGCAAGAACTACTTAACCGATCATCATGGAACTTTGTACATATACTCTTGACGGTATTAGAACTAACATAGGGTACTTTATATTAAAAACAATTTTACGAAAGATAAAAAAATTTTTTGTCAAAAAATCGTCAAATTTAGCTACTTCAACGCCATCTAGCATTACAGTAATGAAGTTTCAACCCTGAATACTGTAAATTTTACAATTTTGTCATGCTCTAAATTTCAACCTTCAATAACTGTAACAAAAAAAGAGTTTTGACGAAATATTAATATCACGGGGTATGCCTCTGGTCCCCTTTCTAATGAACTGTTGATTTTCAAAATCGGTGATTTTTCGAAATTTTCATGGATCACTTGATGTGGTTTGACCCTCCTATACGAGTAGATAACATTCAAAATAGTATTTTTTCAATTGTTAAATCTTTCTCTGTCCAAGATTTAGTTTCTATTTTCAAAGAAAAAGTGTCAAGGCTCAATCTTAAGCCTATATATATGCGCAGGTTGATTTATAAATAAACCTTTTGAAGACCCTATAGCTGAGCGCGCATGTAAGCGGGTGTTGATCAGGAAAAAATCAGCCCTCGTTAACTTCAAGTGATTATCTCGTAATTAAGTATTCTCCGGTGTTTACAATGTAACCCTCACATAGGCGATCCCATAAAAATGCGTTTATTAACAGTGTGCGATGAAAGTGTGATGTTTTGAATTTTCGCTAAGTGCATGTTTTGGAATTTTTAACTAAAATAGTATATGGGTATACATTATGAATAAGAGTAACCTGAAATTGTAAATTTAATTATTCATCAATATTTACTTTGTCGCCTTCAAAGTAATCGTACTGTAAATCGTAAATGTACTAAACTTAAGCCAACCATTTTTCCAGTCCTCGAAAAACTTTTAATAAGCATTTTTCGAGATGGCCTTTATTCAGCTCCTTCAGCGAATTTGGTTTTATCTCTACGATCGACTGAAAACGGGTTCCACAAACAGCATTACCTTGATTCTTGAGCGGCTTTGGCGTGGTTTTTTTGGTTTCAGGTTGTTTTTTCCCCTCCAGCATCAATCATTCATCCCCCTGTCTCAACGGTAGTTACAATACTCTACATGAATGTGGGATCGGTATTCGCACAATCACGCATGCCCAAAGTACTCTTTTCGAAAAAAAAAATCAGCTTTATATACCCAAAGATGTCGAGCTCTCTTGTCACCTCTCTAACACTTCTACCTCATGATTTTCAAGCACCATTTCTTTCACTGTTTTGATATTTTCATCAGTCGAAAAGGTCGAATGTCGTCCAGAACGAAGCATGTTTTCAACGATCACTCGACCGTCTTAGTACACTTTGTATCACTTGTAGGCTTGTGTTTTTGATAAAACTGAATCATCATAAGCCTTTTCCAACATTCACAATTATACCGCACACAAAATTTGGTTAGAAATACAAATTTGAGAGAAGTTCTTTTGTGCGATATTTTTACCCATTCTAAAAACCGAAATGCACAACGGCACGGCTTAAACAGCTGCTGTAAACAAACTGGTTGATAGATGGCGCTTATATTCGCCATATTAATTCAGGACAGTCCTGTTAACTTAGCAAATACATTTTTTGGATATACCATACTTTTTTGTCACAATCTGTATCCCATATATGGCTCTACTCAGAGTCTGTTGAAAACTGAATTTTATGAAAATTTTTATTCGAGCAGGGTGTTATAGCTTTGGTACAACCAAAGTTAACGATTTATCCAGTTTTTCTGTTTAAAATTTTTTTTTGTTTTTTTTTTTCCGTTATCCGAATACGTTTCGCTCACACTGTTTTTGAACAATGTATGTGTGTAGCTACGCTTGCGACATTAAACAAATTACGTGAATGACCAATTTGCCACTGCGAAAGCACATATGCACATATGTATTGCAAATATTCGAAACAAACAATTTGCAACAACAATATCAACTATAAAAAGCAATTAAAACATATGTGTGTATATGTATGTGATTATGTATGAAACTGTTATTTACTGCTTTACGGCTTTTAAAGCGTTTATGCACACCGAAAACATATGTAAATACATACATATATATATATGTATATATATATACAGAAGATTATTTAAAACTTCAATAACGGTCACTAGCACTACCGTTAATCATTTAATAGTGCGTAAAGCGCATACATACGTAGATGTTTGTGATTTTCCAGCTAAATGTACATATGCATGTCTGTGTGCATATAAAAAAAACTGTTTGAATGCGTGTAGAACATTATTTAAGCAGTTATTGTTATTTACAAGCATACATATATCTATATACGTATATGTTGGACATGCATGTCCTTTATGCAATCACACACCAACGCATGCTATAAATAAATATAAATAATCGAATTTTGTACTGCTGGTAAGTGGGTATGTGTATGTAAATGGATGTTAGGCTACTATGTGGACTTTACATACATATATGTATATATACATAGCCATATATAAAAACGTACATACATGCATGCTCTTACGTATAAATGTACATACCAATCGAGCACTTCTCTTCCATGCGCAAAGTTTCCTCACCACAGAGCAGGAAATAACGAGATTGCGGTTAATTTCATAAAAAGTTTTATTGCCAATAACAATATAAATAACAACAACAGCGACAAAAATAGAAAAACGAAAATAATAGAAACAATAAAAATAATAAAAAAGTCGTCGTTGGACTCTTTAAATAATAAAAAGCAATTTGTGAAATGAAAATTGCATAGAAAAATTGCAAAATAAATTGCAAGACAATAGTGAAAGTATTAAAAGCAAACAACAGTAAGAAAATGAAAGAGAAGTTTATATAAACAGCATATAAAAAAAAATAAACTTTGTTTTAAATTAATAAAAACGTAATAATAATAAAAAAATAAATTCCAAAACTTGTCTAATCTTTTAAAAACAAGAAAGAACGTTAACTTCGGCTGCACCGAAGCTAATATACCCTTCAAAGGTGCATTTTTTTTATTAACTATGTGTTCAGTTTATATGGAAGCTATATGCTATAGTTAACCGATCTGAACAATTTTTTCGGAGATTACATTATTGCCATAGAAAATAATCTATACCAAATTTGGTGAAGATACATTGTAAAATGTGAAAGTTTTCCATACAAGAACTTGATTCCGATCGTTCAGTTTGTATGGCAGCTATATGTTATAGTGGTCCGATATCGGCCGTTCCAACAAATGAGCAGCTTCTTGAAGAGAAAATGACGTTTACAAAATTTCAAAACGATATCTTAAAGACTGAGGGACTAGTTCGTATATATACAGACAGACGGACATGGCTAAATCGACTCAGCTCAACATATTGATTATTTATATATATATAGGGTCTCCGACGCTTCCTTCTGGGTGCTACAAACTTCGTAACAAACTTAATATACCCTGTTCAGGGCGTAAAAATAAAGGTCAACGAGTTTTATGTTCATCAAAGTGTTTAAAGTTTCTTACAAGTCAATAAACTGCGAGTTCAAAACAACCTCAAAATCATTTAACGTGACCTAATACCAATAACATACCTTACTATATCTACTACTAACATAAACACCTTAAACCTAACAACACCCGCCCATGTTTTTCCTTAAGAGTTGTTGTGTAAAGTAATAAAATATAATGAAATACACTCCGTTGAGCTCGGAGAAAATTAATTAAAAGCGAGTACTTTTTATGTACTTTAATCACCGTGACCTTGGCTTAGCGCACAGACAGTGTTAATGCCTGAGGTACACCGGTTAAAAGCAACCGAACGAGCGAAATGCGAAAGGTGTGACCTTTTGCACAGGGCAAAATCAATTTGTAATTGAGATATTTGAAGGAATGTGTCTGATAATGGGAGAGCAGAGAGTTGGAAATTACAAAATTATTTTTTAGACATTTAATTAATTTGATATTCTGAATCGAACATATTTATACATAAATTTATGTTATCCAAGGAATACTTCAGTTACTTGTTGGGTTCTCTTTCCACTACTTTTTATTTGTAATGACTTAGAGTTGCCACAGCAATTAGGAAATTAATAGTTGTCGTAAAAAGAAAAAAAAAATTAAAGAAACAAATTTTCACTGTAAACGACTCATACATATTAAGCATTGCCCACTTTTAAGCATGATTTACTAAAGCCACACCAGATAGTTTTACATTGATTTAAGACACTCTCAATTATTTAAAAAGAAAAAAGTAAATAAATAGAAATCGAGATATAGAAAAAAAAATATTTCTGAATAATTTAAATTTAAGTTTTTATTTTATTTATAATTTAAGTTTAAATTTAATTTTAATTTTAAATCTATTTTTAACTTTAGGTTTTACTTTATTTTTACTTTTATATGAATTTAAATTTATTTTTAATTTGAGTTTTAAATTTAAATTTTATTTTAATTTTTATTGTAATTTTAATTTAATTTTTAATTATTATTTTTAATGTTATTTTAAGTTTACTTTCAATTTAAGTTTTAATTGAATTTTGTTTATATTATATTAATATTAATATCATATTATTTTTTTCTTATTATTAATAATAGGTTGTCAAAAGAGTCTTGCGGTATTTTCGCTAGTTGGCGCTGAAAGCGCGTAGTTCTAGTTTTATTCGTCGCATCGGGTCATGCTATATCTTTTTGGAAAGCTCATTTCACGCGCTAACACCTGTTTGATTGATTGTCGTTTCTTTTAAGTCCTACTACGATAAAGGCAAAAATGCATCTCAAGCCGCCAATAAAGTTTGTGCAGTTTATGGACCCGATACAGTTTCCATTTCCACCGCACAACGATGGTTTCAACGTTTTCGTTCTGGTGTAGAAGTGGTCGAAGATGCGCCACGCTCCGGAAGACCTGTCGTGGAAAATTGCGATAAAATCGCTGAATTGGTCGAAAGAGACCGGCATAGTAGCCGCCGTAGCATCGGTCAAGAGCTGGGCATGAGTCATCAAAAATTCATTTCAATTTCAATAAAAAAAAAAATCAATAAAAATACCGCAAGTCTTTTTTGACAACCCATTATTAATATTAATATTAATATTAATATTAATATCATATTATTTTTTTCTTATTTGTCAAATAAGATAAATACGACATTAATTTTTTTATGCTTCCAAAACTATTGCTTATATATTATAAACAGCAATAAACAGCAATAAATTACAATTTTATGTTTTATTTTTAATTTGTTACATTTTTTATATTTCTTTCCAAATATTATTATTAATATCAATATTTATTGTTATTTTACTAAGTCAAAAATTTATATTTTTAAATTTGGTTATGTACTTGCTTTAATAAAAGGAATAAAACAATAAATTAAATATTAATAATAAAATTTTGTTTATTTTTATTTTTACAGGCATTCCAAAGAAGAAAGTTTAACAAAAAAGAAACAAATTGCTTTCGTAATTGTATGAGCTGTGTGAATAATTATTGAAAAAGTTGCCACCATAAATTTTGAGTAAAAAATCAATATATAATTAAAAAAATTTATTTGACTAAAGTATAAAAAAGTATGCTTGTTAAATATCTTGAAATATTTATGAAATAATTATTTAAGTAAAAACAAACGAGTATATTTTCTATTAATAAAATAATATTACTTTAATAAAATTTGTACTTTTGTGATTAATACAATTAAGTGAAGCAATTAAAAATTAAAAATTGAAGCAATGAAATACACAGAAGCGTGTCGCTCATACGCCCCGTCAAACCATTGACGCACATATGAGTAATAAATTATTGCGAGCAGCAACGGTAAAGAAGAAAATAAAAGTTGGCTGTTTGGGTTGATCAATCAGCCATTAACAATAGCTATAAACCGGAAGAAACGCGCGGAATGACAGTTCAAAGAGTGATTGTGAATTATTGAAGTGATTATATGGTATAAGCACAACACCGCAACTAATTAAATGAAGCTAATTTGTGCAAGTGTGAGTAGTATCTTTAAAACGTAATTATATAAAAAAGAGGCATAAAAAATCAAAGACAACATCTTGAATACATAAACAATAACAAAAACAAACGCCACTCTAGCGGCAGCATGACTGAGAACAAGTATAAACACGCTGCTAGCAGTGCCGACAGCACAGAAATCGCCAGCAGTCACAGCAATAACGCGCAAGGTGAAAGCAGAAATGCCGGCGGTAGCAACACCAAGCCGAAGGAAAAGAAAAATGACAGCGAAGCGACAGTGGCGCTGACGAATACGCAATTTGCGCGCGAAAAGGATGAAGAGCCGCATGACAGGTGAGTGCGAAAGTATGGCAAATGAGCGAGTAGGATATACAAAGTGACTACTTGTACAGCATGACTCATACAAACATAACTGTGCGTGATAAATATTTATACTGTAATGTGTATATGTATATGTATACCGTTGTAAATATAAATGTAAGGTATATGGTTATATTTATAAAGTGCTCATGCTTTACATGCATAAGAACGAAAGCATGTTTTTTGACCTGCCGCCTGGCTGCACGTTGCTGCTAATATGTACATGTTGGTTGGAATTGTGTTTGTACAAATGTACAATTAAATATTTATATATATTTCTTTGCCAGTGTATATACGAGTATGTAAGCGACAGGAAAAGACAAATGACTGCCTTGTCTAAGCCAAGTGATATGTTTTAATAAACTTAGCTGTGTGAGTGGATTTATTTTGCTACAGTTGTACATATTTACACACTTATATATGTGCAGTTAAAATAAAATGTACGTGACGGTTCCAAGTATGTACAATAGCTGCAAAAAACCGCAATTTTTCATTTTACTTCACATTATATTCGCGATGTGCCTTTTTTAGCCGCGCAGAGTGGCAAAATGTAAAAGAAAATTGTTTATAAGCGTTCAACGTCTAAGTGGATTAACCTTGGCTGACATTTAGTAGCATCAGTGAAAGTAAATACAAGCGCAAGAACACATAGTCTAACGCAAATTGTTTTAAGAGGAGCGAAATATTAATAAAAATAATATTTTTAAGGAGAATCTGTGAAATTGTTTAAATTTATGCATGAGATTAGTCTGTATTTAATATTTAGTTTAAAGATTGCTTGATTCTAGTGGAATATAAAATGGGAAATATTTTTGCGTTTTAAGCAAGTTATTGAACTCGTGCCTTAAGGTAGTATTCTGGTAACTTGGGTTCAAAAAATCGAGTTTTTTTGCTTAATTAGAAAGTACAATGTCTTGAGAATATATGTACTGTGAAAATTTCAGACAGAAATTCAAAATATTTCGGGAGTTATAGCGAGTTTCCTAGAGCGCCTCGGAGTCCTCTCTCTCGGAGTTGTTGAACTTTAAACGCGTTTTTCTCAAAACATTGTTTTTCTGATCGACCCGGGTTCTAACTTTCTTTCTACTGAACCTATTGCTTTCAAATTTTAACAGGCTGTTCTACACACTTTTAATTCTCGTCGCTACTAACGAGAATTTTTTTCACCCCTAACTTTTATTAGTTCCGACCACATTTCAGATATTATCAAGGGCCAAAATCACCCAGGCCACCCACGTGCATTTTTTTGAGGTTCCAAGTTCGAGTGACAATAATAATAGTAATAAAATTTTAAATTTTTTCAAATAATTTTTTTTTTTTAATTTTTCAATATGTAAATAGAAACACTCTAAATATTCAAGATAATTCATTTTTATTTTCCTATAAAATATGACCCTCCAAAAAGGTCATGAAAATAGGCATAAGTTACCAGACTTCTACCTTAAATTCAAAAATGTTCAGAAAAAAAATTTAAATAAATTTGTTGTTTATTTACTATAAATCGAAATTTCGCAAAAACCATGATTAACAAAAATTTTTGCTATTTCAACCCTTATCAAAATGTAAAAAAAAATTCACATAATTTAGGAAAATATTAAAAAAGGGAAAATTAAAAAAAAATTTTTTTTTATAAAATTATTAATTTTTTTAAATGTTTTAAAATCGATAATTTTACTAACAATAATATTAAAAAAGGGAAAATTAAAATGTTTTTTTTTTTATAAAATTATAAATTTTTTTAAATGTTACAATGCTAACAATTATAAAATAAATTGGAGACATTAATTTAATTTTAATTAAACATTTTCGTGAAGAGAGGTTAGTCGCACATTACTTCTTTTGCAAGAAACATGCGCGCTATTTCAGCGAAGTCACAAACCTATAGTAAGTAAAATAAACTAAAAAACTGATATACATACGTATTTAGGAATATATTATACAATAAAAAGTAAACCTATATCCTCACTTAAATCACTTTTAATAAGTTTATAATCGCAGGAAAACCCATACAATAGAATTCACTCACACTAAGACAAAATTTTGGTGTTGGTTATGAAATGGTTATATATTGGTTATAATATTTGACAGAGATTTTCGATTTTTGTTTGATGGTGTGTTGTTTTGCATTTTAGGCGACGATATATAGTGTTGAACTAATAAAATGTAAAAAAGAGAAACTTATACCACCACTTAGTACGAGTAAAGTAGAGCTGCCTGCCTGGCTATCTCAATCCAAGGGGTTGAAACTAACACCTAGCACATAATGTCAATCTGAACGCTCTTGTACTGCTATCATAACTCTTTTTCTTAGAGATATTTAAGACTCATATAGCTAATCAAACACAAAGATGTTAGAAAGCTGCAAAAAATATGTATAGTACTTAGTATAATTACTTCCAGAGAGTTTTCGGATATACAAATATATTGTTTGACGCTTTATTTGACTGCTTTGCTGGTCGACTATGTACCCAGCCTTACGCCTAATTTTAGATATAATTTTAGTTGGATTTTTTCTCGACATTGCTCTTTGATTTCGTTGTTGTTTCTCTATGTACTCAGCTTTAGTAACACTTTCAGAATTTCGTTTTAATTTTCGCTCGATATTACCCTACAATACCACTACGTGCCCACCCTTATTATTAATTCTATAATGTTGTTTTTTGGAGTCTTTTTGACACGAGTCTAAGCCTTTTTATTATGTATTTGCTATAAATAATCAATTTCGTTGCGTCGCCCTAAGTGCTTTATCCCCTTATTCCTTTGATTAATGCCTTTCGATATTTCTTTTCATTCGTACACTTTTCCCCCCAGACGCCATTAATTATGGTGTTTAAAGTGTGTGTTCACATCAAAATCAATTGCGCAAGCAAAGCTAAAAGTTATTTTTAATATAAAATTTCTATTGCCAAAACAAAACGCTTAGCTTTATTGAAATTTTTGGAAATACTTATGAAAGCAAAATAGGATTTTCTCGTCTAAAAATAGACTTATGAACACCAATACTAACGAATTCTATAAATTTCTTTACACATTTAAAGCGCTTAACTACTACACACATGTTTAGATACAAACACCAAGATATATGAAGCAAATGTATAATCCGCGTGGCTGCACTTAGTCGCTTTTTGAACGCTTAAACGCTAAACTGAAATAAGTTTTTTATTTATAGTTGCAGCAAAATTGTAGCTGCCATGCGAGCAAATTGCGTTGGCGTGCTGTGAGTGTGGCACGTGCGCTCATAATCGGCAGCGCGCTAAAGCTTTTCTTGTATCTTGCTTTAAACTATAAATTTGCTCCTCGTGTGTATGCCTCTGTCTGTGCACATGCGAGAAGAACTTTTCCTTCTCAAATCAGCTGCGTGATTAATCATAATCAGCCAAAGTTTGTTGGCTTTCGCGTAGCAGCAGCGAAATCGCAATTCGAAACCCCTCTAGGTAATACCTCATGAGGTTATAAAACTAAGATTGCCGTAGAAGTTCGGTTGCAAGATCTCGCAATTATTTGATGAACAGAATGACTCGTGACACACCGGGCACCTCGTCAAACAAAATTTATAACGCGACGTAGTGACTTCTTCCTTAAGTCGATGAACTGTTGCAGAAAATTGATACTGATATTATTTATTATTTACAAGAAAGTAAGAACCTACCATTCAAATGTAATTCTTTTGAAACGATGGCTCAAAATTATCATGATTCCCATTGTTTGCTCGGTGATTTGTGAGAACTTGTCAACTAGGCGGGATTTAGTCACTTGAACGTCTTATATAAAAGTCTTTGACCATGTTTTCAGAACACCATAGCACTTTCTGCGAGTATTGTCATTGTAAAAGCTAAAGATGATCTCTGAAGATGGTTTCGAATGTCCCCAAAAATAAAAAGTTGGCGGCTCGCCCAAGTTTATCATTTTAATTACTGTAACTCTTAAGATTCCAGCTCCAAAAAGTAAAATTTTACGTGTAATAGAAGCAGTTCCCTAGACACGATCAATTCGTGACACGATCAATTCGTGACACGATCAATTCGTGACACGATCGATTCGTGACACGATCGATTCGTTAACATTCGAAGCGTGAAAATGTTAATATTATTTTTTTAGTTATTTCAAACATTTAATCTCACCAGAGCTAATAATTTTGTCAGTTAAAAATACGATGATGTCAACACAAAATATAAAACCTTGTTTGATTGTCAAAAACATTACTGGTACTCAACTGTTCTACAATAGCTGATGTTGAATGAAATAAACATACATGCTTATAGAAATCTATACAATAAATCCATATTCTATTAACTTAACTTCTATTATAATAAACCAAGTCACTCTGTCGAGGAACATCCACTGTTTTTTTATCTATTCTATTTTTACTTGGATCCTTTAAGCCTTTTATTGATTTCTAAGGCAATCCTCGTCACTTCTCCCTTCGAAACCTTAAAAGTCCTGTCGAACTTATATTATTCAAAAGTCCACTTTGGTTAAGTATTTTTGAATACATAATCAATATTAATTTCTCATATTGAATCATTCGATTTCCTGACCTGCTACTTTCCCAATCAGGACATACAATCGTAGTTATCTGAACAGATGAGCGTTAAAATTCGAAATCGACTGGAAATGAAAACTAACAAACTTTTGAATGACTGCTTGTGGCGTAATAACAGTGGGCGTAAAAATGATGGAATGAATGTGCATAACGTGCTGAGAAAAGTATGTTCAAGAACAAGGAATAACAAGTTGAGGAAAACAAAAGTCTGAAAAGTTAAACTTGAAAAGTGCGCAATGTGGTGATGATACAGCTTTGAAATTATGCATTTAGGGATCCGAAGCTTGCTTCAAATCTGTAAAATATTTTGATCGATGAAAGGATAGGCGATAGATATATTGTTTCATATTATATGTATGCACAGTAATGAAGTGATTTGAGCCTTTCGGAGAAATAGAAATAAAGAAAAATATCTAAAAGAAAATTCAGCTCAATGGTGGAGGTAGTATCATGGTGTAATCTTTAGATTGCGGGTTCAGAGAGTCGTCGGAAGTACTCTTCGAACTTTCTGAGAGTTTTCCTGAGAAGATTTTACTAACCAACCTTACAGAGGTGTGTCGAATCCTAGAATCCTTTTCATTCCACATTTTTGGCTGTATTTATTCATAGCTATATACGATAGATAGATAGATAGAAAATAATTGAGGCTTTGTACTACGACATATGGTCTATTATGACCTCTTCTATATCATATATGATCAAAAAGGTCCAGCACTGACTGAGATGATGTGATCCCTGTCCACGTAGATGGATTGAGTCTGTTTCTACAAATTACTTGGCAATCTAGAATCAGTTATATGCGATAGTCTCAATACACTTTTCTCAAAAGTTCGTTAGTCGCATTCGTTGAAACCTTCCATCCGCCCGGTACACCAAAAAATGGATTCTTATAAGTCTCGAACTCGTTGGACTTTGATTTTTTTGAGTTTTATGAAAGGAAAATACTACTATGGCTGTTTATTAGGTGTTTTCTTAAAGTGAGATTAGAAGGCTTTGAGAATATTTATTGAAGGGTCGCAAAGCGGAACCAGTGTTCCTATGAAATTGTAAAATCCATACGAAATATATAGTTAATTTCAGCCGCTTTTAATTGGCTTTTAAAGATATTTGTTATTTTTGGTTATTAATTATTGATAGCGTAAGAAATTCAACAAAAATACAAACATAACCTTAAAGTATGTCGTGAGACACAGAGTCTCTTTGTCATCAAAAACGTAACTGTAATTATGTGACTGAGGTTAGCTTTGATGTTTGTTGCATTTAATTTATAAAGGGAAACAAAACGGCTGGAAAGGATATTTGACAAAGGACGAAAAAGAATATTTGATTATAAGAAGGTTGATATGTGCTTAGCATATAAATTAGTTAAGGTAAATAGAGGAAGACGCACGAGTCAAGGTATAATGATATGTGAAATTGATAAGAAAATGTGTGCAAAGAGAAAATGGAAGCAAGAGGCGAGCTCAGGAAGGCTTAATGTTAAGCTAAGGCAATTATAATCTCAAACTCGGTTCCAACTGACAGCAAAAGCTGGCCGTTGGTGGCGGGTAAAATGGTAATACATAAACTCAAAGCCTTGCTGGGCAGCGCAAGCGAAACTGAAGAGGGTCGGTAAAGTATTCAGTTGTTAAATGCATACGTCGTAATTCGGACGGCACAAAACCGTAAGAGGATGTTAAAATTATTGACAACTTTGCTGAATTCACGTTAAATAGATAAGAAGGGTATAATATATTGAAGCAAATACGATTCTGAATGCCAAAAGCGTATGCGACAAGAAAATTCGGAGAAGTCTAGGGGACTCTAGACAGATATTGGCACTAAGTAGAGAAGAAGTAAAGGGAGTAAAAGAGTAAAAACGTAGGGTGTTAACGTTAGGCGTATGGTAGTCCACATAAACTTAAATTCGGACAAAGGGAGAATCTGCAAATCATCGACCAAGGCAGCTGAGGTATTAGAGATTTAAAGTGAGTAAGAGAGAATGTAGTAAAGTGTAAGAGTTAAAGGAAGAACATGCAAAGCAAACATTGCCGTATGCTGTGAAGGAAGAGCCGAAGCTGTAACGGCAAAGAGAAGTAAAGGAAAGAGCGAAGATGGAGAGCAGCCATCACAGTATAAAAAAGCGAGCTATACCGTCAGAGTCGGAGTATTGGAATGAAGGACCAAAGCAGCATAAATATGGGTTAGGTAAAGTGTGGAGCGATAGATCCAAAGGTGAAAGCGAAGGAACAATCGGACTAAGAAGAAGTATGAGTTGCAAACAAACAAAAAGGCTGGCTGCCTGCTCGAAGTGAATTGAAGATATACACACAAAGCGCTAAGTGCAAAGTCATGAAGTGACTTGCAAATTGTTACCGCAGACTAAATTACGTGATTACGTTAAAGAAAATCCCAAAAGGACGCGCACTTTGAGCCCGGACATAGCCAATGCAAATCAAAACACTTGAAAAGTAATTTTTTGTAAGCAAACCCCACCTTTAACCCTCTTATATAACTATCTCTATCTATGATGTGTTTATTAGTCATGCTCGTTGTAATTTGTTATTGTCAATGATCTTCCCAAAGGATTGTGTGAGCACAAAAAAAGGAAGTCAAAAGCTGTATAAATAGTGCAAACAATGAAGTGCTAAGATGGACTCGCAACGCGTGGCGCTAAAAGAAAGGACAAAAATGCGGTGTATAAAAATATATCAGAGCTTACAAGGAGGGAGCTCTCGTGTCAGCCAGGATAGAGACAACGGTTGTGTGGAATTGAATTCAATTGAATTGAGAGAAGCAGCGCTGAGCCGGGTCTCACAGCTGGTGAACTTGTTAATAAGCGCGTCATTGGCGGGTAATATTTATTTTATTTAATTAGCTTGTTAACGTTCGTGTGGAAAGTGTAAGGCGGAATAAAGTGGCACAAAAGGATTGTGGTGAATTGATGATGGCGGTTGTTATACAAGATGATAAACGATGGAGAAAGAATGATGCCTTTATTGCTTGTAGCTTTATAAAGAAGAAAGGTTATAAAAGCATAGGAAAGATATTTGGAGGGGAAATGGTTAAAGAAGCACAAGCATTTCCGATTAAAGTTTATTTTGTTGTTTTCGGTTAATTTTATTTGTGACAGGAAGATTCTTCATTAGTAAGGAAAAAAATAATAATAATAACAAAATGGCGTCGACTTGAAAAAAAAAAATTTGAAAGTCTAAACTTTCAAAATATGCAAAAAAAAAATCGATTTTTTCAAAATCCTAGACCAGAATACCCCCTTAAGATGTGACAGATATTATTGACAATTCATTAGAATAGAGGTTTAAGGATGAAAATTTTGAAAACATTTTATATTGGAAACTAAAAGCCGGAAACCGTCGCGTACCAGTAGTATATGTATAGGTTCCAGATATGAAATTTTCGTTAGTAAATAAATAAAATTTTAGCCACATTTTAGGATATTTTATAAAAAATTGTTTAAAGCTTTTTTTCATATATAGATATGAATATTTCGGGATTATATCGGAATATTTCAAATTTACTTTTTAGGAGCAAGTAACTGCAAGTATTAAAGTAATTTTCAAATATTGTTGGTAAAGGCATTCGTATCGGGATTTTGAAATTTGACCTTTCCAAGTATTTAGTAGACTTCTGATATTTTTTTTAAATATCCTTCTTAACAACTTAGACTTACAAATCATAACTGTTTGAAAAATAGTTTAGTGCTTTTTGACAATTTCTGAAAACATTTTATTAACGAGCTTCGGCATTATTTCGGGACTATATTTTTGAATAAATTTCATGTATGAGACTCGGCATTATTTCGGAACTAAATTTTTGAATAAATTTCATTTCCAACTTCGGGACTATTTCGGTATTAAATCGGAATAAAAAATTTGACACCGAAAATTTTTTGGGAGACCTACTGAAATTATGATAATGCAATGTTGCAATTTTTGTTCCGGGATTATTTCGGGATTACCTCGGGATTTCGATATTTTACGCTTTGAATTTCTGGCGAAAAAAGTAATGTTAATGCGTCTTAGCAATTTTGGTTACGGGACAATTTCGGGATTACTTCGGGACTGTCATATTTTATGCATCTAAAATTCTGAAAAGCCATTATATAAATATTTAATTCTAATTTCAATACAATTTTGTTTATGAGACACGGTATTATTTCAGGGCTACAGCAGGATTTTCAAAATTTTCTCTTTTTAGCAGCATTTCGTCAGGTTTAACATTATTTCGGGACTTAATTCTTGAATGAATTTCATTTACCAACTTCGGGACTATTTCGGTATTAAATCGGAATAACAAATTTGACACAGAAAATTTTTTGGGAGACCTACTGAAATTATGATAATACATTTTTGCAATTTTTGCTCCGGGATTATTTCGGGATTACTTCGGGATTTCGATATTTTATGCATCTAAATTTTTGAAAAGCCATTATATAAATATTTAATTCTAATTTCAAAACAATTTTGTTTATGAGACCCGGTATTATTTCGGGGCTACATCGGGATTTTCAAAATTTTCCCTTTTTAGCATCATTTCGTCAGGTTTAACATATGAGTTGGGAGTTTTGTTGGGACTCTGTTAAATTTTCGGAACTATGGTATTTTTCTGTCATCTCCTTTAACATTTGTTTTGTGCGTAAGTGGAAAATATTCTAGCCGACAATGTCACATATGAAACAGTCTAAATAATTACCCTCCATAACCTCATTTGTAGTTTCGACAGCAGCGCTGCACCCTACAGCTGAATGTGTTTCAATTCCAATTCTTTTCTCACTACATTGAAGTGTTATGAACAACATAATTTCACTCATTACTCACCACTTACTTTTCTTTATAGTTTCTACATGAACACTTCATTCCTCACAGCTGTCACTTCGACAAGTGTTTGCGCAAATTCGAACATCATCTTATTTAAGTGCATTTCCTGCCAGCCGTACTTGCTATGCTACAACAACAACACCTTACATTGTTGCAATTTTTAGTACCGCTTTTCAGCTCATAACTACCTTAGCTGCACTTACTCTCTCCCCTTTTCAATCACTTTTGTTACAATATGCTGCTGCACTGCTGTACTATATATTCTATATGTATTTATTGTTATTGCAGCTAGCGCACAATAAATATGTTTCGCTTATTGCATAGTTTATGGCGCATTCGTGGCGTTGCGTTGATAAATTGACCGCACTTGAAGAGAAAAAATGAAAAATTGCAGTGATCAATTGGCGAGGGCACACGGAATTGTTAACGGGTCATTTGTGTTACAGTGTAGGATAATGTGTGAACGTTGATGTCAACATATTATTTTATACAACAACAACATAGACATTTATATGCGTATATATTGGAAGCTGCATGGGCACGAAGTAACTATCAAGATAGTGAACGAGGGCAAGAGGAAATATAATCGTCACACTGGCGACATAGCTCCCACGTCATTGTTGACAGTCACAATTTCGAAGTCGTAGATAATTTTGTTCGTAGATTATCTTGGAACCAGCCGTAACACCAATAACAAAGTCGACCTCGAAATCCAACGAAGAATAACTCTTCTCTTGCCGGGAGGTGCTACTTTGAACTGAGTAGGAAATTGAGAAGTAAAGTCCTCTCTCGACGAATAAAGGCCAAATTCTACAAGCCACTCATCATCCCAGGTCTGTCTCGTATGATGTAGAGGCAAAAAGAAAAAGCGAAAAGGAAGAATGACTGGCGGGCTTTTCTAAACACGGCTATAACAACATAAACGATGACTACGCCAATAAGGAAGAAGAAGATATATATATATATTGAAAGCAAGTAGCTTGAAAATGATAATTACTTAAGGAGATATTGATCAAGTTTTATATGTGGCATGGAGCATCTTACTATAGTTAATCATTTATACCTATTCTCTTTTATAATTTTTATAGTTATCTATAATATTTTTTACGCAAATTGCTTTGATTTTTAAATATTATTTTCTGTGACACATTTTTTGTATTTTTGTGATTTTTCTAACTTTACGAAGGTTTATTGTAGATATTTTTTTCTTTTATTTTCTCACTTTATAGCTTCATAAATTGTTTGCTATCTAGCACTAATGCTAACGCTATTAATCACTTAACAAACATAACTATATATTCGCTGCAGTTGCGCGAAGACCACCGACCATCACTGAATGATTACTTGGCTCAACAGGGCGTATGACTACTCTCTGCGCTTCTAATGAGAGTAGCACACGCTGCGTAGCAATGAGAATGAGCAGTGATTGGACGAACGAGTGAAGGTGTATATATATATACATATCTATATACCTATAGAATGTATGTATATTGTATATATGTATGTACATATGTGTGGGAGTTTGCATAGTTCGTTAACGAGTAAGCTGTTGCTGTCACAGTTAACGTTTTGCTTGACCTCCGCTGCGTGCAGTGATTTATCGGCGTCAGTTAGTCTACTTATATCATTGTTGTTGTTGTTGTCTTAGTTAAACATACAAACACAAGCACTCATTAATATATGAGTACATTTTAAGCGCTGGAATTTTTGTTTTTAATACTACATGTTGACAGTTTTTTGCTTCGGCAAACGAAGTCGTCTAGGATAGTAAGCGTGTTTCCCGCTGTGCGCCACATTATACATAAAAAATTAAATATTAATGCCAAAAGTGGTGCGTTGGCTAAATATAAGTGTTAGCTTAGCAGCTTGTCAATACAAAGTAGCGCTGTTTTACAGTGAGATTCATTATTTAGTATGGCATCGGGTAGTTATAGCGAAGTGTCAAAAGGGAATGGTAAAATTTGCACCTCATTTGGCGTACTTATTAAGCTGTCTTTAGCAGGATAGCACAAATTCATGCGGGACGCATATTATGCCTGATCTTAGTGTCATAAAGCTTGATATAAATGCAATGTGAAATAGACAACAATAAAAGCTTAGTGAGAATAATAAAATTTTTGGTCTTATTTTGCCAAAAACAAAATGTAGTTAAAGGCTAAAAATAACTGGCTTATTTTTTCATTTTATATTTATATTTTCCCATTTTTCTCTCTGCTTTATAAAGCTAAAAGTTTCTGACACCTGTTACAAAATTAAATTTTGGGAAATTAATTTCACTTTAATTTTGATAATTTTTCTAATAGTAAATCAATTGAATTTGGTGGTGTTGAGAGGAATCCGAAAAATATACATATACTCGAGAGAAAAAAATTCTATTGTAATTAGCGTGATTTACCATAAGTAAGTAAGTACTCTACAAGTAGATTTAATTCAATTTAATTAATTTAATTTAATTTAGTTTAATTTAATTTAATTTAGTTTAATTTAATTTAATTTAGTTTAATTTAATTTAATTTAATTTAATTTTATTTTAATTTAATTTATATAAATGTGATTTTAATTTTAATGTTGATTCAAATCAATTTTGTTTTAACTTATTTAATTTAACTTAAATCAATTTAATTTAATTTGATTTAATTTAAATTAATTTAATTTATTTAATTTAATTTAATTTAGTTTAATTTAATTTAATTTGATTTAATTTAATTTTAATTTATTTTATATAAATGCGATTTTGATTTTAATGTTGATTAAAATCAATTTTGTTTTACCTTATTTAATTTAATTTAGTTTAATTTAATTCAATTTAATTTAAATTAATTTAATTTATTTAATTTAATTTAATTTAGTTTAATTTAATTTAATTTGATTTAATTTAATTTAATTTAATTTAATTTAATTTAATTTAATTGAATTTTAATTTATTTTATTTTATAGAAATGCGATTTTAATTTTAATGTTGATTCAAATCAATTTTGTTTTAACTTATTTAATTTAATTTAGTTTAATTTAATTCAATTTAATTTAAATTAATTTAATTTATTTAATTTAATTTAATTTAGTTTAATTTAATTTAATTTGATTTAATTTAATTTAATTTAATTTAATTGAATTTTAATTTATTTTATTTTATAGAAATGCGATTTTAATTTTAATGTTGATTCAAATCAATTTTGTTTTAATTTATTTAATTTAATTTAATTTGATTTAATTTAATTTAATTTAATTTAATTTAATTTTAATTTATTTTATTTTATATAAAAGCGATTTTAATTTTAATGTTGATTCAAATCAACTTTGTTTTACCTAATTTGATTTGATTTAATTTATATTATTAGACTTCATTTTATTTTAAATTTTCGTTCATCAAAATATTTAAAATCTCCAATTATTTTGCATACACAATTTTCAAATATCTATTCCAATTACATTCCACTATGCACATTTAACATGCACAGCGCTCTTGGCACAATTAAAGCACAGCACAGAAGAAATTATTAACTAATAGCGCCGGGGGACGAACTCAGCACAGAGCTGTGTGATGAGCGTTGAGGAACAGAAAGAACGTACTGAAATGGCAAATGACAGCAATTGCCGCAATTATTTGCAACATTTCATTTGATAAAATTTCGGTAGTATAAAAAGCATTGTCTTAATTTTTCATTTAAATGAGGGAATTTAGTCTTGCTCTTTATTGCAAGTCATTATTAATGCAAATTGTGAGGCATAAATTTGCGAGAAATGCTGAAGTAATTGCATTTATATTAAAACAAATCGAAACGATTTTGGTAAATATATATTTTCAATTAAACAATTTTCATATAAAAATTATCTTTATATCAACAAGACATTTTTTAATGGAAATACTCTCATTTCAGAATTTATTAAATGTTACCAATTTTTAATATTTGGTCTAAGAATTATACAAATGTATATGTATACATATATATTTGATTAAAAAGTACATGCTTCCAATATTATTATTATTTTATAAATATTTGTAGTCTTCAAACTATGATGATGTACTAGGCGTATGAGTAATCTGTATTTGTGATTCAGTTAAATAGTGAAATAAAGTACAAATATAAATGTATAATGTATAACAACTAAAATAGCGTACAACAGCTTAAAAAGCTTTGAAAAGTGTTTTGATATTAATTCAATATTTTTGGGTAATTTTCATGCATTTCGATAGTTGTACAGGGCGTATGAGTAATATTTAGTTTAAAGCTGACATGAAAATGCCTTATCTACGATTTATGTAACGAGGAGAGCATGAGAACAGAGAAGCAGAAATACATAGAAAATAAATGTATGAAATATATTTGGACATTGAGTTAGTATTTTATTTCAATTTCGATGCATCTGTCGAGGTCTACCAGGCGTTTGAGTGATTTGCGTTGTTTGAAAAAAGAAAAAAATTGCATATATAACAAAAACCAGAAAAAAAACAAAACAGGAAAAACCTTTCTTCAGAAACTATAAAACTCTTTACAAGTAAACAACTTTCCATACAAAAACTTAATTTTGATCTGCCAGTTTGTATGACAGCTATATGCCAAAATCGTGTGATATAAATAGTTTTTACTGAGATTGTAGCACTGTCTTGGGTAATATGCTATGCCGAATTTTGTAAAGATATCTTGTCAAATGCAAAAGTTTTCCATACAATAACTTTTTTCCGATCGTTCAGTTTGTATGACAGCTATTTGCCATAGTGGTCCGATATCGGCGATTTCTACAAACGAGCAGCTTATTGGGGTGGAAAGGACGTCTGCAAAATTTCAGCACGATATCTCAAAAATTTAAGCGTACGTACACGCAGTTTTCATACATTTGGTTGGCAGGTGTACTGGGCGTATGAGTGATCTGTACTGCTGCTGCTATGAAAAAAAGCGTCTTAAAGAGCCATAAAATAGATGAGATGTACTAACCGTATAAGTTACTTGTTTTCTTAGGATAGGCATACAGTGTTGTAAAATGTGAAATTATGAACATGAGAAGGAAGCACAGAAATCTTAAAATAGTTCATATTTAAAGCACATTAATTTTCAACGCAAATAAATTTTAAAATTTTTTTTTAAATTTCTTTCTTCGTATTTTTTTATTGCTCTTTGATTTCCATTTCATATATTCATTGCAGTTAAAGCTAAATTTCTGTATGTTTTTAAAGCTGCAAAGGTAACAGCAAAAAAGTTGAATCAAAGGGAAAAGTATAAGCAAATAGCATAATAACTAAAAGGGCGTTGTAATCAACAGGCATACAAACTGGAACTGGAATATTGTAAATGCAGGCAGGTTTGCTTTTAGTTTTAGCTCACCTGTTATCTGCACTCCACTGGGAAAAACATAGATACACATACACAAAAAAAGGTATAACAGCCTCTAGCAAAGGACATTAACTTGCCTCCGGTTGTACAACGGCATACAAATGAAAGAATTCCAAAAAAAAGCTGAACATACACAGGAAAGTATAAAAATGGCAGAAAGTGTAACCCTGTCAGGGTAGGTTTTTTTAGTTGGGATATTCGTACCTTTAGGTGGTAGCGCCATTTTACTTCAACAACTACGTAGAAAGAAAAAAATTACGAAATCTTATTGGTAGTAGATGACTGTAGTAAAATTGATGAAGAATATCGGTTTTAGACCAGTTCCGACTGCCGCTGAGATACCTTTGCGTCAACTCGTACAAGGTAATAAAAAACTTTTCTTTGACCATAAGTGCTACATTGTCTGCATAGGTAATTACCCAGCAGCCACGATTCTCAAGTTTTTAAGCAGGTTGTTAACGACCAAGATCCATAGCAGAGGAGAGAGAACTCCAACTGGGTTTCCAGTACTCACATTTCGTAGAGCACGTACGTTTTCCCATTTCATTTTAATCACTCTGACGCACAGAAGACTGGAAATGAGGTTTTAGAGGTTTAGCTCAACCAAGACCAAGACCGTCCAGAGCAATTTCGACTGTTTCCGGCAGGACTTTACTGAAAGCACCCTCAATATGAAAGGAAAAGATATAAATCTTAGAATTTTTCTAATTTACGTCCTGTTCTCAACAATTTCAATAACTAACCTTGTTTCGGAGATTTTTGGATTATCCTGAATCGAACAAACAACGTGTAAATATCAAATATATTGACCTAATCAACTGCAGATGGATATTAAGCCGTTTTACAACTTTATTGAAGTTTCCAGATACTCTCTGGTATTATTACCAGAATAACACTGTTTTTGGTTTCACAAGTAAATTTTTCGACAGCAGAAAGGCGAACAAATTTAGCGAGCGGAAAAGTGACGAATCGAAGGCGATTATTATATCATTTGATAGATAAGTATGAGTAATGATCTTCCCGAAAAAATCCTTCACTTTCCAATATAAACATAGAAATTACTATAGAAGAGGGTATACTAGACATTATAAGGGCCCTAAACGTTGATAAGCAGGTAGTATTAACTATAAACTTCGATATGATCGGAGCCTACTCCATTTTCGAAGTATCGTTTTAATTATAAGGTCTTTCAAGTAAGTTATGGGCGCGGGATCTTAAACCACTAATTTCAGTACCCACAACCCAAAGTCCTGTTTGCTTAGCAATGAATTTGCAACACAGATAGCTCAGGTAGTCACCCTGTATACCTGATGAATGCATACATGTTTTACTCTCTCAATGGTTTCCTCTCCCTGGCACAAAATGGAAATACAACGAGTCAAATGTTAGCTGCCACAAATTCGATTTTAACTTTGTTGCCATACATTTTGGATTTCGTCTTTGCTCGTTACCTAGAAATGTATGCACTTAGATGAAGGAGTAAAACGCGAATGCAATGTGGTTGTTGCATTTTGATTTCGATTTCCATTTCCCCATATATTCTTGACGAGCGTTAACGAGGGTACTGGGTTTGATATTTGAATTTAAGTTGGATGACTTTTAGCTCGAACTATGGTTTCTTCTATACTTGAAAAAAATTTATGGAAATTGAAATACAATTTTAATGCAATTCTCTTTTTCCTAACAAGGTTATCTACCTTCGACCGAATGTCTAAAATTTAGTATACCACTAACCCAACATTTAGAGTTTAACGTCAGTTCTATTATTCTACTGTTAATTTTTGGAAGGTGGTTTTTCTTAACTTAACTTCCCATTAGATAGTGTAATTTTGAAAAAAATACAAACCTAGCCTCCTCAAGTAATCCAAAAAAATTAATTAATACCAACCAAAATTTTTAGATCCCATAAGAAATTCTTTCAAAGCTATGACTTGTACACACTTGGAACCCGCAAAGCCCAGAAGTCCGCGAGTAAGGCGAAAAATATTTATTGAATCCAAAAAAAATCTTTTAAATTCATAAGATAATCTTTAAAAGCTAAGGTAAATGGAGCCTGTCGACTTTTGAATTTAATTTTGAATCTTCTAGGTCTCATAAAAGACTACTGTGTTGCTCAATATTACGCTCGCTAGGCCTGCTGAGTCTAGAAAATTCGAAATAATGCATTAGATCTAAATAAATTATTCTATAGTCCATAAGAGACTCTAAAGGATAAACTCGGAACCTTCTGAGTCCAGTAGTCTTCAAGCAAGCCACAAAAAGTTTTTTATAGCAAAACAAAATATTTGAAGTTAATTTGATTTTATCTAATCTTATCAATTTCGGGCGACTCGAGCTAATAATAATATCGATTTTGAATCTGTTGCTTCCACAAGTCCCAAAGTAGTCTGATAAAGTCCTAACTTAACCTTACTTGACTTGATTTAACTTAACTTGAACCAACTTAACTTAACCTAACTTAACTTAGATTGGCTTAACTTAACTAAACTTAGCTTGGCTCACTTAACTTTACTTAATTTCATTTAATTTAAATTAGCTAAATTTAATTTAACTTAACTTAACTTTACTTAACTTAACTTAACTTAACTTAACTTCGCCTTAACTTGACTAAATTTAACTTAACTTAAATTAGCTAAATTTAACTTAACTTAAATTAGCTAAATTTAACTTAACTTAACTTCACCTTAACTTGACTTCATTTAACTTAACTAAAATTAGCTGAATTTAACTTAACTTAACTTCACCATAACTTGACTTAATTTAAATTAGCTAAATTTAACTTAACTTAACTTAACGTAACTTCACTTCACTTAACTTAACTTAATTTCACTAAATTTAGATTAGCTTAATTCAACTTAGCTTAACTCAATTTAGTTTAGTTCAACTTAATTTTACTTAACTTAACTTAAGTTAACTCTACTTCATTTCTTTAAATGTTTCGTTTCTGCTCTAATTCTCTTATAGCCATAAGGTTTATTAAATATAGTATAAGTACATAATTTTCAATTCAACAGTTCCGCTTTCGCGGTGAAACAGATTACATCAAATTCACATCCAATCGGGACACTTCGGATTTCCGCCAATTTTCCTCCACACCAAACAACTCTCTGCGAGTTGCTTCAACTTTCCTGCCTTCGCCACTTCCCCCGTGTGGGTGGTAAAAAAAGAGAAAATACCACATCCTATGAACTAAACGGACCGAAAAAACGCTGACATTTTTTTCAAAACTAAAAGTATTGATGTCAAAAAATCGCCGCCATACATTTGCTGGTTCGCAAGCGTCTCTTTTTGACCTATGGCGCATAGGAACACAGGGCGGGTAACAATTCCTAGCCTTGAACGACTGTAATTGACAATTTGACCGGGTCAACTCTTCAAGTGGGCGGTTGCAAGTGCTTGAGTTGCATTCAAACGGCGTGAATTGCTCCCCAGAAAGTGTAGAGTGTGTCGGTGGTAGCGCGTGTTTGTAACTGACGGCTGAGATTACCCGCCAACTAGCTAGCAATATGGAAAAATGTTGAAGTATGGCGTCTTTTGTATTGTAGAAGTCGTTTGGTCACATATTGTTCATATGGGATTGAAGTCTTACTCTTTACACTTTATCTTCTACGAGAACCACTAGCTCCAAGAAAATCAATTTTGAGTACATAACTGTTTAATAAGTTAAAGTGATAGTGCGAGTATCTTAACCCACTGCACATTTGCTAAACCAAAGCTAAATTATATACATATGTATGAAGCAGGAAATTAACCTCAACTTAAGTGGCATCCAAAGTGCTTTTAAAGCATCAAGCTCTTGTGTTATAAGCAGTAATATCCTTGTGGTTACAGGCTTGCAAGAAATTGTACGCAGACAACACTTATTATATCATACATACGTACAACCCTAAAATACATGCTTTGTTGTACTTGGTTTTGTGTTTTGTAGCTATTTTCAGGTGAATCAGATGCTTTTGAGTCATTTGCGCCATAAAGTATGCTTCATTGTATTTGTAGTTGTGCTTTAAAACAGTCCCGCTGAATGTCACACGCACCGAAACAATAGCACTAACCAGCCAGCACTATTATAACAACAACAACAATAACATCAACAGTAAAAGCTACTGGTTTGGTAAAATTTTCGCATTGCCTTCATCTTCCAAATTGGTGCGCTTATCCGAGAATCGACCAAAAATCGTTCGATACGAAGCCACAAAATCCTATTGACTGATATTTGGGTATGAAAGAATCAATAAGTTTTGCGAAAAGTACGGAACGATGAATTTACTTTGCGCTGAAAGTAGCTTCGAAAACAGAGTCGAGATTAGAAGCAGGTGGTTTTATTTGCTTATTAAGCAAAGGAGTACTCCTACGTGCTTGGTTGTTGTGGTTAGATATTATTCAATTTTTTTTTCCATTACATTCCTTAGGGCCTTTGGAACTGCGTACCGAGCTTCTGGCTCAATTTGAGCACATGGAGTTGATCCTTTCCGTCATTTCATTTCAATGCAGCTAACGATTTTATGCAATTATACTTTCCCTCACGTCCATTAGGCTTTTCGAAACAGCTTACTGAGCTTTTGGCTGAACATGGTCTTTTAGACTAGATCTTTTTCAACAAATAATTGATTATGGAAGTCTTTGATCAACTAGAGTTGTAGCAAAGGCATTTCCTTCTTATGAAGCTCGTGATAGTGTTCAATAATATTTTGCACAGCGTCCATTGTCTACATCAAAAAACCCGAGCAAATATGTATCATGCAAGTCATACATGTGTCATACAAGTCTTGCTCAGAAGTATACCGAAAGTTTGGATTTTTCTATTAAGGAGAAGCAAGAAAATACTTTCATAGTTGGACTGTAACTTTTCGATGAATGCTTTGTCCTACAAGCTTCAATTTTCTACGCTGGCCTGATGATTTTCAAAAGGAAAGGTTTTCGTAAGAAAGGTTATCATATTAAATTATTGCTGGACGGTATGAGTTTCCTTCTGAATTACAAAAGAAAATAATTGTAGCTTAAGATCAATATGTGGACAAAATTTTTGGTCCGACAGGTTTTCAGTGGGTTTAAGAGGTTTTTCATATCACAAATGCTCCCAACTCGGGCTGGGAAATAAAAGGCATAACTGTAAGCTTTTTCCATCCAGTAGACAAACTCGCAAACCGTCTTCTCAATCTCAGTCTCTCAAAGTTCTCGCCGCAGCAATACTTGCACTTGCCACCCACAAGGCATGCATGTCTGGCATTGTTTAATATGCTTAAACTCATCACACCGCTTCTATGACTGCAAAAAACTGTATTCTCTATGCCACCTATCTGCTTGCCACCGAAGCGTGTACGCAAGCAACTTGTTCTGGGTGGAATTCTATATGCAATCCAACAATATTACAGCCACACGCAGCTGTTTATGTTTGTGCAAGCTTATACACATACATGCAGACAAGTATATGTGTGCGCGTGGCACAATTGTTGACTGCAATTGTAACTGCAACTTAGCAGTGCAAATATTTGTATTTGGCAAGTTGCACTGGCAAATTCAACATGAATAAAATACTCATAGCTTACTCAAATACACACGCAGCCATACATGCACACAGCTAACACTCAAGCGCAGCAGGAACTCTTACACTTGCACTCTCATGCGATTCCGAGAAAATGGCAAACATACTTATGGTATTAACTAGTGCCAAGTTTTTCCGTATTTTCAGTATTTTCTACTTCAAAGTCGCATGCCACACGCTGCTCACATATTTTTGCAATGCATGCACATGCCTGTTAGTTGTGCGAAATCGCTTACTTACACCCTTAGCACCTCTGGCGTGTGTTGCGTCTGGAATTTTGCAGCTACACCATATAATTTGTGGCATCTCTCAGCCACTTGACAGTCTGAAGGCAATTTGCTATGTATCAGCGTATATTTTACATAATCTGGAATAGAAAACTAACAACAAAATTAGTTCTGGCAATGAAAATCAACTAAGAAGAAAACCTTGGCAGCAGAGCACTCAGATATAAGAGCGTATGTTGGTTGAAGGTCTTGGGATATCTCCCAAATGTCTGTGACATTGTGTAATCCGGCAGCATCTTTGTTATACAGAGCTCGTAGAATACTCAAAAAAATATCTAATTATTTAACGGATAATAGTTTGTACATAAGCTATAGTTTTTCATGATATCTGTACTACAATGCCGACAACAGATAGTTCGTGTTTTTACTTGAATACCTGACGATGGCCTTACAACACGGTACTTAAAAGCCATGGATCAAAACAATTCGTTGGTCAGCGCCTCAAATAATACATGCTTATTGCAAGTATTATTTGATCACAAATCGTCAGGTGGAAGTGACATCCTTTTCATCGTTATCGGGTTCGAGGCCGACCTAAAGCCTCTGCCGTGCTGTGGGTCTGACAGCCCGCCGCAGTATTCCACACTGAGCTGAGTTTTTAACTGTACTTGCGTTAGGTTTAAACCACAGCCACCACGAACCTTCCCAAAAGACCAAACCCAATAACCAGATTGGAGTTAACTGCAAGAGCTAACTGCCCCCCAGGTCTCAGATTTAAGTCTACGTTCAGACCTTGTAGTTTTTGTTACCACCAGTTGAGTATCCATCAAACTCAAAGACTAGTGTCATTTGCCGCTTGAGCTTCAAATATCTTTTCGTTAGCAGAAATCTCATTTAAAGTCTATAATAACAGTTCACAAAGAGTATTATAGCACTATGATTTCGTTTTTCTGACAAGACTATGTATCTGAGATTTGAAGGCACGCCAAATAACAGACATTGGATTTTAGTAGCCTTTTATGACAGGCATACCTAACCGCAGACAAATTCGGCCCCCTGTCCGCTGAGGAAGTGACATCGCAGAGCATGCTAAGTCTGGAACTCCTCAGGGATTTTCGAACTGATTATGGCTGCTTGCTTTGCTAGATTGCAGTCGCTCTAATTTTAGCTGCTCTTGAAGAACCTTTGCGGCCTAGTACTTAACGTAGTCCTTCTTTGACCGCAACATGTGTTACACTATATTGTCTGGCATCATTTACTCAGAAAATTGCATTTCTAAATGCTTCCTCATACTTTGCAGGGTGGAAAAAATATGTTCAGCATTTTCTTTTCCATAACCAAAAGATGAACACATTTCTACCTCATCATGACTTTATCTCTGAAGATACTGCCTAAAACAGCCATGGCCACTAAGTAACTGCGTCAAGTAAAAATCAACGTTGCCATGCTTTCTACTAACTCAGATTTCAACAATTTTAATCAACCTGTGCGTCCATCGTGCTTTAGGCGCTGAATCTCACAGAAATTGCCATTACTTTGGACTATGCTGTCTTTTTTCCTCACGATATTAGAGGCCTGCTTTTATTTTTTTTTTTGGTTTTTTTGTACACTCAAGAGCCATTATTTCAGGTGGCATTATTTTGGAAATCACTCCTGCGGCTTCAGAAGACACTGTACGCAAAGCGCTGGCACCCCTAAGTGCGCTTAACCGATATAAGGATCTAACTGGTTTCGCATATGTTTTTTACTTTTTGAAGAGTTTCCTCTTTTTAACCGCTTTTAGTATCTCACTATAAGACATGTCCACAGTTTTCGTGATCCGTTTAATTTTCTTCCGATCTTTCACGACTTTTCTCCCTTTGTTCTTGACAGTCATCCATATTTCATCCTTTGGCGTTTCTATTTTTTTCTCATTCATTCACATTCTCATCATTTTTCATTTGTCTTTTTCGTCAACTCCACCTCATTGGATGTCTTGCTCTCTTTACACCCAGCAAAGGAACTTTCATACTTTTTGTATTCGCAGACATGATTTATTTTTTTCGGGATTCTACACGTAAAATTTAATGCCTACTGGAAGGTGATTTATTCAGCCGCTCCTAACCTAGAGACAGATGCTGCCCAGAAAGCCGCTATCCCTGAATCAGTTGATGGGCGATATCGATTCATCCCATCACACAGACTTACTCGGATATAACTTTTTAGGCTACACCCTTCATCTCTGTTGCTTTGATCGGGGACTGTTTACTGCATATTCGCATATCTGGAGGCCGTTCAACTATCCGTCACCTGCTGACCACCACAGTATCTTAAGCTAGCTTTTTAAGAGTTTTATGTAGAAATATGTATTTGAAAGCCTTAAGGATAGACTAAGAGTAAGTTCGCAAAGTAGAAGAGGTACGCTTTAAAGTTAGTGAGAAAAAAAATTGCGTTTATTTAGAACCTTAGTCTTCCAGTCAATCAACCAAATTAGTTATACGAGTAATAGATTACATAGATTTCTTCAATTCTTTGTAGGTTAGATGCTTTAATCGATCCCTTGGAGTACTATCGCAGTCAACAACATCTAAAGGAAGTACAAATCAAATAAAGTTAACAGGTCTTGTAAGAGAGGTTGAGAGAGTTCTCGGTTGAAAAAACATTTAAAAGCAGAAAATATTTTATGGAATAATGAGATTAAGTGAGCTAAGCTAAGGTTATCATCTAAGTTCCAGGAGTAGCAGATGAAAAATTAGTATGGCTATTGGAAGGCGCACAAAAATCTATTTCGAAGTTGAAACTTTTAATACCTTGAAATACTGAGATTTAGTTCACTTAAGTAGGATTCTAAAGAAACCAATTTCTATTTTGTATTTAGATCGATCGGCACAGAAAAAACTCAAAAAACAAAAGCATGGACGAGAGGTTTTGGACTAATCCTTGGAACATCAAATAAGCTGAATGGAAGTTGAAGAAAGTTGACTACTTTACTCTTAGCTGTGATTACAAAATACTAAACAAACCAGCTTGAGCTGAGACGCTAACTCAAAGGGTGAACTATTACATATGATTCGTGGTTAAAGGTCAATTTCAGCTACTGAGCATTCAGATTTGCAAGCTTTCAATATCGACATGCAAGCTGATACCGAAAAACATTAAGGGTTGAAGTCTTGAATATATTCTCAGAACAATGTGGAGAAGCGTTACTGTTCTCCCACTCCCGTCACTTAAATTCCACAAATACTCGTATTTTTATACAGTGAGCCTTCAAAGCTTTCTCTTAATTTAATCTAAGTTTTAGTAGACCTTCAGATCGATAAGGCCTGATCTGCCTAGCAGACGGTCAGTCTATCGGTCCCATTTGTTGTTTTAGTGACTGTTTTCTTATAAAACTATGCAGAACGGAAACAATAAACTCTTGCAACGGCTACTAAGTTAGCCTTTACTGAAATCACCACAAAAAATAACGTAAATATACTGTCTACAATAATCATTAGTAATGAAATAATATGTATGTTAATTAGTTCTGTGCTCCAACTTGCCTCCGTCCAAATGCAATAAATACTCATCAAACAAATCATATTTGTCATCATTAATAATTAGCAAAGTCCTCATTTCTTTGACTTAATATTCTCCAATACAAAAGCTATTATCTAAGAAGGTCTCCTATGTCTCTAAGTCTCTAATCGCCAAGCAATATACCTAATGATATTCAGCTAATAGCTTCACATGCCACTTTGCCCTTCAGGCGTACACCTAACGCACACATACATGTATATTTATCGATTTTGGTCAAACCTTTGACCCACATATGCGTAAGTTTCGTTGAAATTCGCTTTTCTACACTTATATGCACACAACGTTTGCAGCTTTGTGGCTTTTGCGGCAATATAATGCGCCGCATGTGCTCCCTTTCGTAGGTCAACATAGCGTATACGTGACTCAAAGTCACTCACTGCCACCCATTGCACTGCTTCAGCATTCACTTCGGCTTTGCTGGCAGCAACGTTGAAGCGGTCATGTTTGTTTTCAGCATTTAAGTTGCTTACTTTGCCATTTTGCCTCTACACAAACTGCAATACACACACACATATACACGCATAGCTTTTCTAGTCAGCTGTGTTGCCTTTGATGTGCGCTGATAAACGCCATTGGTGTTGGCAAAAGCAAAGCGCATTAAATAATTTATGGCGCAGAAATCTTTATTGTTGTTGTTCTTTTTGTACGCATTGACCTCTATTCAGCTTTGTGACGTTTTGCCTTGTTTCCAAAGGACGTACATATGTCGCTTAGACTCTGTTCGGCCGAGTTAGCCACATTAGATATGCACATTTATTAGGCTCAAGTTGTCGTCTGCTTCAATTTCTTTTATAGGCTTTTATGAGTAATGTATAATAGGTAAAGACACTGGCTTTTGGGTAGTACATTGACTTTTAGAGTTCAATTGAGAGTAAAAACTAAATATTTAGCAGAAAAAAGGAACAGAAAAAGGCTTAAAGTTCAAAATCTCACTTATTGCATGATAATGGCAACACCCTTATAACATTGTTTTTTAGAACTGCTAAGACCGCACTGATACTTTGTGGTTGAAGCGAGTAAATTGAAAATTTACACAAAAGGCGTGTCACCGTCTACTTGCAGCTTTATTTTCATGTCTCATAAACTACTTTACCGATTTATTTCGAATTTTATTTTGTATTTTATGTATAACAGCTTTATAAGCAGCTCTAAGCGCAGTTTAAAATTGAAAAAATCGGAGTGTGACCACGCCTACTTTCCATATATAACGCAATTTTGACTTTAAGTCCTTTATTTTAGCACTCTATCGATAATTCAATCGTTAGTAAAGATATTGATATGAAAGTTGAAATAAATAGTGCTGCTAACATGTGGCAACTCTGTACCGAAAATGGTAAAAATTGGTTAATAATGTTTTTATACTCTCCCAACAAAGTTGCTAAGGAGAGTATTATAGTTTTGTTCACATAACGGTTGTTTGTAAGTCCTAAAACTAAAAGAGTCAGATATAAGGTTATATATACCAAAGTGATCAGGGTGACGAGTAGAGTTGAAATCCGGATGTCTGTCTGTCCGTCTGTCCGTCCGTCCGTGCAAGCTGTAACTTGAGTAAAAATTGAGATATCATGATGAAACTTGGTACACGTATTCCTTGGCTCCATAAGAGGTTAAGTTCGAAGATGGGTAAAATCGGTCCACTGCCACGCCCACAAAATGGCGAAAACCGAAAACCTATAAAGTGTCATAACTAAGCCACAAATAAAGATATTCAAATGAAATTTGGCACAAAGGGTCGCATTAGGGAGGGGCATATTTGTACGTAGTTTTTTTGAAAAAGTGGGCGTGGCCCCGCCCCCCACTAAGTTTTTTGTTCATATATCGGAAACTACTATAGCTATGCCAACCAAACTCTATAGAGTCGTTTTCTTCAGGCATTTCCATATACAGTTTAAAAATGGAAGAAATCGGATAATAACCACGCCCACCTCCCATACAAAGGTTATGTTGAAAATAACTAAAAGTGCGTTAACCGACTAACAAAAAACGTCAGAAACACTAAATTTTACGGAAGAAGTGGCAGAAGGAAGCTGCACCCAAGCTTTTTTTAGAAATTGGACCAAAAACCATATCTCAGGAACTACTAGACCGATTTCAATGAAATTCGGTATAAATATTTTCTTAACACCCTGATGATATGTACGAAATATGGGCGAAATCGGTTAACAACCACGCCTTCTTCCAATATAACACTATTTTGAATTCCATCTGATGCCTTCTCTGTATGAAATGAAAATACAATTCAATTCTCAAAGTACACAAATTGATCTAATCTAATTAATTTTACAGCAAAATAAAAAAATATGTAAATTATTATCACTTTATCATGCCAGAGTATAAAATTTTCGGTGACACCCGAACTTAGCTCTTCCTTACTTGTTTTTTTTAACTTCTATATACCGGATACAAGTAAATATGCACTTCCGTTTGACTTTAGTTATTTTTTTTTTTTGGTTAGTACGAGAGTTATGTGAACGTATTGTTTAAAACTTAAGTAGCTTGGTGCCAAAAATTTATGAAATCGGTTAATACCTCATCTTGAGCGTCACAAATTCGGAGTAAGGATTTTCATACGATTGACGGACTTTGTACCATGAGTATCACTTTGTAGCGGATACATTTTAATAAAATTTCGTTAACATTTTTTATCAAGTATAGTATTTTGTCGTTGCACAAATGGTTGGAATTGGTTTACTCCTTTTATTAATTCTCATTTGAATAATATAAAGATCTCTTTGGACATGCTTGATCGTGCGAATTCCGATTCCACATTTATGAAGAGCATTATAACTGCCGATGAAACATGGATTTATGAGTTTGACATGCAAACAAGTTACCAATCATCGACATGGAGGGAAATAACGAGCCGAAACCCATAAAACCCAGCTCAGAATTCATAGTGATGCTCATTTCGTTTTAAATTATAAAATAATAATAACATAAATCTGTCGGCATGCAATCAGCCATTATTTACACTATACTACAAAGCACGCTTTTCGCAAGTTATGTAATGACGGTTTAGGAGCGCCTGCATTTGACAATTTTGGCAGCTAATAAGGCGCTAGTAATGTGTTGAACATGACAACTTATTGCATAATATGCCATTACTTACATGTGATATGTGGGATATATGCTTGAGAATGCACATAAATAAATGTTGTATAAGTAGATCTGTGTATAAATGTATATACATAAGTATATGTAAATATATATTATATATCTGTATTCTTCTATCTATGACACGAGCCTGTGACTGCTTAGCTGACAACTGTCGTCTGTGTAATTTTCGTAAGGCCAGTCAAAATCATGAGTCCATACATATATCACTTACATTTTGGTTGCATGTGCCCAAAAGTACATATGTATACTAAGGTGAGCTAAAAACTTAAGTATCGACTTTTTGGGTTTAAATGAATTTTTAGTTTAATTGTAAAATACAAGGTGCAAGGCGCAAAAATAATCTTCCGATTTTTTTGGCTATAATTTTTTAAAAAATTAAAAACTTTGATTCTGCTTGTGGATTATTTTTACTTGGTCTTCTAAATTTTTTTACATCAAGTCGAGAATATGATATCATTTAAATGGCCGTCGCCACAGTTGATTGTCATTTGAGCCCTTTTTATGGCATTTTCCATCACTTTGGCCAGAACTTCCAGCGATAGGTCTTCACATTCTTGACGGATATTGTCTTTAAGAGCTGCAAGAGTCTGAGGCTTGTTGACATAAGCCCGCGACTTCAAAAAGCCCTACAAAAAGTAGTCTGGAACGGTCAAATCAGGCGATCTTGCTGGCCAGTGCAAATTGCCAAAACGGGAGATTAGACGCCCGTGAAATGCATCCTTCAGCGGTTTCGGTTGTGGCAGGTGTGTACCGTTGCTCCGTCCTGTTGGAACCACATGTTTTCCAATCCAAATTCATTCAGATGCGGCAAAGAGAGCTCGTTGATCGTTGCTCTGTAGCGCTCACCACTCACAATAACCGTTTGGCCCGCGACGTTTTCGAAGAAAAAAGGTCCGATGACTCCTCCAGCGAAAACAGCACACCATACAGTGACTTTGAGCGGGTGTAATGGCTCTTCGTGGGTTACACGCGGATTTTCAGTGCCCCAGAAGCGTAAATTGCTTATTTACGTACCCGGTAAGATGGAAATGGGCCTCAACACTCATGCTTATTTT
The DNA here is from genome assembly GCF_016617805.1 of Bactrocera tryoni. Classification (NCBI taxonomy): domain Eukaryota; kingdom Metazoa; phylum Arthropoda; class Insecta; order Diptera; family Tephritidae; genus Bactrocera; species Bactrocera tryoni. The sequence continues at coordinate 69,112,125 of NC_052502.1, read as the reverse complement.
TGATGAAAAATCATCTGCCTCTTGGTGGTGATTAAGGATGGCTTGAGCGTATGTTAGACGCGATTGGCGGTCAGCAGCTAACAGCTGATGCACCGTCTGGACTTTGTACGGAAACATCTTCAAATGTAGTACCAAAATTCGCTGCAAACACCACTGACTGGTACCCATTTGCGTGTCACGTCGTCTGGTCGATGTCAACGGAAATCTGCGACGAAATTCACGTTGTGGCAAAGTCACCGACCGATTATTGGTCAAATAAATAGTCACCAATAACCCGCGTTTAGTATTCAAAGTTTCCCCTATAAATAAGCCGTAAGGAATCTGTTTTTCTAACGTAACTTTCGAAGTTTTGGAAAAAATTAGGACTCATTGCAAGTTCTTGTAGAAAATAAAATTTCATAAATAATTTTTTTCAGTTTTTGTATTTAAAAACTTCGAAAAGAGGAAAAAATTACCTAATAAATTTAGGTTTTAAAATGAGGCCAAATTTTTTTGTCATTCCTTCATTTATGTATTTATTTAACACATGAACTTTATAGGTAAACACCTAATATTTATATATGCATGAACATATGTATATAATATTTATTTATATACAACTATATAACTCGCACATACAATTTTTATACAACCGCAAGGCGTCGTTTTGTTAAATTGGTTTTTTCAGCAATCACGTCTTTAAGCCAGGCAATTTTATTACGAAATTACTACACACGCCAGTTTATGTCTATACATACACATGTACATAATATAGAATGTAGCCACGTACTTTAATGTGTACATATGCATACATAGTTATATAAACTTCATCTTACGCCCACATATACAAGCCGTTTCGATGCCTGTCACTTGTCACAGTCTTGTCAAACACACATCTGAAAACTTCAACGTGTCTGATAATTTGATAGTTTTCGACTAGATGCCTGTGGTATTTGTGTACTTGTATGTACGTATATATATTCATTATATATATATAAATATGTTTGAATATATACATGTATTTATAAATATCAATGTGTACCAAAATATGTCTGAGTATGTAGCCGAATCTTAGGGAACTTGCATGTAGAAGTCAATTGGCAAGTTACCACATAATCAGCCAGCTTAATTTGCTTAAGTACGATTAGCAGACATAATACAGCAATTTATTTGTGGTGTGTGGCAGATTCGAATCGTTAATTTGAAATGCCTAAAATTCGGCCTTTATAATCTGTGTGCCTTCACACACACACTTAATTGTGATATATACTTTTTAATATGTACATTTACACTTTTGAATACATTTTTATATTTTGTTTATTATACTATATATACATTAGGTTGTTTTTTTTTTGAACTATTCATTTTTTTCAATCCCATCATGAAATTTCCTTGCATATACCCTAAAAAACATTCTCTGCAAATTTGAGCCCTTAATATTAACATTAAGGATTGAACCAAGGCATGTAAAAATTTTCCATTGAAAATACATGATAATCGTGATTTTTTATCTTTAAATTTCTATAGCTCAGAGGCATTTTATGGCATCGCTATGACTTTAGACACATATTCCTCAGAATTGAACACTCTACAAAAGTGCCCAGTGCGACGAAGTCGAAACTCACACCGGCGAGGTAGTAAGTGCTCGAAACCTTGTTTTTCCACGAAATTCGCATTTTTTTGTATATATCTCGTAAACGACAAAAGCTATAGAAAAAATGTACATGACAAATTTGTAGGAAATCTTATTTGCTACGAAAAAGGTCCGTGGTCAAAATTGCTATCATTAATACTTCTCGAGATATTCAGTTCTCAAATTTTAAGGGAATTTTTTTTAGGTTACTTCCAAGGAAATTTCATGATGGGATTGAAAAAAATTAATAGTTAAAAAAATCACCTTAATATACATACTTCTGTTGACAAAAAAGAGTAAGTACCAAACTAGAAAAAAAATATTTCGACTAATGGGCTTTCGCGCGAAATTTAAAGTCTTACAATTTTTGGCCTAGTATTGTCAACTGTCATAATTGTTTTTACTAATCCAACCCTCAACGAAAATTTAATTTTTTGTGTAATAGAAAACATTTTTAGGAATCATATAACCATCACTAGCATATTGTAAGTTCATAGATCGCTGAATACAACTCAATTCAGTTGTCATCTGTCAACTGTCAGCTGTAAGCTTTTGGTTACTAAAGCCCAACTATTTTTGTCGTATTTTGCTGTGGCTCGATATATAAAATTTTTGTCGTATTTTGCTGCGGCTCGATATGTCGACATATGTATAAGTATATTTAACTATAGCTGACTGTCATTTGTCAGTAGTCCTAACTGTCATTATGTATATCATTCTTAAACCTTGTTGATATTAGCACAGCTCCTTTTGCACAGTACTTCAAATTTTTTTGATCTGCATTTCAATTTTATAAAATGCTGCCTCTTAGAAGACCTTTAGCAAAACCCTGAAGTTCAAAGTATTTCTCTTCCAATACATTTTCCACGAAAATATCATATAATAATAATTTCAACGACAGCATCACCTGCTCTTCTATTATTTGTAAAACTGTCAATAGCTGAGTGCCTTAGGTGCGCAATATTATTATATTATAATGTATAAGTATATATCGTCACCTAAAATGCAAAATAAAGTAAAATCACTCTTCAAAAATTTATAGGCGAAGGAAAGCGCTATAATGGAAACCACTAATATTAACACAAAATTTGAGTTTTGGTTATAAAATGTTTATATACTGGTTATTACATCTGACAGCGAATTTCGACTTTTTTTTTGATGATCCGCTGTTTAGGTGACGATATGTTCTTCCACAGTAGCGGCCGTAGCCTTCGGCTATGCTATTTTACTACTGTTTATATTCATCCATAACTACTTCAGGGGGAGCCTGCTTTAGAGGCCTCAAAAAATCGTTTTTTGTGAGAATTTTTTTGGGAGGGAAAGAAATAATTGATTAAAGCGAAATTTCTAGGGTTTATAGTTATACTATATATTTAAAAAATTTTTGGAAACGAAATCTTTGATACTCTGCCTTTGGGAAGCAATTGTCATGCATCTCGCATGTGCATTTGTCGGACGGCGGGCAAGATGCAGGTCGCAATTTATGTCGGAAACAAAAAATTCAAAGAGTTTCATTTGTTAATAACTTAACTTCTGGTTAAACTAAGAAAATTATTATTTTATGTTGTTTAAAAATAACAACAAATTAACTTTTCTTAGTTTTTTTTATAAATAAAAATAAATAGAAGATAATTTAATGCCAAAGATAATAAACTTTGTCTCAATTCCATACGTTGAATTAAGAAAAATCGTAAAAATGAAATCGCGAGAAATCGGCTGTCAAAGTTTTCGCTTTCTGCCCAAGCGCTCATGTATCTGCTAGACGTTTGGTCACTATTTCCTTTCTAGCTTCGACAATGTTTCGAATTCCCATCTATAACTTTAGGGACATATTCTTAGATTATTTATAAAGAGATTTAAGCAAAAAGAGAAAATTCGATTTTTTGAAGTTTCTAAAGCAGGTCCCCCCTTAAGTCACGGCGTAGAACTGTTTCATTGCACAACTTAAAGCATGCTAACAACGTTTGCGACAAAGTAACTCATAAATTTCCGATATTAACTTTTATTACTACAAAGCGAATTTGCAAGAATGTCTTTTTACGCTTTGGTGTTGCTGAATTTTTATTGATTTGCTGAAGTACACATTATCTATGGGTCGATGTCTTTCAAGTGCCATTAAGACATGCAAATAAATATATTTTTAGGGCGTGTTTAAAGTATGTGAATAACTATAAAATATAATTGTTTCGTTTAGTGCTAAAAAATATCCATTTCGGCAGCATGACTTTAGGCGCAATAAATTTAATATCAAATAACTCTGAGTGGTGTATAAATATTTGCAATTTAAACGAGAAATTATGTCTCCCTAGCACTACCGCTAATAGCTGTCAATCCAAAATAGCACTTGAATCAATGAAACTTTGCGTTTTGTAACAAATTATTGCCTATATTAAGGCGCCTCTGTCAATGAGTTAACAGCTGTTAGCTGTCAGCCTAATTAAACATTGTAAAAGCTTACTTAAACACTACTACTGCTGTTACAAGTGTCATAAATTTGTTACTTTAGATTTGCGCCATACCTAGTCTACTTCCAGGCGCAATTTGAACTATGCCTAAGTGTCAACTTAGGTTCATGTTCAATGTACTTCAACTAACTAGTTAAACATAATGTCTTTTGATTAATTTGATAGCACTTCATTCATTATGTTTATCTAGCTGTCGTTTGTCTTAAATTAAACGATCGCCACACAACAGCGCTTGGCACATTTATAGGCACTTAACTGCTGTTCGCATAAGTTTTAGTTACTCTGCAAGTGTCTTAAAGTGGCAAAAAGTTGACAAGTACATACTTTGTTTTGGGAATTTGTTTGAAGTATGAGCTTATAAATATTGTAGTATACATATAGGCTCAAATGGAAACTTTGCGCAATTTGCTGTTTGTACTACTTGATGAACATAAATAAATTGCGAAGATTGGTACTTGACATTAAACTGTAATTTAATGCGAAAGGTCAACCCTGCCGTGATATAGAAAATTTATTAATAATTAATAAGCCCAGGGATAAGAAAAGTAAAGCAACAAATAATATAAGCATATTTGAAGACAAAGGCTGTGTAATTTAAGACCTATGGGAGTTCCAGAGGTCACGTAATATTTCATATTTATGAGCTTGTTACTCATAGGACACTTGGCAAGAGCTCTACATACAGAAATGTAGCTGATGTTAGTTGACAGATAACAGATGTTCGTTGATGGTACTTAATTTTATGCTTTAAAATGCATATATATGAAAATATTTTTTGCTTAAGTTTTAAGTTTTTTTTCTATAAAAACCCAATTACAATATCTCTTATTGTCAACAACTGACGAATGACAAGTGACAACTTATAATATAACTGTTGGGATTGACTAAGAACTGTTGAGCATGTAAATACTCAAAGAAAGGTATTACAGAGCCTAAATGATAACCAGCAACATTGCTGGTGAGAATTGACAGGTGACAAGTGACATAGGGCAGTTTCTTGTACTTCATTTTATGCTTTTAAAAGCATATATACAAAAAATTTGTGGCATAATAATTATAATTTCTATAAAATAAAATTTTCAATAGTAAATATTGATGACAGCTGACTAGTGACAAATGACAGTAGCTTAAAAAATAACTTTTGAGACTGATTATGAACTGTATAGCACATGAAAACTTTAAAGAAAGTTATTATTGAGCATCAAATTCATATCGAATATGGCTGGTGACAGTTGACAAGTGACAGACGACAGTTGTATATAATTATGTTTATGCATATGTATATACATATATATGTATATACAATTATTTTTCAATAAAAATACAATTTCCGTTACTAAATATTGTTGACAGCTGATTAATGACAGCTGACAAATCAATATAAAGCAAATGAAAACTTCAGAGAATAGCAACAGATGATATTTGCAAACCGTTAACTAAAGGAATTAAAAGCACATAAATATAATGGTTTGTCAAAAAAGTCTTGCGGTATATTTATTGAATTTTTTTTTATTGAAATTGAAATGAATTTTTGATGACTCATGCCCAGCTTTTGACCGATGCTACGGCTGCTACTATGCCGGTCTCTTTCGACCAATTCAGCGATTTTATCGCAATTTTCGACGACAGGCCTTCCGGAGCCTCTTCGACCACCTCGACACCAGAACGAAAACGTTGAAACCATCGTTGTGCGGTGGAAACGGAAACTGTATCGGGTCCATAAACTGCACAAATTTTATTGGCGACGTGATATGCATTTTTGCCTTTACCGTAGTAGTACTGTAAAATATGCCGTATTTTCTCTTTATTTTGCTCCATGTTTGCGACGCTATAACTCACGAACTTAAAAGAAACGACAATCAATCAAACACGTGTTAGCGCGTGAAATGAGCCTTCCAAAAAGGTATAGCATGGCCCGATGTGACGAATAAAACTAGAACTACGCGCTTTCAGCGCCAACTAGCGAAAATACCGCAAGACTTTTTTGACAATCTATTATGAAAATATATGAACTTATTTTAAGTTCTACGCATATCTATAAAGACGCTTTAAACGCACATTTGTGCTTATTTTCTCATATTTTTATTTTTAATTTATTCTTATCTTTTCCTACTAACTTTATTGTTGCTGTATAAATAAAAGTACAGGCGTGTATTGCAAGAAATAAATAAAGCAAAGCATACCCAAAGGCGTGTAATGACATGTATTTACATTTAATGTTGCTGTACATACCGCTGCTACAATAACAACAATGGAACCATTGTTTACGAAACAAGCAGGAAATAATACATTGCTCATGCAGATAGACACACACACACACACATTAAAATAACAGTTACATAAAATATATGTTTTTATGTGTACTGTTGTATATAATACGCATTATATTTATATAAACGTGTACATAAATATATATGACGCACATGCTTGCGTCTTTATAAGCAATCATAAAAGTATAAGATTTACACTTTTCAGTTATCGTCGTATGTCTGTGAATGTGTTCAAAGCAAACGAAGCATAAAAATACTTGAAATTTGCCTACACCCAAAAAAAAGTTAAATTTTAAAGGCATCTCCTTCAATGCGCACCGATTGTCACATTTCATGGCATAGCGCCTGCAAGCATGCTAGACTAAAAAATTACTTGATTTTCCTTTTTTCACATTGGCCAACCTACTGGCTGAGTATTCTTCGTCGAAATCTGTTCACATATCTCAGATGAGCCATTAAAGAATAATATGCGAAAGAGCAATAGAAATGATCTCCAAAAAGATAAATCGTTGGGAACTAATGTTTTAATTTTTGGAAAGGCATTCTCTTCTCTTAACCATCTTTCTTAACTCTAGGAACTCTGATCAATTTTTTCCTCTAAATAGAAATTTATGTTTAACCAATTCGAGGTACTTCTAAGCCCAAGTTTGGCGATATTCCTTGCATGCATTTAATAGAACGTCCGAAGCTTTCATGATGAAAAGAATCGTTAGCAGCTCGGGTTTGATGTTCCACGAAGGAGATTTAAACTTAATTTTTAGAGTGTAAGATAACATATTTTGTCAACGATTATTCCAACAAAGATGAAAAGAATCTGAGGACACCAACTGTTGCATACGCTTAGCTCGAATTGCGTTGGACAACTGGATATTTACTTGCAGTATTATCTTGAATAATATAGAATGTTAACGTTTTACTTATTTGATAGCATGATTTAAGTCTTTCATATTAAAAAAGCTCTCCCATAGCAGTAATCATCTTTTTAGGAGGCATCTTAGATCAAAACAGGTTCTAAATAACCGCTGTGTTTTAACACTACAGCTCCCACTTGATATACTCGGTTGGAACCTCACTGCTTGAATAATAATTGTATATCAGAATAAGGTCAGTATTTTATAGTGAAGGTTCCTTCTAAATTTGCATTGTCCAGTGACCTATACCAAGTTAAGTTTCTGGCATATCTATTTCCAAACCCGAACTACTAATAACTCTGAGTACGTTGGAACCTCACTTCATTCCGTATAAAGCGTACTCGGTGCCCGAAAGTCTACACAAGTAAAGAGAATTAAGCTAAAAATTTAAAGGGTTTTGGTATATCTTGCACTAAAAATATATATAACTGCAAGTAAAATTAAACCGTCTGTTATAACATAGTTAGTGCAACTTTGCGCTTCGCTACATAATTTTGCACTTAAGTGCGAATCTCTTGACAATCCCTATGCCAAGAGCCAGTCTCTTCCGCCCACCGTTTCGAGCACTTTCTGTCTACCAACACTTTATTTCCCAAATTTCTCTGTTTATCTTATCAAAAACGGCAAATTAAGTGCAAAAGAATGAAACGTTGAATGTTCAATGAGTGTTGCCTTGAGCGGAGCCTTGCCTGGCAGTCCCTAAGTTAAGCGCAGCAACGTGGCAGGCGAAATTTTCAGTGTGAAAAATATAAAGGAGGTGAAAAAATCTGTAGTCAAAAATGAGAATTGAAAGTAGAATGCAAATAATATGCGAAAAATTTGCGCGAAAAAGAAGTGTTTTTGCAGAGAACGTAGAATCAACTGCATTTTAACGAGTAAGGCTGACGCTTCAGACCACCAAATTAAGCGCATTATAGCGAAAATACAAGCAGCTACTCTGTAGTGTGCTCACGCCACCGTCCGACTGCATAACAAGATGTAATTATTTTAATTAATCAATTGAGTTGCATAAAATTATTGCATAAATGTGGATCGCAGGCGTTGCTTTAAAAGGAAATGTGGAGCTCGCAGCTTTACAGCATACACAAATTAGGATGTAGACACTCCGACTTGAAACAGATCGCTGTCGGCAGGTTTATTTACACAGTGTTTTCTTTTTCCAAAATCGCTTACTTTTGCCTCCATACTTTCTTTGTTATAGACCTTCACTTGTATCTCAATTTATACGCTAAACTTTAGTGCATGCTAATATATATTAATGAAATAAAGACTATGAACTTAGCCAATAATTAAAAAAAATCACACAGTGAAAAAAATATATTCCCTGAACAGTTTTAAGTGTCCTAAGCCTGCTCCGAAAATTTGAAGGGCTCCCTAGATGCGTTCACTTGTAGGAAATCCAGTGGAATGCTCAGTGTCAACCATTAAGGCTCTGTGGTATAATAATTGCAGAGTTTCAAACCCATAGATCCATAGTACCTCGATTTTGCTTCAGGAATCTTTTATGCCGCTACAACAACAACAGAAGCAGAACTTTAAGAACTATGCATAAAAAAGAAAGATTACAGTGAAAGTATTATTATATAAAGAATTTATTCAAAGCATCCCTCTAAACTATGGAATTTTGCTTGAGCTTATAATTTAACTAAAATTGCGTGCAAAAATTTCCAATCCAATAAAAGAAAGACATGTGTTTTTTCCTGTAGAAATTTGTTCAATTCAACAGTGTTTGCAAGAAAAATGGAATACTGTAAAAAAGTTAATTTATGATTGCACGCTGCTACTGACATGCACTAAGTCGGGTGGTCAAGCACATGTTTAGCTTTCTCTCATTCAGCTACTTCTCGTTAGTATCTTCGAATTTCATTTTTGACTGAACTTTATAAAATTTGTGTACTTTTATTTAGTGCTTGACATGTGAGATGTGTTACTCTCCTTGCACAACTCTAAGTTCACTTAATCTCACTTCCACGCTTCGCTGTTTTAATAATAATACTTTCTCCGATATGAAATTTTTCTGAAGCATTGTGTAGTATTGCTTTGTCATAGAAATGACATATTCCTTAGAGCCAGCCTTTCTTTTATTTTTTATACTCTCGCAACAATGTTGCTAAGGAGAGTATTATAGTTTTGTTCACATAACGGTTGTTTGTAAGTCCTAAATTTAAAAGAGTCAGATATAGGGTTATATATACCAAAATGATCAGGGTGATGAGTAGAGTTCAAATCCGGATGTCTGTCTGTCTGTCCGTCCGTCCGTCCGTGCAAGCTGTAACTTGAGTAAAAATTGAGATATTATGATGAAACTTGGTACACGTATTTCTTGGCTCCATAAGAAGGTTAAGTTCGAAGATGGGCAAAGTCGGCTCACTTCCACGCCCACAAAATGGCGAAAACCGAAAACTTATAAAATGTCATAACTAAGCCATAAATAAAGATATTAAAATGAAATTTGGCACAGAGGATCGCATTAGGGAGGGGCATATTTGGAGAAGTGGGCGTGGCCCCGCCCCCTACTAAGTTTTTTGTACATATCTCGGAAACTACTATAGCTATGTCAACCAAACCCGATAAAGTCGTTTCCTTCCAGCATTTCCACATACAGTTCAAAAATGAAAGAAATCGGATAATAGCTTCGCCCACCTCCCATGCAAAGGTTATGTTGAAAATCACTAAAAGTGCGTTAACCGACTAACAAAAAACGTCAGAAACACTAAATTTTACGGAAAAAATGGCAGAAGGAAGCTGCACCCAGGCTTTTTTTAAAAATTGAAAATGGGCGTGGCCTCGCCCACTTATGGACCAAAAACCATATCTCAGGAACTACTAGACCGATTTCAATGAAATTCGGTATATAATATTTTATTAACACCCTGATGACACGTACGAAATATGGGTGAAATCGGTTCACAACCACGCCTTCTTCCAATATAACGCTATTTTGAATTCCATCTGATGCCTTCTCTGTATAATATTATATATACATTAGGAACCAATGATGATAGCGGAATAAAACTTTACACAAATACGGTATTTGAAAAATATGTAAATGACGGATAATAAAATCTCGATTATCACTTTATCATGCGAGAGTATAAAATGTTCGGTGACACCCGAACTTAGCCCTTCCTTACTTGTTATTTTCCTTTTCCTATTTATCTTTCCATTTCCATTTCCATTTCTCTTTCGTTTTATTTTCATTTTTCTTTATTTTTATTTTTTTTACTATTTTTATTTTTCTGAAAATTTTTTAATATTTTCTTTTGTTATATTTTTAACCTTTTTTTCCATTTTTACTGTATTATTTACTATTTTTTTCACTACTTCTCTTACTGCTTCGTCCTTTTGCCGCTTTACAAGTACTTCTCCTTTTTTGTCTCAAAACTGCTTGCAATCCTCATTCTTTTTATTTTTTTCTCGAGTTGTTTTTTCATTCTTTTTAATCGCTATAAAACCCACTTGACTGCCGTTTATTGCTGACACCGTCTTTTATTTTATGTTTCGTTCGTTCTGTTCTTTCTACATTTCTCCCTTAGCGCTGTTTTCCAAGAGGTTTACGCAATTATTTTCCATTTGAATTCTTTTATTTTTCCCACGCTCCTCTTTGTCTCTTCTTCACCTTTAACTTACTACTCGGATAGCTATTCAAACATATCGACTTTTATTGATTTATTTCTATTGCACTTATACACCAATGTATTACCCATTTAATTCTTAACTTTTGTGTTAATGAAGAGAGCAAAAGTGGATATTTGAAAAGTGAAAATGTTGATTGAATTTACCATCGATAAAACAGCCATTTAAGCCTCGACACAATAAAGGGAAGACAAGTCGCTTTTGTAAACAATAAACAACAATAGCGGCATCAATATCTTCACAACAGCCCGTTGTGATTATTCAAAACAGCATTTTGAGGAAAACCTTTTTCTTTTAACAAGAAACGTTCTTATAAAAGGGAACTGAAGGCTTTCAAATGTATTCGAGCCCCGGAAAGTTTCAACGTGAATATTTATATTCTACATTTAAGGGTCGTGTTTTGTTGTAGAACTTGTCTCGATCTACAATAATTGAGGCCAAGTTTCTAGACAAGAGCTTTGAGATCAGGAAAATTTGCAACTAAGTTGACTGGAGTTAGAGTGTCAAGGTAAACGAGAGTCAATGTAAAGAAATCTGTTCGAGTTAAACCTTAAATCAATCTTCTTGGATCGTGGACAGGAGACGTTTCAAAAAGTAAGGATTTGTGAGCTGAGCTATAAATGCGCTCAAGATTTATTTGATTATAGAAACTTTCATCTTAGCCTCTTTTAGCAGCAGAAACATTGTCTTTCAAACGTATCTTCAGTAAGCGCAGCGTTATACAAATATTTATCAGTTCGAAAAATCTCCTCAAACTAAGCGGTCAGATGTCCGAGTAGCAGAAAGCTTTAAATACCTAAAGCTTAAGTTTTTTCCTTAAGCTGTTATTACTCTCATCAAACCTGGTTTTATTTGAAGTCTTAAGCTCTACCAGTGAAATGGTTTACCTTGCGAATAAGTATAACAAACACAACCGCTACGAAAGTCCGAAACTGCAATTCCACAGATTTCGAGCTAAACTCGAGAATCTTGGGAGCTCTACATTTATCTTCTACTAGTATTGTTAAGTCGAAATATTTAGTTTCCCCTACTTATTAGTGGATAGTGATATACATGGTCTATAGAAGGATATCTGTTCAAATCGAAAACCGGTGAGAGTTGTGGTAAAAGAAATCTCTTCGAGTTGAATAAAATTCTCTTGCTTCTGGCTTTTATTCGAAGTATTTTATGGAAAATATGGATGTCTGTTCAACTCATTCACTCTTCCACCTCTCTCCACTTTTGCAATATATCTGAGAAGAACCCGAAAAATAGGGTAGTCAAACTGAGCCTAATATTCCTGATACTTGTTAGAATGAGTTCCATTTTCCAAATTTTTGATTTTGGTTCGAACATAGACTGAGGACGGATAACTTAATCTAACAATGACTTCCTTGGGAGTAAAAGTTATTCCTATCTGTATTAGAAATCAATAAGTTTGCTTCCACTAAATGATTTGAAATTCTTCTCAGCGCTTACAGCACAATACAACAAAGAAGCTCAAGGGTATGAGCTGTAGAGAGAAATTTTGATTAATTTAAGCAAGAGTTGCCAGACTGATGTTAAAGTTAGACATGTTCTTTATTTCTATATTTCTCCTCATTCATAAAACTCTGCTCCAAAGCTGTTTTTCTGTATGTTAACTTGAACCGTACTCGTATAAGATTCTAAGCTCACAATTTACACTGAAAATGTGCAAGTGAACTCAAATTCGGTTAAAGTGGTTACCATTTAATTAAAAGCAAAGATTTCCCCAAGTTTTTAAATCTAACTCTCTACTTTTATACAATCTTTCTTATGCTGTGGTTTGTTCAAGTATTCCGCACATTTTTTTCCAAACTTCTAGCAAACATCAATGAGCTTGACGTAATTGCCGCCAACGTACATAAATATAAAATCGATACAGCCCGCATGGTTAGCTGGCTGACAGCTCGCATGCACCATGCAAATACCAAGATCTGTAGAAGATGAATGAAAGTTGTAAGAAAAATAGAAAAGACTTTAGAAACAAGCAGCAAAAACAAAACCAACGCAGCGAGCAGGCAAACAGACAACCAGCCAAGCAGTCCACGAACTTCGCTGAATACCGTGCTAACAACAAACACTATTACTTCGAAGTGCGTCAGCTGTTCTTTATTTTACAAGTGTATGTCTTCTTTACCCCTCAACATAGCTATGCTTAATGTCCTTGTGGGTGTATTTTTAGACACTTTTCTTGTGTAGCTATTTTTAATATCAAAACTTTGTAGCTGTCGTCAGTGTGGGTGTCAGAATTTGGTTGGGGTTCATGCTCGCAAAACTTCCTTCTTAAATGGCTAAAGTGAGCAAATAGACTTGATTGGAGCGTTGTACGGGAAAGTGCGGAGAAATGTGTTTTCATAAATTTAGGCAAATATACGCACAACTGCGGTAAGTGAGGTAAATTTCGTAGTAGTTTCTTAAAATTCTTCCACTTTGAGGTTAGATTGTGCGTATGGTTTACCGTTAAACATATTAATTTATATACTTCAAGGGCATTGGTTTTACAAAAGACAGTATGATAGACTCATTAGCAGTTTTTGAAATTAAATTTAGTAGACACTGCCTTAGTAAGCCCAGAAGCGTTCTTCTAACTGTTGAGGGTACACTGTTAAACTCAAAGGGAAACATGAACGTCGAACCAGTTTGCCGTAGAGCCACTACTAGTAGTAGTCTTAAGTTCTCTCAGACAAACTCCTAATATTTGAAATCCTTTTATATGGATTCACAAGCTGGAAGATATTCATAGCACCTCTTTGAGTTTCGCAATTTCTTTTCATGCTGATTTCAGACTAAAGAAGTCCTCCAATTCCAGTTGAGTTCATTCTAAAAAATTTTCGACTGTTGTTGGGGTTAACCGCTACACTGTCTTTATCGGGTCACGAGCTCATACATGTCAGCTGAAACTTTTTGAAACGCACAATAAGTTCATCCAAATATAAGTATCTAGAAAGTACGCTTGCAGAAGGCATCAGACTTAGTAGCTCAGTTTCTGGAACGCTACGCTTCTAAATTATGTTGACTGTGGAATGTGATTAGCGCAGTTCAGTGCTTTTCTGGCTTTTACAATCTGGATCCGAATCCTAATAATTGGAGATATTTTTATCTAAATCCAAATATTTCAAAAGAAAGTCATAGAAACTCACGAAGATAAATACTCTGTTAGTTAAACACTTGGTTGCCAACTTCATTGTACCGATCCTGATACTTCCTGAGACTGAAGTTCTCAACATATTTACATTCCAGGCTTTTCTGGATTTCTTCATCTGAATATATTGCATAATCGGACGAGTGGATTACTTAAAATGAAGATTTCGGCATCCGTCTGGTCAGTTTGTACTGTTGTACAAGAATTTTGTTACAAAGAAATTTCAATAACTTCGGGTTTGGTCTTGCCAGTTTCCAGTTCTTCATCTAAATTTTTAAAGCAAAATCTCTCAGAAAGCTCACTTAAGCCAAAGACCGTCGACAACCTTCTGGGTAGTTTATGCCGAAGTTCAGCGCTTCATCTTAATTTTATTTGATCTGAATATATCAACAAAGTTCGACCAAATTCTTAGAGTATTTCGGTCATTCATCTCAATTATAGTGGAAAACTTGTCGGTGGACTAACTTGACCGACCTTGAATCCATGTCTTTATTATTTTTAGTTCAGAAGTGATCTTGAGTCTTAATTTTACTACATTTGTAAATTAAAATACGTTAATATTCTGCAGCCGGTTGTTGAGCTTGTCACTTTGTCCAGCACTAGATACGAACCGATATCTTTGTTGTTATTTTAGTGGCAGAGTTCTGTTCGTAAGATCTAGCGCTGTTCTTACAGTACTGATCCGATTCATCCCATGTTAGATACAAGGGTACATTATTATTAAAAAAATATTTCCTCCGTTTTTCAATAATACATCTAACCGATATTTGCTGCAAAACGTCAGATCAACCAAGTCATGATAAGTTCCTGAATCAATTACCAACTTGCCACCTATGCCCGCTCCATGAACGTGCCACAAAATATTTGCCATAAACGCAATGTCAGAAATGTCAGCGCATCGGCAAACGTAATCATCATTGGCATGCTTTTAGGCGCTTGAACGAAATGTCACTTATCAACTTTGGCCGATAACTCACAAATGATTTGCGGTCGACACGGTGCACAACTGCATGTGGTGGCCCACTCTGGCTACGTAATAATGCGAATTATGCGCGCGTGTGGAAATTGCCGAGTGTAATCAGCTTCATTATCACGCAAAATGCCTGGCATACTTTTGTGCGCGCAAATTAGCACACATTTTCGACCTGATGGCACATTAAATAGTGATGGCTAGGAATGCAATGCAAAGCTGGTGGCGCTGATGAATTGGAGGCTGCGCGATTTTTGCGCGATTGTTTTAGAAATTTGTGCGGAAGTCATATGAATTTATAAATATATGTATACATACATATAGTATGTATTTAAATATTTATATGTATATATATTTCCATATATATATATAATTTTTTTTCTTTATTAATTTCCGCTTTTTGCCAATTTCCGTTAAACTATATTATTTGCAGCATTTCACATTTTTATAGCATACTTTTGTGCGCGCTGATGCTGAAAATTTGCAATTTCGAAACAAATGTTTGCTTAATGAAAAATGTTTTCCCAACATTAAAAATATTTTGTGGTGTTTTTAATTTGATACATTAGAAATTTTATTACTGTTTTTGCTGACGCGTGTTTCTGAAAGTTTTGCGATAAGCTCATCAGTAGCCTGAAGGTATGCAATAAGTGGTGTTGTGGAGGAGAATTGTTTGATTAAAGGCAAAAGTTTTCTTTATAAGTTTTTTTTATTTTGTTTTTATTGTATTTTTTTTGTTTTTATTCTAATTTTTTTTTTTTGATTTTTGCTTCGTTTATTTATGATTATTTTATACCCTGAACATAGTATACTAAGGTTTTCGCAATGCCTGTAACAGCCAAAAGGAGACGCTGGAGACCCTATAAAGTATATACGTGTAGTACTCCTTCAGTTTTGGAGATATCGCTCTGAAAGTGCGCACACGGTCTGCTGTTACCAAGAAGCTGATCTTTTGTTCGATATCGGATCACTATAGCATATAGTTGCAATTCAAACTGAAGGATCGGAATAAAGTGTTTGATGGAAGGCTCTTTCATTTCACGAGATATCTTCAAGAAATTTGCCAAGGATGATTTCCTAAGGCAATGGTACAGTCTACTAAGAAATCGTTGAGATCGTGTCACTATATCATACATATACTATGTATGTAACTGCAAATACAAACTGACCGATCAAAGGTTTTGAAAATAATGTTGTTGTTGTTGTTGTTGCGGCAGAGTTCTGCCGAGATCACAGTCCATGACCGAATAAAAAGTCCGCTTTCGTTCTGTTTATGTTAACTGTCGTGGGAACGATTCTTGTAACGTATCTTTTATATTTGTGAAGGGTATTATAGCTTGAGTGGAACCAAAGTTATTTTTTTCTTTTCTGTTTGCTTTTATGTCTATTGGTTTCGCTTTAAGCCAAGAAAAGAAAATTAAATGGGTTTGTAAGATTTTTCGTTACGCACTGAGCGCACGTGTGGCTTCATATTTATTTTCATATGATTAAAACTGAAATGGATAAGCGTCCCATTTCATTTTGTTTTTATGTCAAGATGGGCGAAAATAAATTTTCCAAATATTTTTTACTTAACAACTGCTAAAGTGGTGGAAGAAATTTTTAGAATAAAATATTTTTTGGAATAGGCAATAATATTTAAGTCTATTAAATTTTTTTGAAAACATCTACAGCACTTTATTATTTCAATATCTCACTTAACTCTCTTCCCCTCTTGTCCCACAGTGGCAAGGCTACGCTGTAAGTATCTAGGATACTCGTGGTTTGATATACAGGAAGAGATATGGATAGTGAGGTTACAGAATCTGTTAAAATTCGCGTCAAGCGCAGGCATACTAAAGGATGATTACTCCTCACGGACACAACAACTGAAATCCATCCGGTATGTATGGCTTATTAGCCAATCAGATAATAACCTAACCTAACCTAACCCTAACACCCTTCCAAATAAACTCTCAACTTTTTAATGCTACATTTATTGGTCATTACGTATGCGCGTAATTTACACAAAACAAACGGAATGAGTTATTATAACTTATGAAATTAAATAGAAGAACACAAACAGCATTTTAGATAGAACCAATGGTATTACTCTTTTGGAGCATCTATTGTTTCTTCTTTAATACCATAACATCTTATTTACCTAAAGAAAATTAGATTATTGCAGACTGTGAAGGCAAAAGTACTCCTATTTGCATCGATACATTGATTAACGTCCGACGCACTCACCGCACTCAACTACAAAGAAAATTATTTGTTGGCTTTGGGCAAACTAATCAGCATTACTTACGAAATGTTTAAAAATCATAAATTTGAAGAATTTCAATGCTATAATGCATGACATGGTATGAGTGATGTTAATATTACCAGCCTACATGGCGTATAAGTGATATTTTCTCAAAGCAATTGCCATACTGATACCAGTATTGGCAAGGCTGCTTTATGAGTGTGTACATTTTTAATTCTTCTTGCATTCCGAGAATAAATACAGTTATAATCAAATATGTATCCCTTGAACGTTGCTGATATGGCTCATGCTTGGTTAATCTACGAAAACCAAAGGCATTGAGAGGCTTCATTGCCAATAGGCGTAGAGTAATTTTAGTGCGTCTAGTTTTGATAAAGGCAGATTGCTAGATTTTCTTGGAAGCTTAATTTGAACTGTCTTAAGAAATTAATGTTTGATTTAAATTTGAAGTGTTGGTTACTTAAATTATATTAAATTAAATTAATTAAATTAATAATTAATTAATTAAATTAAATTACTAAAATTTAGTTAATTTAATTAAATTTTGCTTTTAATTTAATTTGATTATTAAATAAAATTAATTACTAAATTAATTTAACTAAAAGTAAGATTAAATTAATTAATTGAGTTGTTATTAAAAAACTAAAAAAATTAAGCGAAGTAAGTTAACAAAAAAGTAATTTAATTATTTTAATTTTAATATTAACTTTTTAATTTAAAGACTAAATTATTTTAATTAAAATTAAGATTCCACAAAAAATTAATTATATTAAAAATTAGTTAATTAAAATTTATTAATTAATTAGTTAATTAAAATTAATTAGTTAAATTAAATTAATTAAAATAAATTTAATTAACTAATTTTTAATATAACTACTTTTTTGTTTTATTTAATTTAATTAACTAATTATTTTATTAGTTAAATTAAATTAATTAAAATAAATTTAAATTAACTAATTTTTAATTAACTACTTTTTTGTTTTATTTTTTAATTTTTTGTTTTAATATTATTATGTTTTAATTTAATTTTTTGTTTTATTCAATTTAATTAAAAACTAATTTATTTTAATTATTTTAATCTTGAGATTTTTTAAGTTACTCAGATTAAGTTTTCTTAATTGTCATCTACTCTATTTAGAAATAATTATTAATAGAATATATGATACTTATTGAATCTGGTAGTATTCAGTAATATATCAAAATTCGAGTGACATATTCTTATAGATTTATCTAAAGTTGCAGCTCTTTGTGTCTTGTCGTCTGTAAATACTATATCCTCAACTAAGCAGTCGAACTCTTTAGTACGTTAGCAAGCTGCTCTTAACAAACTGTTGCATGGATTTAGCTGCTCTCTAGCTCCTCAGCTGTTATATATATTAACATATATACAAACATGTGAAAGCTTATATCTTTCATTAAGCACAGCTGAGCTCACGGCTTTATTCTCCCACGCAGCCCGTTGTCCTTAACCGTCGTTTGACCAACACAGCATCGCTAAAAACGTCGCCGACCTTCAACAAACAGTCAGCCAACCACCCAACCACCCAACGCTGTTGAGCATCTTACTTCGTAACAACGAAATGTTAACTTAACAGTCGGCCATGTCATAAATAACAACAGCGCTTATTGGCTGCACTCAGTTGCTGTTAAACTCGCGCTGGTAACGGTTCTACAACGGAAAACAATGTATATACACAGAAGAACACAGAAGAACGCAGAACAGAGAGCGCTTTCGGTTTTCTTGAGAAAAAATTGAAAAAAAATCTAGGAAAAAAGAATAAATGAAAATAAAAGTGGAAATATGTGCGCGAAATTGAAGAAAGCTTTCAAAAATTAATCAACAAGCATGTGATCGTGTGTGCTGCAGCCAAACGCTTGGCCGCCAATTGCTTTTGGTGTAAAAATGCTTGAGTGCAAATTCTCTAAAGCAGCGAATTAACGGTCTAGTCGTAGTCTAGATAGCGTGCACATACTTAACGCGCATACAAACATACACATATACAAGTTATGACATCAATATATCAATATCAATATACAAAATAATCATTGGTGTTTAGTATACACTTGTCTTTTTCAAGTACGAAAAGTGCATTCAGCGATTTGTAGGATGAGTGAAATTATTCAACAAAGAAGTTCCGTTAAATTCTTTGTGCGGAATCTAAATTTTTCTGAAAAGCAGCGTCGCATTAGCGTCTGCGAAACACCATCTATCAGGATGATGTGTCTTGGATCTATGCTTTCGACCCGGAAACAAACGTTCAATCGGCCGAATGTCGTGACATAGCTGAGCCGAAACTGAAAAGCTGTAGTCCGAATTCCTTCCAGTCGTTCAAACTATCAAACTGTCAACAAGGAATAGTATTTGAGTATTATTCGGAGCATCTGATTCTCTATTTCTCTACGAGTGAACTTTCATTTCTTCAATGTTTAAACTTCTCACGTTTACAGAAAGCTGGTTTTTGAATGAGTCGAAGTCGAGAGTTTCTTTTATTTGATATTTTTAAGAGAGTTTATGCATTGCTCTCCAAGATAGTAGCAATACACTTTGTAGTCGCCTTTGCCAAAACTGTCTATCAGCCCGGTACACCCTAAAACGGGCTTTTATGAGTATCGTTTTCGATGGGACTAAAGGAAAGTGCAAAAAAGGTATGGAGTAGGGTTATGAAAATATAAAACAAAAAAAAAATTTAAAAGGAGGCATAGTGGTAAAAGAAAATTTATTTCCGAAAACAATTTTTTATGATTTTATTTTGCTTTTTTATAGCTTGTTGTTTACTTGTTTTGTCACTGATATTTACATACGGTATTCTTATTATTGTCTCTTTTAATCCACATTTTCATATATGTATCTTTTCATATATCTTGCCCTTCTATATCAATTTAAGTAACCATAATGTATTGCTACATCTGTTAATTAAGTTATCACTTCGACTCAGATTTCTAAGCTAACTTTTTATGCTCCCCCTTTTCTCTCTTGGTATTCAGCAAATTATGCCCTAATGGCGTGCTTATGATCATAACATAATGATCCGCTGTGTGTTAAGATATGAAAACTTTATTGACAGTTGGTTGGAAGAAAGGTTTAAGTGGGAAAAACGCCTTACGCTTCATTCCACAGCAATGGCATGTGCCACTCGCAGGTCAGGCAGTATAAATAAAACCATAAGGGAATATGGTTTTGGTAAGGTTAAGATTTAATTCTGATTTTTCGGGATTCATAAACATTTGGTAATTTTGCATGGTATAAACTAAGAAAAAAAGAAAATATTTCAACGCGGGATTTCCTTTCGGGATTGATAAAAAATATGCTACCTTAAGTGGTGCAAAGATTTAAATGCATAAAATTAGATGCAAATTTAATAAAAGTGTTCAAAAAAAATTTAGTCCCGATTTTTCGGGATTACCAACTTTTCGGGATTCATAAGCATTTGGCGGTTTTGTATGGTATAAACTAAGAAAACATAAAAACATGTAATTCCGGGATTGCTTTTCGAGATTCATAAAAATTATGTTATTTTACTAAATGCAATCTTTCGGGACTCATAAAAAATATGCTACCTTAAGTGATGCAAAGATTTAATTGCATAAAATTAGATGAAATATTAATAAAAAATGTTCAAAAAAATGTAATCCCGATTTTTCGGGTTTACCATCTTTTCGGGATTCATAAGCATTTGGCGATTTTGTATGGTATAAGGTAAGAAAACATAAAAACATGTAATTGCTTTTCGAGATTCATAAAAATTATGTTATTTTACTAAATGCAATCTTTCGGGACTCCTAAAAAATATGCCCCCTTAAGCATTGCAAAAATTAAATGCATTTATTATTTGAAAATAAATTTATAAATCTAATTGGAAGCGCATTTACGGTACTCTCACTTTTACCGTGTGATAAAATTTGAGTCGTTTGATCCAAATGAAGGCCTTTCAGCGTATTTATTTAATACTTAGTTGGTACTAACGTTTTAATTATTTATTATTATTGGTGCTTCACAGTTATTTTCAATATTGTAATATTCGTTTTAAAATTTTGCAAACGTCATTTTCTCTTCAAAAAGCTGATCATTTGTCGGAACTGTCGATATCGGACCACTATAACATATAGCTGCCATACAAACTGAACGATCGGAATCAAGTTCTTGTATGGAAAACTTTCACATTTGACAAGATATATTCACGAAAGTTGGCACAGGTTATTTTCTAAGATGATTATGTAATATACGAAGAAATTGTTTAGATCGGCTTACTATAGCATATAGCTTCCATACAAACTGAACACATAGTTACTAACAGAAATGCACCTGTGAAGGGTATTTAGCTTTGGTGCAACCGAAGTTAACGTTTTTTCTTGTTTTTAATGTAATTTTTAGTTAATATTTGTAGCTACATGCATACATGCATTTATGCATGTACGGATATAAGTAAAGTTCATGTATGGTAAGTTTGCATGAGCTCAAAAATTATAAAAAATTATTTTCGTCATCAAATATGCTTGTTCATTGACTCCACACATTGCTCGCTATCTGCCACTAACGCCAGTACTATTAATCACTTAACATAGCTATACGTGCGCTGTAGACCACCAACCGTCACTGAACGCTTTCCTGACTCAACAGGGCGTATGATTACTCTGCGCTTTTAAAACGAGTGCCATGCGTTGCATAGCAGTGAGATGGACAGTGATTGGGTGAGCGAGTGAAAGTGTAATTATATATAACTATATGAAATACTTGTATATTATGTGCGGGCGTTTACCTAGTTGGTTAACGAGTGAGCTGTTGCTGTCACAGTTAACGTTTTGCTTGATTTCCGCGGCGTGCAGTGATTTAACTGCCTTAGTTAGTGCACAAATGCTGCTATTGTTGTTGTTTTTGTTGCTTTAGTTGCGTATGCAAAAACAAACAGTTATACATTTATAAGCACATTAATGGTGTTGCCATTATAATTTGTAATGTGTTGGTATTTTTTGCCTGGACAAACTAAGTCGACTGGGATATTAGCGTGTTTCCCGCTGTGCGCTAAATTATATATGAATAATTAATTGTTACCGCCAGCAGCACTCAGTTGGCATAATTAAGCGTGCGCTTAGCACTTTGTCAATAAAAACAAGCAATCTTTCACTGCGGTGTGTAAATGGGATTTAAGGATATTTTAGTAAACAGATTTAATTTGGATAAATGAAGGAAAAAACATAACAAAAAGAAATCACATATTTGTAAATTATTTTTTGTAAAATTAGAAAAATAAAATATTAAAAATAAATAAATTAAATTAATTAATTAATTATTTGTAATATTTTTTTAAATTAATTTAATTTATTTATTTTTAATATTTTTTTTCAACGTTACAAAAAATTATTTTATTAAATTAATTAAAAAATAATACTAACAATGAATATAAAAATATAAATTTAAATAGAAATATAAATTAATATTAAAATAAAATATAAATTAATTTATTTAATTAAAATTTAAATTAAGTTTTTGTAAACTATTTTTTGTAAAGTTGAGAAAAGAAAATATTAAAAATAAATAAATAAAATGAATTAATTTAATTATTTGCAATATTTTTTTAAAATTAATTTAATTTTTTTATATTATGATATATTTATAGTAAACAGATTTAATTTAGTTAAATTAAGGAAAATACATAACAAAAAGAATTCACATATTTGTAAATTATTTTTTTTTTAAATAGGAAAAATAAAATATTTAAAATAACTAATTAAATTAATTAATTAATTTTTTTAAATTAATTTAATTTTTTTATTAATCGGAATTTAATTTTTTTAATATTTTTTTTCAACGTTAACAAAAATAATTTTATAAAATTAATTAAAAAATAATATAACAATGAATAAAAATATAAAAAAAAAATATAAAATAATATTAAAATAAAATATAAATTAATTTATTTAATTAAAATTTAAATTAAGTTATTGTAAATTATTTTTTGTAAAGTTGAGAAAAGAAAATATTAAAAATAAATATAAATAAATTTATTTAATCACTTTGTGTAATTTTAAATTAATTAAATTAATTAAATTTTTTATTTTTAATGTTTTTTTCAACGTTACAAAAAGTAATTGTATTAAATTAATTAAAAAAAATATATATTAAGAATAAATATAAAAATATAAAATAATATTAAAATAAAATATAAATTAATTTATTTCATTAAAATTTAAATTAAGTTATTGTAAATTATTTTTTGTAAAGTTGAGAAAAGAAAATATTAAAAACAAATATAAATAAATTTATTTAATCACTTTGTGTAATGTTGAAATTAATTAAATTAAATTGGCTTTTCATAAAAGAATTTGATTTTGATCGATCATTATGTTTGGCAACTATAAGCTATATTAGCACGATATTGAGGTGAAAAACACATTGGAAAAATATCAGGTCCATACCAAAAAAACTGAAGAAGTAGTACGTGTATATACAACCATTTGCAAACATTAAAGTGGGCGTTCTGTTCGTATTGGTGACCTGCACAGCTCCTGCTAGTGACTTAAGGCACCAAAGATAAGAAGACACTAAAAATTAAAAAGCTTTTGCAGCCTTTTTGTAAATAAACGTTAATTGGATATTCATAATAGTTTTGTTGCATTTTTTCATGGTTGACTGAGCGTATGAGTAACCTTTTCCTTCGGGTTGAAAAATAGTGTTATAAGAAATGTAGATAACAGCGGATGAAAATAAAGAACGGCTAGCTTACATTGTAAATGTAAAAACAGCTAAGTATCGAAGCGGTAATTTTTCATAGTTTTCATAACTATTAAGGTGATGTACTAAGCGTATGAACAACTTCCTTGCTTAAGACAGACAAACCGTGCTGTAAAGTACGAAATATATGAACATGAGAGGAAAGCACAGAAATCTTAAAACAAGTTCATATAACATATTTAAATCATATTTATTTTAGGTGTAAATAATTTTTATATGTATATGCTATGCTTCAACTAAATTCCTTTCTTCACACCGGAATTCTTTCATCATACAAAATCACAATTTTAATTTGAATTCTGTTTTTCAATTTCCATTTCAAATATTGATTGCACTTGAAGCTGCATTTCTGAATTTTTTTTTTTTACTTTTTGCATTTCATTTTTGAAGTTCTAAAGAAATCCTAACAGCAAAAAAGTTGAGTGAAAGCTAAAAAGTACAAGCAAATATCATAAAAACTAAAAAAGGCGTTGTAATCAACTTACGTACAAACTGGAATATTGCATATGCAAGCACATTTGTTTGTAGCGTATACGCCGTGGCTCACCTGCTATCTACACTCCACTAGAAAATGCATAAATACAGCCAGACAAAAAAGGCAATAAAAACCTCTAGCAAGGCACCGTATTGCCTCTGGTTATACAACGGCATACAAATGAAAGAATACAACGAAATGCTGAAGATACACACATATATGAATATAGTACACACGAAAATGGAAAAATGGCAAAAAGTGTAACCACTGTCAAGTCCTGAGTATTCAGCTGGGATACTCATACTTTAATTTCAACTGACGCTATACTTTAAGATGCTTTAAGAAAGGTAGACACAAAAAATTTACGAAACTCGGACATGCTCTTATACATAAATCTTCCCCCTTACACAAACCGTTTAAAACTTATAAATCTCCCGACAATCGCTAGTCGTAGGGAGATGCTTGGTATAATATTTCTAGTAAAACTCATGAGTGGGTCAGTCTGTAGCCCATCTCTCTTATCTGATATTAATTTTAACGTTCCCGCTCGCTCTACCAGGCAGTTTAGACCCTTACTTTTAAAATTTTCTACAACAAATTTTGAGTTAAACGAACCATTCCGCAGTATATGTCATGATTTCAATTCTCATTCCAGCACATTTGATCTAACAGACTCACTCTTTAACATTAAAAAAATTATTTTATCTACTCTTAACAAGTAACATTTAAAAATTATAAAATTTAATTTAATTCTTAATTTTGGCTGTTGAAATTTTTATTTCTGTAACTGCGCAGCTTAAGACCGCAACGCTTGTAGCTCTCTTGCCTTTTATGACTGCGCGCCTCGCGTCGGTTGGGCGGGAGGAGGGTAATCGTTGGGTATTATTATTATAACGCACATAGTAGGCTATTGTAGTCGGAAAATTAGTGGTTTCCATGCGCATTTTGTTTGAGGAAGAGAAAATGAAGAAAGTTCATAAAAAGAATTATGGAGATTACTCATTAGATCTACGATTGTATGATTGATATTAAAAGTAATATGGAAACCCTGAACTTATAGCAACAAGTCTGAGATGTTTTCAGTCATGTAAAATTGAAACTTAGAAACTGCAAGCATCAACCATGAATATGGAGCGCCATAAAAAATTTTATAACTCTTTCTGCGAAAAACTCTCTTTGTTCACAGTATTGCTTAAAAAAAACAAATTTTATTACATATATACATATTACATTTAATATATATGTACATTTAATATATATTACGCCAACCATAAACTCCCACAGACAGGCAAAGATAAAGACGTGCCTCGAAGCCATGAAAATATTAGCACACTAAAACAATGGCGCTTCTACGTCATAGTATTGAGTTTATGCCACAAAAGCGAGGAAAATTTATATATACTTATAGACATGTGTAACAATATACATTTTGTATCCACATTTATGTGCCTTAATATGATATTATCTCACCACAAAGTGCTGAGCAACAGATACCGGCTATATTGCACATCCATCCACCTACAAACGCGCAGCAGTCAATGAAATTTACATGTGTGTATGTGTATGTAGTATAAATTAAAGTTAAATAAGCTCTCTGCCATTGTTTAAAGCAACGAGCTCGGCTCATCAAAATGCTGAAGAATAAACAGAAATTCTCGTGCGTTGCCATAAATGAGAAAACTTGATTAAAAATAACATTTCAGTGGCTAAGGCCCCTTATAGTATTTGCAGCGCTTGCTGTGCATGTGGGTATCATAAAATTTGTATCTGTTTGCACTCTGTATGCACCTGTATGTGTGTTCGTGTACGTGGATGCATGGTTTGCTTGCTTTTTGCTGTTCCTTTGTGCTGCGGCATGAAATGTTGATCAAACACCGAGGTTATATATTATTCTTTGAAGGCTTAGTTTTTGCAAGGCTGATGTACACAGTGGTGTGCAAATAATTGAGGTCTATTTAGAGATCATACATGTCTAAATATTCGCGACAATTATTTCTTTCAGCCCGTTAAACTTCAGAGAAGTTAAGTTATGAAAGTAAAGTAAAGTATATTGTGGTAAAAGAAAGAGTAGATATATGTAAATGGTAAAAAGAGCTAGATCGAAATTAGAGAAATTGATATATAGAGATGAGAGAGGAGGTTAAATAATGTGGTAAGTGAAAAATATGGGTTGCTTATGGTTCCTGAAAACAAGAAAATACGCAAAAATCCCAATGCAAAGTAGAAATCGTGATACATTTTTCCAAAAACGAACGTCTGGTTATATTCTCGGCAGGATAATCGCTATATGTATAAGTCTTTCTATATCTTGGAAGATACTTTTCAATGAAAAACGCTGACGCTCACTTGAAATCCGCTGATTCGTGAAGTCTTCAAATTGTGCGCAGAAAATATAGTAAATCTAAAAACGATCTAATAAATTTCATGAGATAATCTTTGAAAGCTACAATTGGCTAACATTTGGAACCTGCTAAGCCCAGAAGTTTTCAAGTAGTTTGAAAAGAAATTTGCTTATTTTAAAAATGAGAGCTTTTAGATCCCATAATATACTTTTAGGAGACAAATTTGGCGCTCGTTTAGAATTCCCCAAATCCTAGGTTTCTCAAATTGTCTGTAAAAATGTATCAAATCTAAATAAAAACTCCTAGTCTCCATGAGAAATTCTTTTGAAGCTAAGGCCTATACCAACTTAGAAATCGCTGAGCCCAGAAGTCCGCAAGTAGTTCCAAAAATTAAAGCATAATAAATCTTATTGTAATCTTCAGATCTTCTAAGTAGATCCTGATTTGCAGACATACTTTAATGTTGTCGATTTCTTGCATAAATTGCGCTTAAAAAGTGACGGTAGTATGTGATGCTGTTGCAAGATTTTGGATATGTCACTTTTCCATATCTTGTATGACTTTTCTTCACGTAAATTAACTTAATTTTGCACTACGTAGCGTAACTTAATCTAACTTATGTCTTTTTAAGCCAATTAAATATTTTTTTATTTCCAAAAGTTAATACATTGACTTAATATCACTTTACTTAACTCAATTGGACTTAACTCAAATCAACTTTACTTCACTTCATATCATTACACTTTACTTAACTAAAATCAGCTTAACTTAACCTAACTTAACTTAACTTAATTGAACGTAACTTAACTTTACTTCACTTAACTTAGTTTAACTTAACTTAATTTAACTTAACTTAATATAACTTAACTTAACTTAACCTAATTTAACTTAACTTAACTTAACCTAATTTAACTTAACTTAACCTAACTTAACTTAACTTAACTTAACTTAACTTAACCTAATTTAACTTAACTTAACCTAATTTAACTTAACTTAACTTAACTTAACTTAACGTAACGTATCTTAACTTAACTAAACTGACTTCTTACGTAACTTAACAAAACTTAACATAACTTACTTAACTTAACCTAACTTAACTTAACTTAAAATAACTTAACTTAACTTAACTTAACTTAAATTAACTTAACTTAACTTAACTTAACTTAACTTAACTTAACTTAACCTAACTTAACTTAACCTAATTAAACCTAACTTAACTTAACTTAACTTAACTCAACTTAACTTAATTTTATTTAATTTAACTCCACTTATTTTCTTTAAATGTTAAAAGCATATAATATGTATATTCAGCAAAAATTTTAGAATTTTTATTGCCTCCAGTAATAGTTAATGCCATTTTCTTCTTTTCTGCTCTTATCTTATAACCATATGTGTGTATGTACACATTTCTCTACTTAAAAAATTCCGTTTCAGAATTCACAAAATTACAACAACAAAAACAAATTTCTTTTCACACTGGGGCACACTTCCGATTTCCGCATATTTTCACCGATAACTCTCTGTGAGTTTCTTCCCCTTTCCTGTCTCCGCCACTTCCACAGAATTGGTGTTATACAAAGCAAAATGAAAGCAAACCCCATACTCTTGAGACCAAAAAATGCTGTCAACTATTCAAAAGCCAAAGTGTTGATCGCAAAAAACTTCCTCCACTCAGTTTATGGTATGCAGGCGTCTATATTGGCCTGTGGCGTAGAGATGTACAATGGCTGTAACAATTTTTACGGTCAGCGTGTATTTAGACGCTGTAACTGACAGTTCGGCAGGGTCAACTCTTCAAGTGTCTAGTTGTATGTGCTTGTGTGTCATTCACGCGGCACGTGGACGCATTTTCATTGGAAGAATACGCGGTGAATTGATTCCGAGTGAGCGTAGAGTGTGTGGTTAAGCAGAGTGAGCGAGTTCGTGACTGACAGCTGAGTTTACGAGCCAACTAACTAGCGATGTGGGTATATGTTGAATTGATGGCGTCTTTTGTTTTGCATAAATCTTTGTAAATCGAAAAAATATTCAGTAGGTGTCCAGTGATTGCTCACACTTAGCTAAAAAATCAGCCTTATGTTTTAAGTTATATCAAAATCATAGAGTATTATAATTGCCCTAGAAATAAGCCTTTGATTTGATTTTTATATTGAGTGATTTGTCATACTCTTAATTAGACTCTTCACGAAAGGCTTTTAACTCAATTTTCTGAAGGATGGCGCTTTCCATGTATGCATTGAAGAACTGGCTTTGAGAAGATCAGATCTAAAAATCATAAAACTGTGAGAGTGGATACATGTCCTTCTATGAGTATGCCTACTAACCCCTTGCACGTTTGCTAAACTCAAACTTAAGTACATAAGTAGCAACTTAACCCCAACTGAAGTGCTATCCAAAGTGCTTTTAATGCCTCGAGCTCTTCAGTGTTATAAGTAGTAATATCCTTATGGTTACAGGTGTGCAAATAGACACATACACGTACGATCTTAATATACACGTCCTACAGTACTTGCTTTTTTTATTTTGCAACTGCTTTCAAGTGAATTTTGCAAGTTTATGTGCTATTTGCGCCTTGAGGTATGCTTCATTGTATTTGCAGTTGCGCTTTTGCACACTCCGATTGAGTGCCATTTATTGCTCAGTTGTAAGCTGGTAACAATACTAACAAAATAAGTAGCTAGCACTATAACAACAAGAACAGCAACAATAGTCTAGCAACAATAATAATTGCAACTGTATGCTCCTTCCACTCATCGTCTTTACAGCCATTTGCCAACCGCATTTGCTTCATACATTGTTCACACATCTTTATTTGCTCAACATTGTGTGTGGGGTGACGTACGAAAGAGAAAGTTCGCTCATCAAGGCAGGCGTATATTATTGTGGGGGCGTGTATTAATGTATTCATTATGCAAACAAACATATGAGTAGAGACCGGAGAGTAGAATAACGGCAACGATATGTGAAAGTATTAGTAATGAAAGAGAGAAGAGGCGGAAAGAAGCTTATGTGGTGAATGTGGTATCGTAAACATTTACAACTGCTCGGTGTGGCATAACAATGCGTTGGTCTTATTGTTGTAGCAGAAGTACTCAGGAACTGCACTTGGGCCGCAAGACGAAAATAAAGCACACCTAGTCATAATACCTGTTTTTGAAAATGTCAGTTTGGATTTTGGTTGTTGTTGTATAGTTACATTGGCACTTAATAAGCTTCAGGCTGAGGTGATCTTACTTTTATTGAGGTTCACGTGGTGTATACTTAGTTCTCGGTATTGGACCATCATAATAGTGACTGGTTTCTTCTCCAACTCCACTTCCTGTAGGACAAGTGAAGTCACTATGATCTCTTCTATCCAGAGATCATTTCACCCTTCACATGTTATTGTTCTCGTATTTCTTGCAGCGAAGGAGCACGCTTCCAACGCCATACGCCATCTTCCCGAACCTCGCGTACAGAATATCCTCCGCCGCCTTATCGATCTGGAGAATGTAGCTTTGGCGTCTCTCATCATTGGCCGATTTCGCCACGCTTAACACCCTGCATTCGCTAGACGGCACGTCCGGTTTTTGTCGTTGTAGTAGCAGAAGAGCATGTTCCGAGTCCGCCACGGAATGATTAATTTAGCCTTGGGCTCCGATGTTGCCTCGCTCAATTACCCATGTTAGCGTCAGGTCATCGTTACATTTGAAGATTTTGACTCCACTAAGCCATCCTGCTCCATCAAATAACGGCACTGGTGCGTTTAGTTCGGCATCCATTCTCGAGAAAAAAGCTTCCAATAGCCTCATTTTCATTACTTTCCACCACTCCTGAGACATTTGTTTCAACCGGGTTACTGTGGTCTAGAAGCGCGAAGATCAAATGTTGTTTCGGAAACTCATTGGTTGGTTTGTTGTCCGCATACTTGACGTCTTGCTTTTCTTCTCCCTGCACTTCCTCGGCACGACTACCAGTGCTTAACATTGTTCCAAGATTTAATTCCTATTCTGACTACATGAAATTGGGCGAACCCAAGCTTGGCGCATCTATAGAGGATACCTATCAGAGCAATCAACATCAGCTTGGCCTCCGACACCTGAGTTCATCCTCACATCTTCATATCACCCTCGGCAGCAAGGACGAGTGGAACGACTCCAATCTCGAGATGATGTTGAGGTGGTACACAGATGGCTCAAAAATGTTAGATGGAATCGGTGCAGGGATCGTGGGCCCACGCACAAAGCTCTCCATACCCATGGGAGAGTTCCCGAGCATCTTCCAGGCAGAAGTATTTGCGATAAGTCAGTGTATAGAAATAAACCTCCATCGCAACTATCGCAATGTGCGAATAGTCATTCTCAGTCATACCCATGGGAGAGTTCCCGAGCATCTTCCAGGCAGAAGTATTTGCGATAAGTCAGTGTATAGGAATAAACCTCCATCGCAACTATCGCAATGAGCGAATAGTCATTCTCTTACGAGATCGAATCGCTACTAGTGCAGGAGTGCAGTGAAAGGCTGAATAGCCTTGCGGAACGAAACCAGGTACACCTAATCTGGGTGCCTGGTCACAGAGGTATAGCTGGTAACGAACTGGCGGACGAGCTCGCCCGCTCCGCAGCCTCCAACAAGATGGTAGGACCCGAATCCTTTACTGGGGTAGGTCCCCATACCATAAAGGAGCTACTCCGCAAGGAAGAAGGAGTGGGCAGGGAAGAGCATTGGTAACAAACAAATCCTATGAGACATGCCAAGTTGCAAATTGGAGGATACAACTTGAGTAGGTTCAAAGTTATAATAATCCTCCCTAGGAACAAACTCAGGCTACTGCCGGTTCTGCGACAGGGAGCCTGAAACCCCGTATCATTTGCTGATCGACTGCACAGCAGTCTGTAGACGCAGGATTAAAGCCCTTGGATCAATGTTTCCGGATAGGCATCGCATCGCCTCACTAGCACCCGGTAGTCTATTGGACTTCATCAATGCGCTGGGGCCAAGTGAGATTATGTGATTTAGGAGAGGGCACAATAGACCAAAGGTCACGGTGCATTCCTCAACCTTCCAATCTAATCTAATCTAATCATCCTCATAAAACTTGAAACAGGCATATATTCCAACATTCAAATATCCACCTCAGCTAGTACTATTCTCGTTCTTACTTGTATATTATACCATATTAGAGTTGGAGCGGCCTTTGATTCTAATTGGTCTCATAATTCTTGTTTCTCTGGAGACCCTTCAACTTCTAAACGCCAACCATCCAGTTGGGCATTTATTCCATAATCGAAAGGCAGTGATGTTACCAAAGATCATATTCCATGTTCAAATTGCTTTGTACACCTGATACCGATCTATTTAAACCGTTCCGGTGCCAAAAATTTCGAGACACTGACTTTGTTATCATAAGCTTCGCCAGCAGTTTTAAGCTTGTGTAAATGACTGTATCTTATCAATAGAGATCAGTTACTCAAACTAGTTTGAATAGCGTTGAAATAAGGAAATGACATGATCGGTTAGGTTAGATTAGATGGCTGAGCCAAAGAAAAGAGGAACTCCTGATTCGTTTTGAATGGTATACAGCCTCCGTTTATATTTTAAAATAGCGTCTTTTCATATCAAAATTGTGATAAATGACTTGAGTTTTCTACAGAGAAAATGAATTATGATGTTGGACTAGGGCATATTCCACGAACCTAAAAGTCTTCTACATATCAAAAGCGTATTGATCGATTTGATTTTTCAATTGACGAGAAGAAAGAAGATATTTCAGCTTTATATTTTATTAGTAATAGTTAGAAATTAATGTTTTGCGTCTGGTATTTTGCGGCTATACATACTATGAATTTTTTGACATTTCTCGAGGACTTGACAGTCTGATGGCAATTTAATGTGCATCGTCATGTGTCTTGCGTTTCTTTGAATAACAAAAACTAATAACTGCACAAATGTTCAAGAAGTGTATTGATCAGACAAGATTTAATACAGACGAGTCTACAATTTACTTAAGTCTGGTAGTTGACTAGATCATCTCCAGTGAGACATTCACATAAACAATTACTGCTGACAAAGACTACTTATACAACTGAAGGGCTGTGAAGCTAACGTAAGACAACTCGGTGTTTTAAGAACTTATGCAAAAATATATTTAAAAGACATAAGGTTGGACCAATAGTAAGTTCGCGAAGTATAAGAAGTGCGGCTTAAAGTCTCAAGCTGCCCTGCTAACCATCAGAAACCAGCTGTAGGTGGCACTGGTTTTGGAATTATTGATTTCTTAGTACTGCAAATGCTTCTTTAGATCTCTCGGAGTGCCTTCGGCGTTAACTACTTACAACTAAAGCAACCCTGCCCACTTAAAGAGTCTATCAAAAAAATAATAAACATAGGCGGGAATGTGCAAAGCGGAAATCATAGACTCCACCAACTGCGATTAAGTTAGTCTTGGCTAACTTTGAGCAATTAGCGAACTCATGAAGCGCATTATTACTGAAATCTCCACATAAAATTACATAATTATACCGTCTCCAGTAAACATTTATAACGAAATATTACGTAATTACCTATGCCTTCCCACATCTCTCCATATAAATTCAATAAATACCTGTCAAAAAAGTAATATTTATCATCAATAATAATTCGAAAAGTTCTGCTTTCTTTATGTATACATAATTGCCATTAAATATTTCATTATCAATATGCTTTTTGATTACATTTAGATTTGCGAAATGCTTTCCGTCGCTCTCTGCACACAACTGTGTCCATTTGGCTACCAAAATCGCTCATTTCCCTTCGTGGTTAGCAAAATTCAAATGGAATTGCTTGCCTCACTGTGAGTTTGTTTGGCCTATTTCTACTTTACTGCTATCATTTGCGTTTCTACGAAGGTCTACTATGCCTCCGATCGCCAAGCAATATGCTTAATGATATTCAACTAATGTTTTACACGCCACTTTCCGCTTCAGGCGTCCGCGCAACTCAAATAAACATATTTAGCGATTTTGTTAGAGCATTTGTCTCACATACATATATAATACATGGCTTGCCGCTTTGTGGCTTTAACGGCATGCACGGCATGTGCTCCCTTTCATAGGTCAACATGGCGTGTACGTGACCAAAAGGCACTCACTGGCACACATTGCTCTGTTTCAGCATGCACATAGGCTTTGTTGGCCGTGACGTTGAGATGGTAAGGCTTCTTTTCAGCATTTAAGTTGCTTACTTTGCCATTTCGTCTGTACACAAACAACAACAACAACGCATTTATTATTTATACACACATTGCCTCTCCAGCCACATTTTGCCTTTGATGTGCGCTGATGCTCTTGGCAAAACCAAAGCGCATTCCACAATTTATGACGCAAAATGTGTTGTCTTTGTTGTTATATTTTGTACGCAGTTGCCTCTGTTTAGCTTTGAGTTTTTTTCCTTGTTTCCAAAGGACATATGCCGCTTAGGGTTGGTTGGGCCGAGTTAGACGCATAGATATACACATTTATTACACTCAAATTTTCGTCTCCTTCAATATATTTTATCGGTTTTTATGATTAATGTATAGTAGAAAAAGCATTGGCTTCTAAGCAGTTCATTGGTTTCAGCAGTTCAATGGATAGTAAAAATGCAAATGCAAAATAGAAGAAATAAATATTATTTCTCCAGATTGAACAAAGTGGCGAACCAAATGAGTCTGGTAGTGAACGAGGGCATGACGAAATCAAGCAAACAGTCCTCGCATTCGCGACTTGGCTCCCACCTCACTGCTGGCTACATCAACATTGACATCTTCAAGCCTGACAATTTTATTATGAAAATTCTACCTGCGCCGGAGGCTATATACAATCATACATGATGTTGATTATGACCACGTACTGTATAAGGTGGATCTATACACTGAAATAAACATCATTTCATAGCCTGCCATTTGCCACAGTCTTGTCAAACACACATAATTTCAATGTGCCCGATAATTTCATAGTTTTCGACCATACGGCTGTGGCGCAGTGGCACATATGCACATGTGCTAATGTGACGGTAAAATTTATATGTATACGGTATGTGTATAAATTTATTTGCATACATATTTATATATATTTATATGCACCTACACCTACCAAAATGTGCCTGAGCCTGTAAGAGAACTAGCATGCATAAGTTAATTGACAAGTTACAACATAGTCAGCAAGCTTAGATGAGTCTAATTTGCTTCGGTAGTTGAAATGCCAATTTATTTTGGGTGTGCAGCTGGAGCAATGCGTTAATTCAAAATAAGGAAAGTTTGTCTCTTTTAATTAGTACTTCTTCAATTAATTAAAAATGTTTCTGGTAATAATTTGAGAATACGAAAAGTTCTTCATAATTTTACCATTAATAAATTTCGATTTTCCCTACTTGAAAAATTAAAAGAGGAATGTTTACTACCAATCGAAAGAACATTAGTTTGCATTTATTTTGTGGAGATTATCTTTTTCATATGGTCCATCCGTTGAGTCAATTTTTTGATGACTCGTTTGAGCATATCGACTGGTAACTGGTGAATGACACGCGTGATATTTTGCTCCAAGTGAATTGTCTACATGGACTTAAGACTTTACAAATTCCCACACGAAAAAGTTTAACGGTGCTACATCACACGATCTTGGTCAAGTCCCTCCATGGTGAAATGCCAAACATCTATCAAAAATAGGCTATTGAGAAGAGTACTTCTACTTGGATCACCCCTTATATTTCTCTTCAACAAACTTATATAAAAAACTTCATAAAATCTGCGTCCACAACCTTCGGCTATAAAGCGCTGTCCTTCGTACATAATTTTATGCATTTGTATTTAGCCGCACCTGCTCAAGCGCAGCACTGCCTCGTTGGATAACTTAAGGCTAACAACCTCTTTACGTTTGCGACAAAGTAATTCATAAATTTCCAATAAATATTAAATTTTAAGCGACTACAACGCAACTGCGAAGTTGCATGAATGTGCTGTTACGCTTTTGTGTTGCCATTAACGGCAACAAAGTAATTTTTATTGATTTACTGCAGTACACATTACTTACGGGTCGACGTCTTTCAAATGTCATTAAGACACGCACATTAATACATTTTTAGAGCGTGTGAAAGATTTTTCAAAGAACCATAAAATAAAGTGATTTCCTTTGGTGCTTAAATCAAAATTGTTTTCCATTTTTGGTGGCGTACTTTCAGGCGCAAAAATTTTGTTTCACATCACTTTGAGTAGCCTAGAATTATTTGCAATTCAAATAAGAAATTATGACTCCTTGGCACTGCCGCTAATAGCTCGCATGACAAAAGAAGACTTGAATCAATTGCATACTTTGTTTTCGTAACTAATCACTGCCTACATTAAGGCGCTGCTGTCAATAAGTCAACAGCTTTTAGCTGTCAGCCTGATTAAACATTATGAAAGCTTACTTAAACACTATCGTGGCTGCTAGAAGGCACATAAATTTGATGACTTAGGTTTTCATCCAACAAGGCACAGTAGAAAGCGCAATTTGTACTACGCCCAAGTGTCAACTTATGTTCATGTTCAATATACTTGAACTAACTTGCTAAACGTAGAATGCCTTTTGATTAATTTGATAGCTTACAACTTACGCTGTTTGTCTAACTTTCGTTTGTCATAAATAAAATGTCTGTCACACAAAAGAGCTAAGCATACTTTTAGGTGCTTAACAGCATAACTTTTACACTTCCAGTGCCTTGCTCGTTTGAAGAATGTGCACACAAATAATGTAGTATACCTTTAGGCGAAAACGTCATTTTCACGTCACTCTTTATACTACTTTAAGAGTATAAATAATTTGTAGATTTTGTTATTGTTTGTAATTTAACGCAAAAGGGTCAGTGCTGGCATGATACAGGTTAATTAATAATAAGCAGAGGGATATATTTTACCAAAACGGTGTTTATTTAATGCTGAAGTCAGTCAAGTCCCAGAAGTCACATAATAATTCATATTTATATGCTTGTAAATCATAGTTATGTTGACAAGAGCTTGACATATTTTGGATACAGCTGATTTTTGACAGTAAATATTATTCACCTAATGTATATGGCTATACTGAGGTTATGTTTGACAATTGTTGAATGTGAATATTTAATAAATCATATAATGTAGAATCATTTCAAGAGAAAGGTTATGATAAAGTTATTAATTTCAATTTAAATGAAGAACGGTAGCTAAAGTCAACAGCTGAGAGCTGACAGCTGACGGGTGGCGAATGAGGGGTGACACATAACTTATAGGAGCAACCATTATGCCAACATATGCTAAATACTTTATACTTTCAGAAAAATACCACGGGATATTTAGTAAAAAAACGACACTGACCACTGACAGCTGAATAATGACAAATGATAAATCATAATACACATTGCATACCAAAATTATTATTTTTTTTTATAAAATTATTTTATTTCATAAAAAAAAATTATTATTTTTTATACAAAATTATTTTGTTTCTTCAAAAAAAAAAAAAATAGTATTTTTTATACAAAATTATTTTATTTCATAAAAACAAAATTATTATTTTTGATTTTTTTTTTTTATTTCAATGTCATTGTAACTAAAGAAAAAAGTAATAATAATCATTTTTTTTGTTGAAATAAAATTTTTATCAAAAAATTCGTACAATTTATATTTTTAGAAAATAAAATATATATTAAAAATTAAATTTTTTTATTTATAATTACAAAGTATTTTTATGTGAAAACTTTAAATTTGTATATGCTTACATGACGGTTACTAAAATGTCGAATATATCAATAATATTTTAATACAATTTAGCCAAACACGTGTAAAACATTGCTCATACGCCCTGCACATTCTACGATATTTCATCACATGCAAGCACATATTCAATTAACATACAATATTATATATTTCGCACACAATCAATATCCGTTCAATTAATATGCAATAACCAAAACTTGGTCTCAAAAATTAGCCATCAAAATGTGAAAAACACATGCGTTTCCGCTAGCAGCGCCGCGTCAGCAAAGCAGTCCGCGAAAACCGTTCCGCGTGTTTGGAGTTTGGCATATTTGAATACATATGTGAATTCTTGCACACTTGCTGTAATACTAATATACCATATTTAGTGGCATCACATTATTTATTCAATTCATGGTTGCGCTCTAACGGTAATTAATTAAAATTTGATTTCCGTTTTCATATGGCTATCATTTAGCTTTGCTTTGTTGTATGAACTATTGCACAAATAAATTGCGTATTTAACTAAACGAATTTTGTAAAACCTCGGCTAGTTACCATCGTGCGTGTTGAAATATTTTTCGAAAATTTTCACAAATATAAATGCTCACTATTTGTAGCAGCGGATATCCACAAACAAGTGGTTTGCTGGTAATTGAGTGTTAAATTGCGTTTGGTAGCTTTACATTGATGTATGTATGTACTCAAAAATAATTCTGAGAAAAAAGCATTATTGAAAAATATATTTTAATTATTAAATATTTTGAAAAATTGCATAAAAAATTAAAATTTGGATAATTTCTCATTGATTTCTTTTACATTTTGCCAAGTATATTTGAATTTTTAAAACAGTTGTATACTCTTACAACATGTTTCTACAGAGAATAGTACTTTTGTTCACTTAATATTAGGTTGTCAAAAAAGTCTTGCGGTATTTTCGCTAGTTGGCGCTGAAAGCGCGTAGTTCTAGTTTTATTCGTCGCATCGGGTCATGCCATACCTTTTTGGAAAGCTCATTTCACGCGCTAACACATGTTTGATTGATTGTCGTTTCTTTTAAGTCGTTCGTGAGTTATAGCGTCGCAAACATGGAGCAAAATAAAGAGAAAATACGGTAAAATATTTTACAGTACTACTACGATAAAGGCAAAAATGCATCTCAAGCCGCCAATAAAATTTGTGCAGTTTATGGACCCGATACAGTTTCCATTTTCATTGCACAACGATGGTTTCAGTGTTTTCGTTCTGGTGTAGAGGTGGTCGAAGATGCGCCACGCTCCGGAAGGCCTGTCGTCGAAAATTGCGATAAAATCGCTGAATTGGTCGAAAGAGACCGGCATAGTAGCAGCCGTAGCATCGGTCAAAAGCTGGGCATGAGTCATCAAAAATTCATTTCAATTTCAATAAGAAAAAAAAATTCAATAAAAATACCGCAAGACTTTTTTGACAACCCATTATTTGTTTGTATCGGCCAAAACTTAGAGAGTTAGATGAAGCGCATCAAGATGATAAGACCAGCTGTTGCTCAGAGTTATATCATATATACTTGGCCACACTTGTTTTACGCAAATCTAGCGATATTTAGATGCTAAGTGCTGCTCAGTTGAATTATAGTTCTTCCGTTAATAAAATATTAACATTAACAAAAATATCCTCCATATATTTTTAATATAATTCCGGACTTCAACTGCTGCTTTTGTATCCAAAGAATATCCATATAGCTTCTAACCAAATTGTAACCATAACCTCATCTAATTAACCACCACAATCAGTCAACACACAGTTTACTAACGCTATTTGCAAAACTGTTAATTTTCCGACTATTTGAACAGCGTCAACAGTGATGTTTACTTCCACGAAAGCAGAGCTGTCATGCTGATTTTCAATTCATGGCTCAATATGCTTGAAGGAAGGTCCACATCTGTGGCTAATCAACTGCAAATAACAGCAAGTACACCAATCATAGTCAGCTGTATGCAAACATGTCTACATATACTTGTAAATATATATATATATATATATAAATATATATACATATAACTGTGTAAGTCCTCGCAATTTTGTGTTGCATGTCAAATTGGCTTTGAACTGCGCTTTGTGTTTGTTTATTTGTTTGGATCTCTCAGTGACATAACTTTATATAAAAAAATATTTGTATTTCTATGTCATTTATTGCTTTTGTGGAATCGGTAGAACTCTTTGCTCGACGCACACTTATCACACACGCTTCATATTGTTCAATATACGTAGCCTATGCGAGGAACGTACGATAATACAGTTTGATGGCAGAGTATATAATCTGTAGTATAAGCTTTGAAATGGTCAAACTGACTGGTTACCTAAGATTTCTTACGTGTCAACAAAAAAGTTATAAGCTGGATGGCTCGATCATTAGTTAACAACTCGCAAGCCCTCAAAGGTGATTCCATGGTATACACAAAAAATATCCGAAATTTCTATATCCTACATGAATCGAAGTGGACCAAGACACTCTGAAAGTTCACCAGCACAAATCTGCACTACGCTGTCGCCTCTTGCTATCCTTGTGTCGTACGCTGGACGCTCAGCTTTTATGACAAGTCATTGAATTAAGTGCGGAACGGTAGATATGTCAACTTTTAATTTTATTTTTAATCTTTACTTGATTTCCCGATACTTTATAATTTTCACTGCCACTTAGTAACTCATGGCAAAGTTGACGCGCTTTCACTGCACACTCGACCACTTTTAAGCTCTTACATAAGTACATCAGGACTCCCAGCATTGTCCAAGTAGTGTATTTGTTTTTTTTCATATCTGGTATACTTTTTCGCAGCTTGGTGCCACTTTCTCACTCTGACCACACTCTCTGACTAGCCGCCTTTCGACTTCGAGTTCAAGTGCCTTCACCAGTAAGCTGCCAGCGCCAGTCTCCACGCGTATCCATTTGTGTATAACTACATACTTATGTAGCTGCGCTCTCTATTCGCTTCTCCTCACTTCGCTATTCACCTTTTATACATAAATTCTTATGCGTGCGCTTTCAAGCGCCTTGTTTACACCGTTTGTGGACGCTATTTAGGTTTTGCAGCATTTAATTGCAATTAATCGAGAGTAGTAATGCAATTAAAATGTGACTTAATTGTGTTCTAGTGGGAAATGGGAGATATGTGCACAAAGACTAACAAGTAGGTGTAGAACTGTGGCCATGGATATGCCAGAATGTTAATGGCAAGCACAAATTACGAATCAATCTCTGCTGGGAAATTAATGAGCTTGTCAGCGGGTGAGCTAATTGATTGGAAGGAGATTATGTAGGAGGAGTCCTAGAGGCAAATTAAATCTGAGGTGCTGTCATTGATAACTTGACGCTTCTCTAGTCTATATTTAAGCTATTGAATATAAATGTCTATTACTCGATAGGACTACGGCATGTGAGCATTAAGCTTCAGGGTCGTAATCGTTAAAACTCAATTTTAACAGTTTGGCCGGTCAGAAGGAATTCAGAGAGCACTACACCTCGATAATCGAAGAAAACTAACAACATAACCGTTATTATACCCTGAACAGGGTATATTAAGTTTGTCACGAAGTTTGTAACACCCACAAGGAATCGTCGGAGACCCTATAAAGTATATATATAAATGATCAGTATGTCGAGCTGAGTCGATTTAGCCATGTCCGCCTGTCTATCCGTCTGTCTGTCTGTATATATACGAACTAGTCCCTCAGTTTTTAAGATATCGTTTTGAAATTTTGCAAACGTCATTTTCTCTTCAAGACGCTGCTCATTTGTCGAAACGGCCGATATCGGACCAGTATAACATATAGCTGCCATACAAACTGAACGATCGGAATCAAATGCTTGTATGGAAAACTTTCACATTTGACAAGATATATTCTCGAAATTTGGTATGTATTATTTTCTAAAGCAACAATGTAATCTCCGAGGAAATTGATCAGATCAGTCAACTATAGCATATAGCTGCCATACAAACTGAACGATCGGAATCAAGTTCTTGTATGGACAACTTTCACATTTGACAAGATATATTCACGAAATTTGGTATAGATTATTTTCTAAAGCAACAATGTAATCTCCGAGGAAGTTGATCAGATCAGTCAACTATAGCATATAGCTGCCATACAAACTGAACGATCGGAATCAAGTTCTAGTATGGACAACTTTCACATTTGACAAGATATATTCACGAAATTTGGTACAGATTATTACCTAAAGCAACAATGTAATCTCCGAAGAAATTGTTCAGATCGGTTAACTATAGCATATAGCTGCCATACAAACTGAACGATCGGAATCAAGTTCTTGTATGGACAACTTTCACATTTGACAAGATATATTCACGAAATTTGGTATAGATTATTTTCTAAAGCAACAATGTAATCTCCGAGGAAGTTGATCAGATCAGTCAACTATAGCATATAGCTGCCATACAAACTGAACGATCGGAATCAAGTTCTAGTATGGACAACTTTCACATTTGACAAGATATATTCACGAAATTTGGTACAGATTATTTTCTAAAGCAACAATGTAATCTCCGAAGAAATTGTTCAGATCGGTCAACTATAGCATATAGCTGCCATACAAACTGAACACATAGTTACTAACAGAAATGCACCTGTGAAGGGTATTTAGCTTCGGTGCAACCGAAGTTAACGTTTTTTCTTGTTTTATTGACATGTTGATCAACATTTGATGTTGATGGCCGTCCCGGTCGTGGTTCGTCATCAAAGTGTTCTTTAACTTCGTTGCATATTTTGTATCAAACAAGAACACTTGTTCGCGACAAACAATCACAACCGAAGGCATTTTCCAATATTATGGACATTTCGGCAACAGAAATTTCATTCCGCACACAAAATTTAAAAATGACATTTTTTTGTTGAATAATTTCACTTTTCGTAAAAATTGCCAAATGCACTTTATCTACTTCAGGAGGACGAGCGTGTACTAAACACTAATGATTATTTTGATGTGACATTTGGCACAGATATCACTGACACTCATGCCAACGTAGAAAACAAAATACTTCGACGTATGGGTTTTCATGCTAATTTTACGTTAGAAAGTCTTACTAATTTTTGTGCACAGTATAAATATATTCAATTTTTTTCCTTGTTTCACTGTTCCAACAACCTTTGAGTTCAGCAACTTGTTACATCAATGAACATGGCAGCATCGATAATATGTATGTATGTAGTTATGTGTATGTGTGTGGGCTGGAGAAAATACTTGTGGTCACAATATATTCAAGTGTGTTGGCTTTGTTTGTGGCAAGGGCGTGGCCTGTGATTTGATTACAGATGTAGGTGGTAACTCCCTGTCACAATGCGCTTCTGTGTATGTATATTACATACATACAGACATATGTATGAATATACATAAACATTACTTATGCACCCTTTTATGGGATACATATGCTAGGAGCAAATCGATCAAACGGGTTTATTGTTCAACTGTGGTATAAATTTTACTAGAATCTTAACGTTATCATTATTCGAAATTTATTCTAATATTAAGGGGGTATTCCACTCTAGAATTTTTAAAAATTCGATTTTTTTTTCATATATTTAATGTTTAGACCCTTAAGAACATATCCCCCAAAGGATTTTTAAAAATTAAAATTATTTTAAGAGCTACTGTTACTTTAGTGACGCAGTACCTAGCCCGGGTCGGCTTGACTCACTTTTTTAAACTACTTCTTTCCACACGGTACCGGCATTATCTCAAGTTCTATACAACCGATTTTCTTGAAATTTTGTGTGAACCTTCTTTATATAATTCTTTATCGTTCCTACCAGCATCGTGTGAAAATTTTTGTTTTTAATATTTTAAAAAAAATCAGG
The DNA here is from genome assembly GCF_016617805.1 of Bactrocera tryoni. Lineage (NCBI taxonomy): Eukaryota > Metazoa > Arthropoda > Insecta > Diptera > Tephritidae > Bactrocera > Bactrocera tryoni. The sequence goes on along the minus strand of NC_052502.1, from coordinate 69,068,766 downwards.
TATTTCAAAAAAAAAGCGTAAAAAATGATTTTTATTTTCAGGCAGTCGCCATTTAAAAAAAAAAAAAATTTCGTGTTCCCTGAGGTAGGGACTATAACAGCATGCTTACTGATTAAGAATTTCTTTTGGTTTTTTTTTCAGACCACCAGGAGAGTCAGGATCAATGTCACCAGGATGCGCCATTTTTTTTACACCTGTCTCTCCCCCCTCTAATTATATTAATTAATTTTAATATTTTTTTGTATATTTTTTTTCTGTATTGTTAAGATATCAATAAAAAACACCATAAAAAAATTTATAGTAAAAAATGTTTTGGTTTTTCTTTTTTAATAAAATTCAAAAAACTGCCCAAAATTTGATTTCAGGCTAGAATACCCCCTTAACTTGAATTTTAAGCTCAATTCAACTTTTGTTTTTGTAATAATTTTAATTTTACTTTTAATTACGTCTTTGGTGATGGCTTAGACCTACTCACACTCACCTTAACTCCACAAGCGCCTCCCAGTGTGCAATTAGTGCCGGCAAAATGTACTATTGCGCAGCGATCGGTACCAGCTATGTTGTGCGTTGCTTTATAGGTGAGTCTACATAACAGAAAAAAATATTAATTAAAAGACCAGAGTCAAAAATGGAGAAATGGAGAAAATATAGAGAGCGCATAGAGAGCAAACGTTATTAATAGCGATAAAACAGTATTATACTTGAACTAGAGGACCCGCCCATGTTTTACTGTGGCTGATACATATGTACATATGTAGGTAGTACTACTAATACCCTATATAATTTCTATATTCTTATAAATATTAGTTAAGGAATAATCGCATTTTTGGCGAAGCAACAAAAATGAATCAAAAATCATTTTGTGCGTTAAGAAAGAATTGGTTTTTGGGGTAAAAATACTATTGAATTTGGGCTGTGCATCAGTGAAATCAATCGAGTCCAACCGATTGTCAGCCTGGTGGACTGCATATTAAGAAACGGTTCTCAAGCGTGGAAAGACAAAACAATCGGCTGGCAAGGCTATGACATCAGTCTTGCAATGCTTCGAAAAAATGTCTGTATGTCTCAAATTTTAATAGACCTTTTTATCAACAGTTCAGTTATGCCGCAATTTTTTTATGCCAGATCTTTTGCAATTTTAAACTGCCTGTCAGGATATCCCCTCCAATAGCTAGCAGGTATGAAAAAAATGTTATAGCCACCCATAGATGTATTGAATCACCCAACTTATTACTTAAGAACGAAAAACTCTGTCCACGTTATGAAAACTTGTCTACAGATGTCGCCTTTTACTTTGGCTTCGTTTTGTTTACTGCACGTTTACGCCAATTTAAGGTTTGAATATTGGATACAGCGATGGTAGCGCAATCTATCGGTTAAACATTCCAAAATTAGCAATTGATTGCAAATGAAAAATTAATTTGAAAAAACATTTTCCAGTTGACCAAATTGTGAATCTAAACCATTCTCGAATCTCCTTGAACACACACAAAAAATTTCATCAAAGGCGGTCCAGCCGTTTAGGAGCAGTTCAATTACAAACACACGGTCAGAAGATTTATATCGTCACCTGAAATGCAAAATAACGTATCATCAAAAAATTCAAAATTGAGTTTTTTACTGATTACGATTCACCACATCATATTACATATGTGTCGCAAATTTTAAGCTTCTGCGATCAAAAATACCCAAGCTATATTAAAAATTCAAAAAAACGTATCATCAAGTGCTTGATTTCGTTAAACAAAATAACGTATCATCACTCAAGTATGTAAATATAACAGAGTGTTTTTTTTATATCGAAATTAGCCTTCATTTATTGTTTATGTTTATTTTTAGTGATTAAGTTCAATGTGCTTTGGTTACTTTAGGCTACATGGTTGATCGAACGTGGAAGGTGAACATATATGTAGTCCTTTGTGAGGCCATAGAAAAGAAGAACTCCTGTGTTCGAACTAATAAATTAACAAAACACTTTCCGCCAGTTCCGTGGGATGTCTGAAGGTATGCGCCCCCAAGTGATTAAGTCCTGACCTCCCTAACGCAAGACAGCCAAGAAGGAAGTGTTGAGTTGCTTCCGCCTAATCTTCTTCCATACAGCTTGTGTAGATGGCATCTGGTAGGATTCCCAGCCTTACTGCGTGGAAGCCAATAGAGGGATGGCGTGTTACAAGCCCCAAAACTAGGGAAAGGCTGCCTTACTAAAGGGCAAAGAGATCACTAGATCTCATGCGAACGATCTTGGGACAAAAGACTTTTTCAACAGCGTGTGTAAAAATTGTGGCCCAGCAGTAAAAGATTAGGATACGGGAGCACAGATCCGCTCCCATTCTACCCATAGTGGTTCTAGGGTGCCTCTTCTTGCTAGCTCATGTTTCCTGCGATTCCGCTGTGGTCTGGCACTCATATCATTCTTATCACAAAGGTATTCGATGCTTTTGATAGTGACGTTAGGTCTTCGATCAGCTCTGAATTCTCTCATTGTTAATGAGTTCAAGGCTGGAATCGCCGCTCTGCTATCTGAGTCGATGGTCACTCCTCTGAAAGAGGCTGCACTCCGGAGTAGTAAATATACCGCTACCTTAATGGCTCCGATCTCGGCCTGGAAGACACTGCAACACTTAGGAAGTTGGAGAAACTGGTGTTGATAAAGAGCTCCTGACAGTAGGCCTCTCCACCTTTGACCCATCCGTGAAGAAGCTCACTGCCCCTTTTCTCCAACAGCTTCTTCCCACCCACAACTCTCTCGGTATATGGGTAGAGCCGCCAGAGCTCGGTTTAGCGACTCCATGATACAAGTGATCAGACCCGTGCTTTTTTAGGAATTCAGCAGCCGATTCTTTTGCAAAGTTTAACAATAACTAAGAAGATATGGCAACATCTGCAGGACCTAGAAGCTTAATTTCCAGCAGACTGTTATTACTTTTATGATAATATACCTTCTGAATAATTAGTTATTTAATAAATAATAATTAAACATTATCCTCATTTTTTAGCTTGAAATATTTAAATTTTTTCTAGTACTTATGTACATATTAATAATAAAAATAACATGAAATATGAAAAACTTGCAACTGTTTTTATTTAAAATTAAAAAAAAGTATTAATATTCAAATTTTTAATTTTTATACAAATTTAGATTGATCATACGTTATTTTGTTTCAGAAATGAAAATTCAAAATAACGTAAGACACCTACTATAAAATTTGCTTAATTTTTTCATTATTTTTTTTCTAAAATATACTTATAGGTTCATGTTAATTCAGATTTGAAAATTTTGTTTCAATATCTCTAGTGGTTTTCTTTTTATACGGTTTTTTGTTTCTCCTGTAAACCTACGAAAAGTGATGTTACGATATTTTGCATTTCAGGTGACGATATATATAAAGATATCTGCGTTGATAAATAAAAATTGAGAGCAGTTATGCTTGATATAATCACTAAAGGCTTGAGGTACCAGAAATACTAAGAAAATTATGATAATACATTTGCTACGGTAAAAGCATATATTGAGGAGAAAATTATGGCAAAAGTGGTGGAAATGCCAACACTTATATCCAGGACGCGCCTATCCTATTGCCAATACGCTAATCATATTAAATAGCCGCGCAACGCTAAGTGAATCAAAGCCATGCAGCGTTATGTGGCATGTAGCACGTTACATGTGTAATACCTAATTGAAATTAAAAAGCGCACTCTTTGCCACAAGCAAACACATGAGCATTGCGACGCTGCGAGGGCCACCAATATTTCATTTCCTATTAACAAACACACATATGTATACTCATACAACACACATGCATGTTTGCACATAATTTTTATATTAGTTCCTCCTTGGCGCAATTTTATTAAGCCGGAAATTGAATATCCTGTGCGCCGGTATCGCATCACGGTACATCAAGGCGAGCCCAGTTATTGGCGCCACCGCAAACACATATGCGCCTAGATGTATGCAACATGCATGCATCTGACGGAAATCCGTTTAACTGCACCGTTAACAAATGCACACATACGCAAAGGTTTTCTTACCTAAAAAGCTTTTACATAATGCATATGCATATGCCTGTGCATGTGTTATAGTTTTCTCATGCGTGAGGTGTGACATTGGCATCAGCACTGACATTGCGCTGGCACTAACATAATAGAATTTGCTAACCACATCACAATGTTATCGCTATGTGTTGCTTTTGTTATTCGACGTGTTATTAAACACTGAAGTGTAACAAATGCAAGTTAATTCGCTTGTGAGCGACACTTTTGAGTGCAGCACTTGATAGCTTTTTCACAAACAATATAAAAAACAAGAAAAAACATTAACTTCGGTTGCACCGAAGCTAAATACCTTTCACAGGTGCATTTCTGTTAGTAACTATGTGTTCAGTTTGTATGGAAGCTATATGCTATAGTCAACCGATCTGATCAATTTCCTCGGAGATTACATTGTTGCTTTAGGAAATAATATATACCAAATTTCGTGAATATATCTTGTCAAATGTGAAAGTTCTCCATGTCAGCACTTGACTGCGATTGTTCAGTTAATACGGCAGCTATATGCTATAATACTCGGATTTGAACAATTTCTTCGGAGATTGCAGAAAGTTTGTAAGGAAACGTCGAATACTCTTTAAAATAATGGTTTGTCAAAAAAGTCTTGCGGTATTTTTATTGAATTTTTTTTATTGAAATTGAAATGAATTTTTGATGACTCATGCCCAGCTTTTGACCGATGCTACGGCTGCTACTATGCCGGTCTCTTTCGACCAATTCAGCGATTTTATCGCAATTTTCGACGACAGGCCTTCCGGAGCGTGGCGCATCTTCGACCACCTCTACACCAGAACGAAAACGTTGAAACCATCGTTGTGCGGTGGCAATGGAAACTGTATTGGGTCCATAAACTGCCCAAATTTTATTGGCGGCTTGAGATGCATTTTTGTCTTTATCGTAGTAGTACTGTAAAATATGCCGTATTTTCTCTTTATTTTGCTCCATGTTTGCGACGCTATAACTCACGAACGACTTAAAAGAAACGACAATCAATCAAACACGTGTTAGAAATGAGCGTGAAATGAGCTTTCCAAAAAGGTATAACATGACCCGATGCGACAAATAAAACTAGAACTACGCCCTTTTAGCGCCAACTAGCGAAAATACCGCAAGACTTTTTTGACAAACCAATATATATATTAATGAGCAGCACAACGACTTAAGTCGCTTTAGACAGTTCCGTTTTTGATTGAGATATTTTACACACACATTCTTTTCTCACCAAGCAGCTGTGCCACATCTCCTTAGATACATACACATATGTGTGTTTTAATTCCAAAGATTTTCAATTCTAATTTCAACCGCTGCAATAAGTTCCTTCGAAATTGTGAGTAAACATTTCTCTGAATACACCAGTGTATTTGTACACTGAAATACGCAATCCAATATTCTAAAACAACAAACCGCATCATTAATCTACGTACAAATTAACATATATGTATATAAATATATATAAACATACGCACAAACTTGCAAACGGAAATATTGTTTAACAAATACCGGAAAAACAAAGCTAACCAACCAGCCCCACATCCTTTCAACTCACTCACCCTCGCAAGCGATGAAAATATTGTGGCCGCTGATGCATAAACAAATATTCAAATCGATTTGCAAAGCAGCACTCAAATTTTTATTAAATTTCCATTTAAATATTTAGGTATGTAAATATCGTCGAACAGATTTTCGAAAATTTGTGACTATAAATGCAAACGAATGCCCCGGGGATTCAATTTCACTGGCATGAACATGTTGTTGAAATAGCAAAATTATTGATTATTTTCTTGCTGTTTATGGACTCCCAAAATGTAAAATTTACTCTCCAATATGCACTTGAATTCGTAGCAATATGCAAAAGAGCTTAAGTCGTATTAATTTTATGACTCTAATACGAGTTTAGATGCTTGTGCTTCATTTTAATTAAATAATCATGCACTGCTCTGCTCAGCGTATGCTAACAGAGTTATTAACATGTCTTTACGACAAAAAAGTGACGAAAGATAGCCTCAAATATATGCTAGACATAACTGTAATTTTAGTCGACATCTACGTAACATCGACGCAAACAGCGAAGTAGCACTCAAGGCAGTAACTTCGTATCGCAAACCGACAAGCAGTGTCTTGGGAAGCAGGGCAGCAGTGGGAGGTGTTGCCAGAAACAAGCAACTGCACGTCTACTGGCTGCCAGGCCACAAAGGCATCTAGGGCAATGCAATAGTGGACGAGCATTGAGAAACTTATGCGTTGTCTATACGACGATCTGGACAGAAGCATGGTAAAGAAAATCAGAACCCGATGGAACGAGCTACCTGGGAGCAAAACTGCAAGAGTTATGTGCAAAGCGGTAGATCGGAAGTACACAAAATTTGTATTGGTATTTGATAGAAGAGACTAAAGGAATATGATCGGAATACCAGCTGGTCATTCTCTGGAGGCGCCTAGAATGGTGCTAACAGTTCAAGGAGACTGCAGAAAATGTCTAGAGCAAGGCAACAAGGAAAGAGTGGAGCATCTCTTGCCTACTTGTGCCGCATTGGCAAGTCTACGCTGAAAGCCATCTAATCTAAGTGTATTAGCTCTACTTAATTTAAGCAAATTTACAACATGACAGCAGAGCTCAAAGCTTTGGAGCACAGTTTCCACTGCTTATCCTTACACCAAGCGCAAAGCACAAAAAGAGTCTCTAGTTAACAAAATTGCATGCACGGCAGAAGAAACTACAAATTTCGTATATGTGAGCACATATTGTCGTGTCACCGGCATTTATACGGTACACCGAACACACATATTCACGCAGAATTGCGTATTTTACGAGTTTCGGTCTTTTGGCTTTGCTAGCCTTTGCATTTGACGTACACAGCTGCAGCTCTTTGAAAAGAGCCAGTTGGAAGTTGAACCTAGCAATCTAGTGCAAAAACTTGTGACAACGTCGATAGCAGAACGCCTAATTGCACCTGCTTTGTGGTGGCATGCATTGTGGGTGCGCAAATGTAGCGAAATGCCAGAGCTCAGGTGACCATAGACCGCAAACATAACAGCGCACTGCGGCTGCTGCTAATATTTACAAACAGTTACGCCTAGGAGAGTTTGGCAGGCATAAGAATAAAGAGAACACAGCCGCCGGTGTGTAACCGTAAGCCGCTTAAAAGCCCATTAAAGGCTATAGGCCATTTGAATGCCTCGTTAACTGCACGCAACGGTATTTTTTCAACAAGCCATTTTTTATACGCTAACACACCAACGCCCTGTTTCTTGCGCTCTCCAAAACGGCAGTGCTACTTTGCCACGCAGCAATTGATTTACGCTTATCGATTACTTTCGACTTACTCCCAGCGCCCTGCACTTGACCTATTTATAGTACGATCAATTTATAAATTTCTTTCCTTTACTTTCAGCTTATAAAACTGGTGGGAAATTCCACCGGCGCGCGCTTCAGTCAAAATGGGTGTACGCGTCATCTATCGCAGCCGTGTGTATCCAATGTCCCGGGGAACTTCGCCGCGCTCATTAGCAATCAAAGCGCCTCACCACCACTGACCGCGGCGCTCACATCAGCGCCCACAACGCTTAGTGGTATTGGCGCACTAATCGTCCATATTGACAACACAACACCAGCCTTATCTCCGCTGCTCGGCAGATGAAATTTTTGGTGAAAATTGTTTATCGCGAGCAAGTGTTCAGGACAGCCATTAATATTAAGTGCTGATCAAAACATCAATCAAATAAGGGAACTAGTGCTTAAGAATCGACATCTAAGAATCACAGATCTAAAATAGCGGTCTCATATTTTCAGTATGAAAGCCAAGCTAGAAGTTGTAAACCGGAAACAAAGTTATTACGGCATCGCAACATAGTTAGGGCCGAATGTGAGCATATATACAAACCGGAAAGAAAGTAACGGTACCATATTTTGGGTTTCAAAGCCGAAGTTTTAAACTGTGCACAGAAATTATTCAGGAAATCGGTAGTACACTGTATACCAGTTTTTGAAGCATTATTTCCGGTTCCTTCGAGTAAATCCACTTTTGGTAAGCTAAAGCTAGAGAAAGTAATGCGGATAAAGAAACAGGAACTTGTTACTCCCTGTCCAGCTGTTCTGCTCTCTGCAGTAGTGGAAATTTATAAATAAATTTTTTCCGGTTTTCCGAACAATTTTTGTTTCCTTTCGACTGCTTCCGCAAATCTTTTGTCCACGGAAAGGAATAAAAAATTACAATGGAAACGGAACATAATAAGAGTCATGTTACACAGAATGTATTGAACTAGAAACGGTAAAATTCACTCTAGGTAGTTGCAGCAATATCCTTTTTATAACAACCAGTGTAAAATTTCAGGCTACATAAGATAAACCGCGAAAAGTTAAACAGAAGTAGAAATGGTAAGTGTTTACTCCTTGCACTTCAAATGATTCAAGGCAACAACAAGTTTCGTGCGTAAAACACAACATACCAAATAGTCTGTGCTGCCACATTTTATTGTTACGTGGCTACATTTCTCCTATATGACATTAATGTTAATTTGTTTAACAGGCATATGAATATATATGCTTCCTATTGGCACATATACACGAATACCCAGGTATACTCACATCTAAATACTCATAAAGTCATAGATTCACACCAATACTCAATACCAATACACTCCGTCTCGCACACTCACTCGAAGTTGTCACACTCGTTGCCATTCCACAACGACTTGCTTGCATTGGGGAAATGTTACGTATACGCCACCGCTACCATGAGACACTCTTATGCAGCACGACATTCGTTGTGACAGCCTGACTTCTGTAAATTTAATGGTGCGTAAAACTTGAGATGTTTTGCGAATGTGACAGTCCATTTTTGTTGCTGTTGTTGGTTGCTATTGGGAATGCTATTGTTGCGCAGGACAGGTGAAGTGCTTATAAATGCAGGAATGTGGAAAAAAATCGAATCTCAAGTGTAGTGTAAAAGTTCAAATTAAATCTGGTATTTTCATAGGCCACACTTTTATGTTGAAAAGAGCTTTAACCGTTTTAACGTGGAAATTCTCCAAATTTATCTTAAATAATTTTTTTTTGATAATTTTAATTATTTTTTATATTTTAGTGCTCGAATTTTAAGCAAATTCGTTATTGTCCAACTGAGTATTATCATAGAAAATCTCCAATTACAGTTAAAAGGAGAGAAAATTAATTTAACCATTACTTGCTAAAAAATCTGTAATTTTAAGTTAAAAAATTAATAACATCAAATTCGTTGAAAAACAAACATTTTTTTTCAAATATAAATAAATAAAGACATATTTTTAAATTAATTTAATTAAAAAAATATATATTTTCTTCTTATTTTTAATAAATGAATTTGAAATTGTTTAGTTTTTTTCAATGAGTTTTGTATCATTATTTTTTGTATTAAGAGTTAAAATTTCATAAATATTAATACACACACACACATGTGCACCACGGCGCGTGATTTATGTGCTCTAGCATAACTTTTACGGTCCACCCACTTCTTAGCTGCAGCAGTTTTTACGACTTTTTCCGCGTATATGTGTGTGCTAAGATTTTATATTTTGTATTTTAACCCCCAAAAGCGCGCTTTAATTTAAGTTTTTTTTTTCAAATAAGTTTTGTAATTTTTACTTTTCCTTAAGCTGTGTTAAAAACCAATAACGATTTAAAGTCACAAAATCGTAACGCACACTATCAAACTAGTGATTCCATCAACATTGTAGCAATTTATTGAATGACCCACCAATGCGGCAATAGCAAGCTTCAGCGCCACAAACAAAGTTTGCGGTTTTTGGCTTAACACTGAAAAACAAATGTTTGTTTATTAACATTTTTATGTCGCGCTTGTATAGGCGTATTGTGTTTTCCTCAAATTTCCATGCACGCCTTGTCTTTTAATTGTTAGCCTTGAAGTATGCTTCTATTCATTTTAAATAAAGAAAAAGTTGGGTACACATGCTTTAAATCAAAAATTTTAGTAACAAGTTGTGATCAAACATTGCATACACATTTCAAGCTTCTATACCAAAAATCATAGCATACTTTTTGGCGCGTAATTTATTTGGAATGTTACTGTTTTATATTTTGCGCGCAATATGCTCGCTTATAAATTATGCAAAAACATAGTTCGTCTACAAATTTTTAATGGTGAAAGCATTCAAAAGTTTTAATTATACATGAACGCCTATTAGTATGCTTCATGTGATATAAAATAACTGCTTTCCATCGAAAAAAAAGAGTTCTCGTCAATTTTGTTTGTACTTAGCAAACTTTTCAAGCTTATTTATGCTGCACTGCAAATTTTGTATCTTCTTTACATAATCTAGCATATTTTTTGGCTCAAAATTAATATTAATGTCTTCAGAAAATGTACTATGCTGCATATATTTATGCATCACACTTTTCTTTCTTGTTTTATATTGTTTGTAAACAAGTATTTACTGATTTGCATGTCTAATAATAAAAATTAATTCAAATCAGCCTAAGTGTATGCCTCAAAAATCAATACACATTAGTTTTTCTCCAGCAGCCATCAGCAATTCAGCTTATTTGTTTCAAAATTTTCGTAATTGAAACTTTTAATAACAAATTCTCAGTAAAGTACGGGTTTTATGGCTTTAGCGCCTAAAAACATGCTTGCGTGTATTACAAAATTAGCTGCCATTTTAAATACTTGTTTAAGTGTATGCAAACTTTAAATGCAGATTTTATTTTTATATAAGCTGTCTAACACCTCTATTTACTTAAGCCTTGTTGATTATAACTTGCAGTTTTGCTCAGGTGAGTGTTTTAGTGCCAACAACTTCCGAAAGTTATTACTATTGTATACAAATATTTAGAACATTGCCAGGATAACCCATAAATTTTGCACTCACAGTCTTAATTTTTAGGCTGTAGGTAATAACAGAATATACACATTTGAATTATGATGATATTAAAATGACTGTACATCTAATATAAATGTGCTAAAATTGAAGATTAGGTTTAGATACATGTTTTTAGAGGCGCAGCAGACATTCCAAAGCATAGTATTGGGCCAATTGACCAATTATAATTTAAAAATATATTATGCCTCCATTGAAAGTCGTCTTTTGTGCTTCGTGCAGATTTCTTAATATCCAATAATACATTATACACACCGCCACAAGAACGCAAATGGTAACAAATCACTCAAACATAATAGGTGTAACCATAACGGTAACTCTAGTTAAGTGCCTAAACATATGCTAAACAATTATTTTGTTTTTAAAGTTTTAATTAAAAACACGCACTTCCTGTTAGCGCCGTTTATCTATTGCGTTAGAGAAACTTTCAAGTAGAGGCGCCTAATAGTATACAACAAATAGCACGCATGCTTAGTGGGTTTAGCGCCACGCAATATTCAAGAACTTTCACAACATTTGCGATAACTTTTAATGGACTAATTAGTCCATTAGTCATTCTACTTTAAGCAGCGTCACACATTAAACGCACTGGGTGGCATGGAAAATCTGATTTAATTGAAAGCAAAGGAGCAAATTAAAATGCCCCCTGAACGCTTTTGGTATACCTTACTTGCCTATATAAGAAGCATTTTTGGACGTAACGTTTAATTTTGTGTCTAGCTATATTTCCTTTACTGAAATTTAATGCTTTCTCGAGATATTTTATATTGTAATCTCAAATATATTTTAAATAGACCGAAATAGTTTTGAAGGCGCTGAGTTGAAAACTATTCTCTTTTGAACAAAACGTAGATTAGCTTTACCTCGGTTCGATCTGACCGAGTATATAATCCATTCAATTGTTGAGTAAGAAGCCAAATTTTTCCATTTAATAAACTTCGGAAACTCGGAATTCCAAAGAGGAACTTCGGGATTAATAACTTAGTTGAGTTTTAGATCTTTGAGACATCAAAATTATGGTTTTACGAAGTTCTGCCAACAATAACTTGATTTTTCAAAATCCCGAAATTTCGGGATTCCAATAAAATAGTTTGGGATTAGCAAATTAGTTTACCTTGAGTAAAAATTAGCATTTAAGATCATATAAATACATAATTTATACTTATAAAACGCTTATACATACATATGTACATGTAAGGAATCAAATATCCCCGTTACAACCCTAAGCATCAGTCTTTAAGCTTTCAGCTTACCGAAAACATGACAGTATCACAAAAACATTGAATTAACTGTCGTAAGTATAGCTACGCAAAGTGGTGGTAGCATTAAATTATTTTTTCATAGCCCCGAAATTTCGGGATTCCAAAGAAAAAACTCGGGATTAATAAATACTAAGTAAAATAAATGTATTTATACGATTACTGTTAATATTAGTTTTTTTAGATATCCCGAAATCTCGGTATTCTACAAAAAACTTAAAAATTAGTACCACATTAGTAAACAAATGTTACTTCTATGCTTCAACATACTTCAAGAAAACATATCTAGTTAGGTATAGTTATTTTAGGAAGCATGCAGAGTACCCTGCTTACTGCAACAATGTTAAGGCTTTTAGTGTTCTTTAATACAAAAATATCTCTGATATAAAAAAATAATTATATTTAAACTTAACAAATGTATTGTCAAATTCAATAATAAAAAATGTTATCCGCTCTCCTAAACGCCTTTTGAAACGAATGAATTAGGTGTTATTATAGCGCCATGGCGTATGATGAACATTTCATATAACTTTCAAACAATCTCTATAAGCTACGTTTTTAACTTTTAATCATTTTAATTTTATAAAAAATAGACATGCAACCGTTTTTTTCATATATTTTTTCATCTTATCTATAATTTTCATCATTTCGTCCTACGTTTTCTAACAAAAAGCGAAATTTATTCTACCTCCCTAACTAGTTGTACTTTGTAAATATTTTTGGTGTGTTTGTTACATAGTTTTGTACACACTTTTCGCCACTTGCAAGTACTTTAAAATAGTTTGTGTATACCCAATTTATGCAAAAATTTGGGGAGGGAAAGTGCTTCTATTGTTACCGGTTGCCTTGCTAAGTTTGAAGTTTTCTAAACTTTTTCGAGCTGCTATGTATGTATGTGTTGCTTGGCAAAGGTCGAAAATTGTATGGACGGTGAAACAAAAAAAAACTGAAAATTTAAAGATCAAAACAACCTTTTTTCTAAACTCAATTCCAATTTATTTAATTTAATATTTATTTAATTATTTTCTGATTTAGTTTGCAACTTTGAACTTAAAACATGTTTTATATATAGATGTATCAGCATTTCGCAACACTTTAAGCTTAAAATTAGAAATGGTACTTGGTGCAACTTTATGCAAGATAAATATGTGGCAACTTCAGTCAAAATTATTAATTTATGTATTACATTTTAATTTATCAATAATATAGAAACCAATAGTTTTTACTTTTTTGCAATTTTTACACATTTTTAAATTTTAATTTTCGAAATAAGTGGCAACCTTTAGATAATATGCACTAATCATATAAAGTAATAGTTTAACTTGCTGGTTAAATATTTCATATTTACTTTTTTTTTATTAATTTTGGTCAGGTGGCAACCTCATTAATCAAATATGTAAGTGACCACCCTTTTTAAGTTTTAAATATTACTTTCTACATTTCTCTTGCTTAAATATTCATATGAGCAAACGAACACTAAAATTATTAGAATATTATGAATCTTTTAAATTTGCAAAATATATTCAAAACAGTTGTATGGTCTTTTTTGCTATTCTTTTGCTAAGTTTTCAATATTTTTTTCGAAATAAGTGGCAACCTTGTAAAAATATTTCTAAAATAATATACACTAATTATATAAAATAACAGTTTAACATGCAGTGTAAAAATTGAATATTTAACTAATGCACTAATTTTAATAAGGTGGCAACATTATACACAAAAAATTAACTTATAATATGTAAGCATTAAAGAAAAAAGTATCCCAAATGTTAACCGCATAAGCTGAGTAAAAAAATTTTTGAAATTTTTCAAGCGTGGTGGCAACTCTACACATCGAAATTGTGCTTAAAATATTTTTTTTTGATGTCTTGCGTAAACAAATTAAGTATATATTACAGTGTAAAATAACCGACTTTAATTTTTGGTGTAGGTAACCAATTTTGTATGTGGCAACTCTATTCTTTTTAAAGTCAAAGAGCTCTAAGCTTTGGAAGAACTCAATTTAAAGTCAATAATATAATGTCAAATGCATAAATATCGTTTTTTATCATTCTGTAATCAAAATTACATCAAATTTAGTTTTATGATTTAAATATACATATACATACGTACATACATACATACACACAATATTTATTAATTTTTTCGGCTTGCCATAAAACATATTTGTTTACTTGAGCAATATTCATCGGCTAAAATAGTGATTGCTATTTTCAGCTTGAATGATACCACTTTAATATACATAGATCCTCCATAATTTGATTAAACTCACACGCATATAAAAGGTAAACGTATGTAGCATACCTTCAGGCGCTGCAGACTGTTTTATATCGTATATGAAAAATTGCCTATATTTCTTGTTTATATTTTTATGTTCGCCGAAAGCACATAGCAAAACAAGGATATAACAAAACAATGATTTCCAATTCATTGATTGAAGGCAATGAAAAACAGCAAAGAACAATCGCAATAAAATACACGCCGGTAGGTGAAAGCATGAGTAGGTGTGTGAAAGCATTAGTGTGAGTATGTAACTTGTACTGGTGTTTATAAATTTAATATGAAAGCATCAAATTATGTCGAAAGTTGAAAAAATTGAATGTTTGTTTTGTTGGCGTTGTGTCGGTCTGAAGCATTTTGAGGACTTTGTTTATAAAACCGGTTATATTTCAGTTAAGCATGTCCGAATATCATGGGTTAATACATAAGTATGTATGTATATTAGGATGTTTTTTTTGAACTATTAATTTTTTTCAATCCCGGCACGAAATTTCCTTGGAAATACCCTAAAAAAAATTTCCTGAAATTTTCAGCCCTTAATATTAACATTAAGGACTAGACGAAGGCATTTAAAAATTTTCCATAGAAAATACACTACAATCGTGATTTCGTATCTTTAAATTCCTACAGATCAGAGGTGTTTTATGGCATCGCTTTGACTTTAGACGCATATTTCTCAGAATTGTTCACTCTACAAAAGTGCCCCGCGCAACAAAGTCGTAACTCACACCGACGAGGTAGTACGGTGCTCTAAACCTGATTTTTCCATGAAATTCGCATTTTTTTGTATTTATCTCATAAATGACAAGAGCTACAGAAAAAATGTGCATGACAAACTTGTAGGAAATTTTATTTGCTACAAAAAAGTCCTAGGTCAAAATCGCTATCATTAATACTTCTCGAGATATTCAGCTTTTTAAGTAAGGCAGTGTGGAATTTTCAAAGCAAAGACAATAGCTAATCAGAGCTATGAGAAGGCAGCGACTGTTTAGTCAAGAAAGCACTAAGCTTGGAGCTATTTTGAAATTTATAAAGCTACCTTAAAATTGTAAACTTGTAAACTTGAAAACTTCGGCTTCTGACCAACAAAGTTCAACTCATTTATGTACATATATCACTATCGATCATTTTTCGAGAGGTGATTACTTTTCTACCAAATCAGTTGTTAATAAAAGAATACTTATATATACATATATATATATAGGTGTATTTTTTTTAATAAAATCGCCTACGTGAGAAATATTCTACGTTTCATTCTTATCCGCTTAAGGCGAAGATTTTTTAAAACCCTTGCTTTAAAAATCGCTGGCTCGAAACAGAATTTAGACTCATAGTCGCTCCGGCAAAGTTGTGCAGAGTGATGCGAAAAACATTTCCGCTTTCGCTCGTAAGCTATGCATAAGCGTGGCAATGGCGAGAAAGCAATTTAGGAAGCCAAATCGTGTATGCAATAAATGTAGCAACACGGCGAAAGCAATAAATAAACACACGTGCATGTGTAAATATATGTAATATATGTACATATAGCGAGATATCGATATGTATGGCCTTTCGTCTATTCCCTGTGCAGAATATTCAACGCGTAAAGAATATGTCACAACCAGCGCAGCAGCTCCAGAAACTGACAACAGCTTATTTCAGGTCAAAACTTTTATAAGCTAAGGCTGAACACATAGTAGACCAGAAGACAATAATCATTGCAATCGATGAATGACGACAGTTACAACATTACTTAAAGAAACATGGAAAATTATACAATAATTTTTATGCAACTGTCACTCACTATGTGCTCACGCTAAAGATTTTACTAATAATATAAATGGATCCCTTAAGCTTGTTTATAAGGGTAGAGCTTTTTCTAAGCCGACCTTATACTTGTTCAATGTATGTTAAAAACGAGTAAGTTCCTTCAAAGCAACACGCTCAACCCTCAAGGCTAAGCACATACATATGTAGTACAATAGAACATGGAATTATAATTTTGATAGAATAGGAATGCAGACCTTATTTTTTTAGCTCTATGATATTTATGTATTTACGCTTGATTTTACTATGTGTTCAGCCTAAGGTTTTCTAAAAAAGGTTGAACAACTTGTAAAGATCTTTAAAACCAGGCTTTATCTAAGCAATGCTCTCGCTCATATAAGCCTATCGAAATACCGATAAACAAGGAATACTCGAGTCTTCGCACTGAAAATAATAATTTACTGTCAATCGCAATTTCTTGGCGATTCAGTTTTAAATAATGGTAATTCAATAAATGAAGATATTCCAGCCTCTCCTCAATGTGAGCCGACACTACGCATTTTAAACAGATTTCTGACAAGTAAGGAAGGGCTAAGTTCGGGTGTCACCGAACATTTTATACTCTCGCATGATAAAGTTATAATCGAGATTTCATTATACGTCATTTACATATTTTTCAAATACCGTATTTTTGTAAAGTTTTATTCCGCTATCATCATTGGTTCCTTATGTATGTACTCGTATTATACAGAAAAGGCATCAGATGGAACTCAAAATAGCGTTATATTGGAAGAAGGCGTGGTTGTGAACCGATTTCACCCCTATTTCGTACACGTCATCAAGGTGTTAAGAAAACATAATATACCGAATTTCATTGAAATCGGTCGAGGAGTTCCTGAGATATGGTTTTAGGTCCATAAGTGGGCGACGCCACGCCCATTTTCAATTTTTAAAAAAAGCTTGGGTGCAGCTTCTTTCTGCCATTTTTTCCGTAAAATTTAGTGTTTCTGACGTTTTTTGTTAGTCGGTTAACGCACTTTTAGTGATTTTCAACATAACCTTTGTATGGGAAGTGGGCGTGGTTATTATCCGATTTCTTCCATTTTTGAACTATTTATGGATATGCCTGAAGGAAACGGCTCTGTAGAGTTTGGTTGACATAGCTATAGTAGTTTCTGAGATATATACAAAAAACTTAGTAGGGGGCGGGGCCACGCCCACTTTTCCAAAAAAATTACGTCCACATATGCCCCTCCTTAATGCGATCCTTTGTGCCAAATTTCACTTTAATATCTTTATTTATGGATTAGTTATGACACTTTATAGGTTTTCGGTTTTCGCCATTTTGTGGGCGTGGCAGTTGGCCGATTTTGCCCATCTTCGAACTTAACCTTCTTATGGGGCCAACAAATACGTGTACCAAGTTTCAGCATGATATCTCAATTTTTACTCAAGTTACAGCTTGCACGGACGGACGGACAGACGGACGGACAGACAGACATCCGGATTTCAACTCTACTCGTCACCCTGATCACTTTGGTATATATAACCCCATATCTGACTCTTTTAGTTTTAGGACTTACAAACAACCGTTATGTGAACAAAACTATAATACTCTCCTTAGCAACTTGTTGTGAGAGTATAAAAATGGAGATGAGAAAAAAAGAGTTACGGAACTATTGCGACTACCTCGTCTTATTTCTCGCCTCATATTTTTTAAAGCTTTATAAGCTAGAAATTTGCTAAAATTTTGTATTGAGTTACAGACTAATATTGTACAAAAGAAGTTCTGTTTCCGTCTACGACTTTTCAACCATTGTAAATATATTGATTTGAACTTCATACATATATTCTCACATTCGAGGCGACCAAACTAAAAGAAATATTTTCAGAATATGCTTAATGGTCTAGCGACCATTTGGAATAAATCGTCTAAAATGTGGTCGGAATGGTACTGACAACAAGTTTTTGCTATAATTTTAGGCTACAACACTATTTTTAACCAATAGCACCTCCAACCTAACCCACTCAATGCCCGCATAAATTTTCGCGCGATAAAATTTCTTATTGGGTCTTTTGCTTTAGCACGCGAGTATTTGAGTAATCGAATATTTATTGAATCATTTGGCATTCCGCAAAACTAAGCTGGCAGACCGAAATTGATTTGCAAATTCCTTTTCTGCTCCGTTTTCTCTTTTATTTCGTCGACATCTATGTTGTAGACAAATTTACAACTAAAGCATACAGAGGTTGTACAGTCGTTTTGCGTATATGGAGAGATTACTCTTTTCGTCGTTCTTTAGAATACGACTTTTATCTGCTTGTTTTTTTAGTCACACATAACGGCATGTCACGGCATTATTTTATTGAATTTCGTATGTTGTTTGACATTTTTTTGACGGTATTCGGTTTGTACCTTGACTTTTTGGTGTATTAAAATTTGTGAATAAAAATCGTATAAAATCTTTTTTGTCTCGTTTTTCTTTTACTTTTAGTTAAGTATTTATTTTAGATCCTTTTTATTTATTATCTGACTTATGGTAGCATTTGCGGCTTCTATGCTATTGCTGTTGACTAATTTGAGGTAATGTATGTATTGTATCATTTTGGTGGTATAAATGTTGCTATTTCCTCACTTAATGATATTTGAAGTTCGTAAGATGACATCACGATTGCGCACAAGTTTTGAGGTTATATCTATAACTATATTTTAAAACACTTGAATAATTTGGTTACGGAAATGTTGTTGTTTGATCCAATGCATTTGACTTTATATAGGCCAGAGTTAAGGCAAAATGTGATTATATCGAGCAAAAGTGAATTGGTCCTGAATTTATGATAATTTTCACGTGTTTTGTACTTTCAAATAAATAAAATTAATTTTTCAAACCGAATTTATGGCTTTTTTAATTGGTTACATTTTATACAGGGTCCATAAACAAAGCATATTTAACAAGTAAATCCTAAACCATTAGACCATAACCAACAAATTAGAACATTATTAAGTATGACAAAAAAGTCTGAATCCTCGACCAAAGGTTTTTTTATGAGAATGAAGAACAAAGAAATGACTAAGAGTCTACTTGTATATAGCAAATTATATGTCAATATGACCTTTCTACAAATCAATTTTTTTCTCTTTATTTTTAGTTCTTGCGCTGTTGGTCCACCAGAATGCACCAAGTGGAGCGATTACGTATATAAAGCTGTACCTTTTCAGAAGCGTTTCCCGGCGCTTGACTCTATGAATGAGACTCGACAGTGTCAAAAACATATCTGGGTCATGTTTTCAGTCAGTTCAAACAATGTTGCGAACAAGTAATGTTTTTTCTTCGAAGAGAAGTAATGGTTTTGAGTAATGGTAATAATGATGATATATGTATGTATGTAAATGAATAGTGAAATGTAATGTTAAAGTAATGAAGTGATAATATATTTTTAATTGAAATATTTGATAATTTATTATTGTTATGGCTCATATGTATATCTGTTATCTGTAAAGAAATATAATATTTTTGCAAATAAAAATGGCGAGTTTAAGAATAAAATTGGATTAATAAGGTAAGTAGATATTACATTTTGCTGCACAAAGCTTAGTCTTCTAGTATACCCAAATGGTTTACAGCTCAGACATTATGGAACAAAAAAACAACAAACAAAGAAATGACAATAACTATCAAAATAACTGTACAGAATATTGAAGAATATTCTATTTGTGCTTTTCGTCGCTTTTCGCCGCTTATCGCTAGCGAAATTCTGAGATGTCATTGAGTGCTATTGTTTAGTAAAGTCTTATTTTCCATATGGCTATCACTCTGGACCAACGAATAATTAAATACTACACTAATATCAGAAATCTCTAGATCACTATCAATCGAAAATACGCGTAAGTTAACAATTTTAACCCTAATAAGTACAACGAGGTCTGGGCAGTTCTTTTTTATACTCTTGCAACATGTTGCTACAGACTATAATAGTTTTGTTCACTTAACGGCTTTATGTATCCCCCAAAACGATTCCAGATAGATACAGGGTTATATATATGTACATACATATATGATCGATCAGGATGACGAGACGAGTTGAAATCTGGAAAACTATCTAACTATTTAGATATAACATATATTCTACATATGACTACAAACCTTTTTTATATAAGATGGATGTACATACATAAGTATGTATGTATGTATGTATGTGCTTACATAAGTACATATTACATGGTTACCCTTACCTTTTATTGCCTGCACATATTTAATTTATTTCGATTAAACATACATACATACGTCGGATAATTTAAACGCTATAATCGAATTTTAATGACCAATATTGATACATTTCTCACTAAACTTAGCTTCACTACGCGTTCATAACGCGCACAAACAAGCACATTTTCACACGAGCATGCTGAAACATGTTGTCCAAGCCAACACATTGTGCACTGCTTTGCTAAATTGCTTTTGCACACTTTCACTTTAATTTATTAACACACACTTATCACTCTACATTCACAAATTCAAATACTTAAAAAAATAACTCAAAAAACTATAATAAATGATTGATTTATTACTATTTCACAAACTTTGATCGCAACGCGTACCGACGCGCACTTACCGACACCCGACCATCAGACAGAGAATGTTAACGAACATAAATGAAATTGCATTAACATTTAGTGTGCAGTTCTCCTACTTCGTGATGACGAGACAACAACTGCTCTGTTGTATGCGCAAATATTATATATAACATTCCTAAACTGCTGTGCATGCTGTAACGAAATTACAGGGGATCACTCGGCGTGTTTGCAGTAACATGAAACGAATAAATTGCATTGATTTGTTGTTTGCCTGCTGACGAATTTCATTTTAAGTTAAGAGTTAAAGTTTCGCAAATATTGTTTCAGAAAAAATTTAAACCGATTACCAGGTAGTACTCACACACTTAAATCATTCGGCTAAAACGTTCTCCGACAGTAAATGTGCGTGTTCACGAACACACCAATTGGAGCAGACTTATTTTTAAAGACTCTGACTCAAAGATTAAAATCTATGTATTATTCAAAAATATTGTACAAACAACTTTAGTTAGTTTTTTTTACATAAAAATATCCAGGTTACATAAGAAGCTTCTCATAAATAACTTGAGCAGTTGGAAAAGATATTAGAAATAGACAGCGCAGCTTTTTAGAAGAAAGCCAGTACGTCAGTTGTCATTTTCTCTGTTATATAGGAGTTCACGGCACCACTAGAGGAGGACGTTGTGATAGTCACACCATGAAATAATGTAATTTTATTTAAAAACTGTATAAAAAATGTCTTAAATAAGATTTTTTATATATATAATATATAATATATATAATCCCAACCAAATGGTCTTATTGATAACATTTTTAACCTTAACCTAATCTAACCTAACCTCAACCTCGCGAATCACACGTTCACACAGGCTGCGGTTCGTCATAAATTAAATTCACTAGCTTACCTAGATACTAGATACTGAGTAAAGAGAAGAGCGTGAAAATTGTCTACTCGCAAACAGCTGACTAGACTCGGGAAGTAAGAACGTATGTAAAATAAAATGGCAAATCGCATAAACTCAACAGCCGAACAATTGGAAAATTTGCAAAATTCAATTTCCTTGACACATTCAAGCGAACGGAAAATCGGAAGATGTTCGTGGGTGAAAAAACAGGCAACAACAAATGATGAAAATACGCGAAAGTGTAGTCTACGTAGAGCGCATGAACTTCGAGCAGTGATGAAAAGGGAATTGATGTGTGCGTGTACTTCAAAATGTGGGATTGAGCAGGCAACAGAATTCAATGTCAAGTTGAGGCAAGTAAAGAGCAGGTAAACACATTAAGACTTTGGTTAGAAATATTTTTTTATATTGCGGTAGTCAAGGTTATTCGATATTATAAATGTCTTGTTTAAAGCAGGAAGAAGTATCGTAAGCCGAAATGTGGCACTTTAATCTGCAAATTTAAACTTATACCAACACAAGACTCTTCAACATGAATAAGTGTTAATTCGTAGGAATGATAAGACTGTTAAGCTTTCTCTATGGTTCGGGCTGACGAACGCCTAATCTGCTCTATATGTCTCAGTTTTGTCATGATTTAGATTGCCATTTTCACAGTCTTTACATGTAGCTTCTATATTTGGATCAGGTGGAAATCTAAGTCCACATGTCCACAATTAAACGTCTTATATCAGTCTTCTGGGTGAAGTTTGCTATCGTTGCTGCTTCATTATGAAGGTTTTGGTTCTATCAGTTCTTTTGGCTCCTTTAGACGGCTTTGATAACTTGTATACTCGTGCGAATTCGTCACACTGGTTGTAAATGGGTGGCATGCTGACTGTTACTTGTCATCTTTCTTGATAAGGTGGTTAGGATTTTATTCACTCTACCTGAAGTATACTCTAGGTGCTTCTTAAATTTTAGCCCTGAGTTTAATTTTACGCTCAGAGACCTTAGTTATGGCTATGAATGAATCCCACAGTTCCCTATGTTGAGAGATATATTTTCCTGCGCTTTTCTAGTACTAATGAGTAAGACCTCCGTCTTGTACTCAGCCAGTTCTAAACTCATTAACGAGAATCATTGACACAGATCATTTATGCTTTAATTACATTTCTCGGAGTATTTAAATACTGAATTGAGCCCTTGAGGTGGGGGTTTGTGTCTTAAACTGGAAAAATGTTACATTAAGAAAATGTCACTTTAATTCAAATGGACCGAACAGTCACGGTTGAAATACAAAGCCAGCGTTGTAGGAACTACTATATAAGGATATGGATCTGATTATTTGATATTCTGCCGATTCCGATTATTTAATACTCTACCGTTCTCTCTCTAACTATGGCCACCGTTAATCTACTACCCACAATATAGTATATAGATATTTACATATATGGGGTATACATATCATAAAGGCTCGACGTGCAAAAATATGCTTCAGTTTCACTGATATCCACGGCAGTAGGTTGTTGCATTTGTAAGACTATAGAGATGTATACGCTGAGTACTGGAGTATGCTACTCAAGCATTTCATTTATTTATACATAAGCTTCATATAAGTAGATTCATTTACATTTATGCGCGAATCACTGCTTACTTTCTTCATACATTACTGCTGCTCTTCTCCTGATTGTCACTTCAATGCGAAGCAGTGTAGTCAAAAAGAGAGATAATCCGGATTTACGTTAAAAGACGCATCCGGTTTAATTTTCTGTACCTTTGGAGGTTTTTTGCAGATTAACATATGGAAGCAATAATCATATATTCTTTTGAACTTCTGAAGCATTTCAGAGCAGATTTAAAGGTGGAAGTGTTTTTCCACATAACGGCAGAACTGAAGCGTTTTTTTTTTCAGGAATATGCATCAACATTAACAGATTCGGAAATAGATATACTATACATACTTACATAAAAGTCAGTCAAATGATTTTTGATGACGAACTTGATCGAATGAGTTAGATAGAATTATTATAAACAATTTTAACAATACAATCATGAAATTTAAATTTTGAGTTCTCCTGGGATTTACCATAATGTTGCAAGTTGTGCTCCTAAAGTGACTAAATGCTGCATAGAAAGTTGTGGCAAGCGGCTGCTTGTCTTCAGCTGGCAAATTTCTTCTCTTATTCAAGTGTTGCACAATCGCTTTTGTACTGTATTATTTTTATTTCCACAATTTATTTTTTAATTCATCTATATTTATATAGCACTTTACACGTTTTACCACAAATTTGAATTAATTGCATTTCAAATTGTAATTGCGCACAATTCACTTAAAAATGTAAACGTCAAAAGAATATAAACTGCGCAACAGCATCAATGCATTTTCACAGGGTGCACAAAGTGACAAATTTTTACTGTTTAAATAATTTTCACTTATTATATTTTCTTTTTATTTCTTTTTACTCTTTTGATTTTTCTTCTTATTAGAAAATATAGCATGCGCTGTAATTAAAATTTTACGCTTAATACTTTCTGCTTCGCACTCTTTTGTTGGAAGCGCTTATTCAAGTTAATCACGCCAACTGTTGTTATTAAGTTTTCTTTGGTAGAAAAAAGTGTGTGTGTGTATGACCTTAGTACAGAACAAAAGAAAATCTTATAACAAAACTAAGTGTAAAATACCAAAGAAAACCTCAACAACAAAGCAGAAAAATTATAATAAGCAAACGTTGTTAGTTCTGCCATCATTAATGCAGCTTAGGTAAATACGTAAAAAAAATGTAGTTATTTGCTTTGTGTTATTAAATAATACCTTTTGTTGTTACATAGAAAAAATATTAATTATAAAATATGTATATTATAACATATTATATTATAATTTAAGATTTAAAAAATTTAATGCAATAATGCGAAGCACCCTGTGCGTGCTTTTTTAAGCAACAGCTGATCGCCAATATTGAAATATTTACGAAGCTGTCAAAGCGGAAATGAATTTTAAATTTGTGCAGTGAAGCGATAAAGTTTGGTGATCAAATTAAGAAATATTTAAATATAATAAACAAAAAGTGTAAAGTAAATGTTAAGAATTGTGTTAGGAAGTGATATGCATTAGGTTAGGTATGGATAATCTGGTAGGCCAATAAGCCACGCATAGACCAGTTTTGGTACTTTGCGAGTGATATTCATTAACTGCAAGCATATTTTAAGTTTTGGTGTTGATTGTGGATTCTAAACCAGAAGCTGCTGCGCTAAGCAGTTAAGCAAGTTTTGCCAAGCGCTGCCAGGCGAACAGAGCTGAGTCGGATTGTGGTTGGCTGTGATGATCATAGGCAGTTGGCGTATAAAAATTTCGCATATGTATATTCATGTAGGTAAGTTCTTTATAGCGTATTTTTACATGTAGGAATGTTATAGAGCCAGTTTGCTACATCGATGTCTCCAGAATACGCTGACTAAATTATAGTTTTCTGAGTTTTCTGAATGCAAACTAATTTCAATAAAAGTAAAGCCCAAATTATAGGTTAGCGTTGTTGGTTTTGGCACAATAATTGGGAATCTATGTATGTATGTATATTTCAGTATATGCATATGTATGCATGAGCCAAAGGACATACAATTTTATAGTACAACTAACGAAAAAAAAACCTGAAATTTTCCATCACAAATCATTACACTCTTAGATTTGCAAATATCCACAAGAATCATTACTGCAAGATCTGTCGCAAAAGAAACAGAACTTTTTAAACATAATTGTTTCTGGTTGCGCCACCTATTGGTGGGTATATGGAATAAAAAGTTTGATCTCTTGTTAACATTTCGTAAAAGTTTTAAGACAATTGGATAACTACAATCGATGTTATCGATCAAAAAGTAACAGCAGCTTTTGGTCATCGGTCGTAAAATGCATTTTGAATAAAGAGCAAATATTAAATTTTGTTTTAAGCTTGGGGAAAACGTTTACTGAAACATTTCAAATGATGAAAAAATTTTATCGTGATCAGTGCCTATCCCGTCGTAATGTGCATGAGTGGTTTAAGCGATTCCAAGAAGGTCATGAGGACCTCTGTGACGATCAGAAGTTGGTCGTTTTCAGAAGTCAAAAATAAAGACAATGCTGATTTGTTTTTACGATTTCGAGGGTATTGTACACCGAGAGTTCGTCCCACCTGGCCAAACGATTAATGCTGTGTTTTAGCTTGGTTTTATGAAGCATCTTTTGTCACGCATTCGTCGTGCTCGATCACAATACCGTTAGGCGGGTCCTGGCGCCTGTTGCACGATAAAGCGCCGTGTCATCGGTCGACGCTTGTCACTGATTTTTTGACACAAAAATCCATATTAACCATTAATCACTCACCCTACTCACCTGATCTGGCACCCTGTGATTTTTATCTTTTTGGGAAAACTTCATTTGCCCATGAAAGGACACTGGTTTCAGGACATTTCAGCTATTCAAAAGGCAACGACCGATATTCTCAAGAGCATTCCGAAAAATGACCTTAAACACTCATTTGAAATGCTAATTGTTTCTTTTGCGACAGACCTTCTATAAAATTAATGTAATTATTAATTTGTGGAGTGCCATGCTCCCCATGCTGAGTGGGCAATGACACTGCGTTACGTCTTCCACCGGGACAATGACCCAAAGCTCACGGCTAAATATGTCAAGTCTTGGTTTGAAACAAACAACGTTAATGCTGTGGAATAGCCATCACAGTCCCCAGGTCTCAACCCTATTGAGTACTTGTAAGACCTGGTTAACAGGCGCATAGCGAGGCCTAACCTAAAATGGCGATGAACTTCTCAATAGACTCCAAGAAACTTAGCAACTCAATACCAAGAAGATGTGCCGACGTAATAAAAAATAATGATTTTGCAACCAAATATTAGTAAAAATTACCAATGTTTCCAAAAAGTTTTTTTTACTACGTAATTTAAGCGCTGAAATCAAAATGAAGTTTTGTTTTTTTTTTATGAATGATTTTTGTTTTGTTTAAAAACGTTACATGAAAATAAAAATACCAAATTGTAATAACTTCATGTTTAATCAATAGTCTGCAAAGTTGTATGTGTATTATATACATATGTATGTATAGATCTTTCACTAGAGTATTGTATGGGTTATGTTAGCGAAATTGTTAAATTAAATATTTAAATTATAAGATATTGATAATTTGAAAATATTAAGTACACTTCTACACTTATTTTGCTGTTTTGGAAATACAACAAAAGACTAAATGCCATATTCATCATGACTAATTAGACAGTATTACAATTGGCACTTGCCAAAGGTCATTTCAATTCAGCGTGCTTCAATAGATGAAAAACAAATTTTCACAATTTTGTTCAAATACAATTACATATTTCTAGGTATAATTAGTTAGCATTTTGGAGGTATACTTGTGCAGAGAAATTGCTATTTGATGGCTAGTTGAATACATATGAACTACATAAGTATATACTATACTAATTGGCAACTGCAAACCAGAAAATCGAGAAAACGGTCATTTTTTTATGTTTTCTGAAGCATAACTGAGTGAAAAATATATTAAAGTGATTACTTTTTTTTTAAATAATTGCAATGATTGCTATTAACTATACTAAATTAAATCATTAGCGTTACGAGCTGAGTTGATTTAGTGATGTCTCTGTGTATGGTGTGTACTACGAGTATATACGATAACTAGGTTAGGTTAGGTTTGATTAAGGCTAAAGGCCACCCATAGACTAGTTTTGGTGGCAGTCATCGTTTAGGATGATGCGAATTTTAACAGATTATGTGGCCTCACTATCGATACCTCCTCCAGTGTCTTGCCAATGCGGAACAAGTGCACAAGAGATGCCCCATTGTTTTCCCGGTGCCATGCACTGGACATTTTCTGCGGTCTTCTCGATCTCTTTCCGATAAACAAGTTCTGGTAAGGAAAACTTTTTGGCAGGAAATCTTCACGAAAATCGGCATAGATCACTCCTTAAAATAGTACTTCAATCACCGAAGAAATTGTTCAAATCGCATCGCTTTAACATATATCTGCCATACAAACTGACCGGTAAAAATCAAGAACACGATTTTTAAATACCCTTTAATGCTATAAGAAATGTACCTGTGTGGCTCATTATAGCTTAGCTGAAACCAAAATTAAGTATTTATTGTTTTTTTTTTTTATTTACCTTCTTACTTTTCTACGACTTCCAAATATTACAATCTCAGCATTGCCTATTAATTAAAGCTACAGCGGTCCAACTCATCAATTTTGCCAATAAAAAAGTTTAACAAGTTTGGTTACAACAACTACTGGTTTTACTGTTAATTTGTGGCCATTTTCGTTTTTAATTAACACTCAGCTGACTTTGTACCCTTAAGCCATCCATAAGTTCAACTACACATATACGTACGGCATCAGTATTAGCAAAGCATGTCTTCTATAAGCACATATAGCTGAACATATTGTCTCTAAGTCACCTTCACCAATATGTACAGAATCAACTTTTGCGCCAGTTAAGCTAAACACTTTGTTGGCAACTTTTGCACTAGGCGACACCTACGCAAGGGAGACGCCATTGACAGTTTATGTTTGGTTATACACGCACATGCAAGCATATCTTGTGTGTTACGTGACACCCTTAATCGAGTCATGCACTCCGACATATAAGCTCTAATTACTTTATTACGTTTTAATCAAAGTTTGCCGTTAACTATATTGTGAATTTATCTTACCATATCTCACCTGCAGACCACGTTTGATGAGTAGCTCCTTTTTTCCTGAATCTTTTTGGAAAATTAATAAAATCGTAGCTCGTCGAAATCAAAAAGAGCTCAGGAAAGTACAAGTAATTTGCAGTAATACTCGTT
Source organism: Bactrocera tryoni (assembly GCF_016617805.1). Taxonomy (NCBI): domain Eukaryota; kingdom Metazoa; phylum Arthropoda; class Insecta; order Diptera; family Tephritidae; genus Bactrocera; species Bactrocera tryoni. The sequence continues at coordinate 69,040,245 of NC_052502.1, read as the reverse complement.
TAAATGTTGTTCTAATCGTTAAAAATAAAGTAGAGCTGAATTAGCGTCTCACAATAGCCGGTTCGGAAGTCATTAATCCGATACCTGCCAACTTGATCCGGTACTAATACCACGGAGAACCGAAGATCGCGAGTTTTACCTAACATTCTTATTTTTTGTTATTTCTCAAGAAAATTGTTACTCATGACTATTACTCTAAGAAGTTCAGTATTTAGAGCAAACTAAGCGGAATTTATTGTTGCACCCTGAGAGCATGAACTTTCCTTCCTACTTGCTATTAATTTCCTAAATCAGCTCTGCACGAATACTCTCAAATCTAGTCGACGTTCAATGACTATACAAAAACATTTAATTTTCTGATATTTTTTAACGACTTGATCCAAAAACTAGAGATTAGACACATGTGAACGCCGCTTTGGCTTATGCGTCAAAAGTTTATAGAGCCGCTGAATAATCAGCACCTTTGTTTCGATAATGCAATATCCTTCAAGCAAATACAATTAGATTGGAGTTATTAAATATTGACCTCAAAAATTGCAGCAAGCGTTGGAGAGCAAAAACTCTTCGAAAATAGTCCTCAATCGAGTAAAACATAGTACGTCAGCCGTCTTCGCTTAGCGATTAAAATGTATAGTTAAAACGAACTCTTGTTTTTTCACCTTAGTCTTAGTATTCTTTCAGCTTGGCTTTCATCAGCTAGCGGTATATTGAATATCTTCAGATTTATAGAGTCTCCATCCAATTTGACTAAGTTTTTTAGCCTGCGTAGCCACAGAGTTTTTTAGGCTGAATTATGAATTTCTCAGATATCCCATGATTCTTGGATATCCATCGATTATTAGAAATCATACACGCTATTTTATTTTGCAGGCAAATTCTCATAAACGGCTGTTCGATAGCGTCTGTGGCCTTAAAGTGTGTTTTTTTTTTTTTTTTGAGCTCCGAGAATATACATATGTTATATCGAGAAGAAAATTTCTTAAAACTTCAGTTTCAAAACTTCTTCTTCTCTATTGGCGTAGACCTCGCTTACGAGGTTATAGCCGAGCATTAAAAAAAAATGAGGCTGTTTTCATTCATTCACTTTTCATCGGTAGGGCTTGTACCGCACAACCCGGGGAAGGGATAGTGCGCCTTCTCACTTTGGATGTCTTTTGTCTGCCCAGAGGATTCTTGGTCTATGACCGGAAGTCGTGAGCTATTTGAGCCATATACTATATAAAAGAAAAATTTCTGGTCACTCCCAAGTGAATGGCGCTGAGAGAAGTTTCCCTAATTGCGTAAACTTCTACATACCAAAAATTTAAAACTTAGCTGGAGAGATCGGAAGCATGTCTAGATTAAAATAACGCACAGTAATCTAATTCTTTGAACGACTAAGAGAGCCATTTTCGAAATACCGTGCAACGAAATTAATTCTGGAAATAGGCTTTAAGTTTTTAACCAAAATATATACTAGGTATTTATATTTAAAGAAATGTACAATGAGAGTTAGGGAGATCAGCAACTTGGAAATTCAACTATTTGGTGTCACTGACGGCATATATTGTATAAAATCGCTGGATAAAAATGGTTATGAATTGAAAATAAATCTATAAAAATTAGTTATTTCTCAAGGAAAGAGAAAAAGAGTCGAAGTTTCGTACGAATCTTTTCGAAAATAATGAGAGATGTCGAATTTTTGTTGGTTACATCTAAATATTTTACGAATATGCTGAGCTTTTAACCATTGAGTTGGGCTATGAGTTTGATCCCTTGAAAAAAATATATAAAAAATATGACATTATTAAAAAATTGAGTTAGGCTATGGGTTCAATCGCTCAACGAAAAAATAAGTAAAATAATAAATCAAAAAAAAAGCGTTTTTGTATTTAAGTTTCAGTATCCATAACCGAAACATAACCTTTAGCAAAAAGGTATGTAATGTACTTTCTTTTACAAAAACTTGTTCTTTCCTGGATTATGTGTTCGAATTACTGTAAAAAATTAAATTTTCTGTTAGTTGTCGGTGCTCATTTGCAAGATTATGTAAGTAGAGTAATTCTTTTACGAAGAAGCCCTTGCTTTTTGCTAAACCCAAAAAATGTCATGTCGTTTATGGTTCTAAAAATTTCCAATTTTTTTTCCATTTCTAAGCAAAAAATCTAAAAATGGAAATAAACGCTGAGTCACTTATTTAAAACGAAGCTGTTTCTTTTTTATTGCACAACGCTGTATATCGCTGTTTATCAGCAGAAATAGCCCAAAGGCTCTTATACCTTAAACAAGTGACATATTCTGAAATTCCCACCTATCTTATATATGTACATATCTGATTGCTTGCCGAAAATAGCTTGTACTATATTAATCGATTTATATTTGTAACGGTACATGGTGATACAATAACAAGTAATGCCAACGGCATTTTTTGACAAAAATCAAAATGAAATCACGTACAAGATTAACTATTTCATTACAACATAATTAGAAACCCGCTATATACATATGTATGTATGTATATATATATAATATAAATAAATATATATTATATTATATATAAATATGTTTTCTTATTTTAGGTTTATTATAGCTTTATTAGACATACTTACACATGTGCGCATATAAGCATGCATATGAAATATAACGGCCCGTAATTATGCCATTTCACGGTACATGCTTCTATTAACCTAATTTACGCAATTGATTGGTTAATTAAGTAAATCACCGCATTACGGTGCTCATTTGTTGGAGGCAAAGATTTGACATCGCTTTGAAAATCATCATTTAATCCGATTTGGCCTATTTTCGCTCTTTGATATAGGAATATAAAAAGAAATGCTACGTACTAAATTTAGTTGAAAGATATGTGATTTCTCTCATACCATCTCGGGCGCAATTTACTCAATTTACAGCTTGCACGGATGGACGGACGGACGGACAGACAGACAGTCAACCGGATTTCAATTTTTCTCGTCAACCTGATCATTTATATACATATGTATATATAACCCCATATCTATCTCGCTTAGTTTTATGTGATACGTACAATAGTAAGGAGACCAAAACTATTATACTTTGTCGCAACAGGTTGCAAAGTACAAAAATATACCTATACAGAGTGTACACATTTCCACATACTCACTGATAATTCTGATTAGCAATTTCGGCTATTTACGGTCTCACAGCTATGCGTATACTCGTGATAATAACCAAGCCATTTTGCATATATGTGTGTATGTATATATAGGATGTATACATACATATATGCATATGCCTCCAACATTAATTATCTCTCTTTGCGTGTATCCTTACAAAATTATGTTAAAGCTCTTCAACATTTCTCTGTATATGTAACATATCAAGTTTAACAGGTGGCCTTAACAGGTGGTCTGCAAACTGTTTACAGTGTTTACATTCGGCCATGTTATCAACTGCTGTTTGCTGGCGCTCTGCCATTTTGCATATATGTATATATAGTATGTATATACGCATATGCCTCCAACATTAATTCTCTCTCTTTGCGTGTATCCTTACAAAATTATGTTGAAGCTCTTCAACATTTCTCTGTATATATAACATATCAAGTTTAACATGTGGCCTTAACAGTTGGTCTGCAAATTGTTTACAGTGTTAACATTCGGCAATGTTATCAACTGCTGTTTGCTGGCGCTCTGTCTCTGACGCAGACGATGTACTTTATAGTTTCAATGACGAGTTGTTGATAACATTTTTAAAGAGCAGTGGCATGTTGTTTGGCTTAGCAGCCGGATACAAGTGATATATGAATTGGAAACAATCTATAAAAATTAGATAATTTTCAGGAAAAAAGAAAAAGAATCCAAGTTGCGTACGAAAGTTTTCGGAAATATGAGATATACATATATATAAAATATTTTTTTTGAACATTATTGCAAAATTAACTGTTCTTCTAAAGAAAGTAGACTTTATTCACAAGAAAATCTCCTAGAGATTATTCGAATTTTACATAAAACTAAAAGAGAAATGCTACCGCACCTAGTTTTGAAGTTCCTGTAAATTTCGCTTTCCTATTAAAATGAAAGAAATTTTCCGTTTTACGTGAACTCGACTCTAGTGATTCGAAAGAATAATATTAATTAGCAACGATAATTAAAGTTGCTGTTAAACTGGCGCCGGTAACGGTGTTACAACGGAAAACGAAGTATCAATCAGCAGATTGCAGTCTCTATGTCTTGGAGAGCTTTTGTTCCAGAAGTCAGTCCAAAATGATAAATAACAAACCGTAGATAGTTATATTCAGCCTGATCACCTCAAGTCCGTGCTTTTAATATAATTTGTGTGCTTTTTATTCGATGATTAATCGAAGACTGACTATTTTTAGTGCTTATACATCACTGCAGTTCGTTTAAGGAGCTTTTAATTTATTAAAATATTTATCACCTTTCTTACACTTGTAGCCTGGTATCCATCAAAGTATTATGTACTTATTACGTTTATCTAAATTGTAAAGATTGGCAAGACTTTGTGTGATAAGTTTGCCATTATAGCATCTAGTTCTTTTTGTGCGGTTAATTATTCAGAAAAAAACATTTTAGAATAAATTTGGATATTATTTGATTAGCTGAAATAAAAGAGTTTGTTGGAAAAGGCTCTTCTGATTGCTTAAATCTCTAAATAGGTATTTCTACGTAGGATTATTGTAGGTGTTCTGTTTACCCAAAAATATGATTATTTTATGTACAGATTATGACTCTATACCATCGTTTAGGCATGAACTCAGATTGGAGGTTAAACTAGAGTTTTTGGCAGTTATGCTAGATATTGAAAAGTAAAGTCTTCACATTTTTCACTTTACACTATTTATACAATACAAATTAAGAATGGACCGAGAAAGCTAATTTTTACTTCGCTAAGAAACGACAACTTCGTGTAAGAGCAGGAAATATTTTAATAAAACTCCAATTCGTTTGTATAGAAGCGATATCAGTATCGAGGTATGTACTTGTATTTGTGATATTTTATGAGTCAAGTTGTATTTAGTAATACATATGTATTTTGCAAGTCGAATGCAATATTTTTCCTAAGTTGTAGCACTTCCCGTATTGTAATTTGTAAGGATTGTATAGTCAAGTATGCAAGCTCTTTAGTTTCATGCTGCTCTTAACAAACTGTTGCATGGATTTAAGCGCTCTTTAGGTGCTCAGTTGATATACATATATATTTAAATGTATGCACGCATATTATTTATATATGTACATATAAGCATATATCCCTTCATAGAGTTTCACAGCTGAGCCCGTGAGTTTTTCCCACCCCAAAGCACTTTAATACTTTACTTTACTTTACATTCTCTGCCTTGGCCAACACAGCGTCACACGAAAACATCGCCGACCATCAACAAACATCGCAATCAGCCACACAACGCTGTTGCGCATCTAACTTCGTAACAGCGTGATGTTAACTTAATAGTCGGCCATGCCATAAATAACAACATCGCCTATTGGTTGGACTCAGTTGCTGTTAAACTCGCGCCGGTAACGGTGCTACAACGGAAAACGAAGTATTCGCGCTGAACGCTTGTGGTTTACTGAATAATTGAGAAAAAAAATGTAAAAAAAAAAAGAAATTAATGAAAATAAAATTGTGTCTGAAAAGTAGAGCCAACAAAATGAATAAGTTAATGTGAGAATAAATTTAAAAAAGCCTTCAAAAATTAATATACAAGCAAGTGAGCGTGTGCGCTGCGGCCAGATGCTTGACCTCCATTTGTTGTTAGTGTAAAAATGATTCAGTGAAATTGCTCTCAAGCAGCGAAAACGAAAAAATCAATCCTTTTTCCGCTGGCTGCCTTCAAGCGTGTCGATTTCTCAGTCGTTTTCGTGTTGTTGTGTTTTTTCGGCTTCTGCTGCGTGTAACTGTATAGCTGTGCGTTATACCAATTAGTGTGGCAATTAACGGTCTAGTCGTAGCTTAGATAGCGCGCACAATTCAATGCCACTGATAACGGTTTATAACGTTAATGCCAGCATGCTTGTTTGTGTGAGTGTGTAACACATATATACAAGTATATGACATCAATATATTTTGGTGCGTGAAATTATTTTCGGTAGCCAATAAAATACTTATATACATGTGTACATAAGTATGTTTATAGGTGTGCGACGGCTGGCTTGATTCATTGAAAAAGGTAAATAAAAGTGAATAATCAGCTCCCAATCGATAGGCGATGTGTTAAGATAAAGCGTAAACTTTGTTGGCGACAAGTGCGTCTGAATGTGCGTTAATTTATTTTTCAAGCAGACAGTTTTCACTTAAACTATTTTTGTACACTTTGTTTTTGATAACTGTGTCGGTGTGTGTGTTTATACTTCTAACATATTTGCTCCGAAAGTTTTGTAGGGTATTTTTATTTATTTATTTTCGAAGCCTTTGCGACTCGTGCTACAATTATATTGATGAGTTTGAAAGCATCAGGGGTAAGAAAAAAGTTGAAAAAATACCAGAAAAAAATAGATTACAAAATAAAAAATAAAAAAAAAATAAATCGAAAATTGATTTGTAATAATTTAAATATTAAAAAATCATTAAAATACCAAAAACAAAAAAAAAATTAAAAAGCGAATTCGAATAAAACCAATTAGTATTAAAAAATGCTCATAAAGAGTCATTCATTTCGAAGTTGGCAACTTTTTTAAAGAAAAACCACAAAAACTTTAAATTTATTGGGAAATTTTTATTATCATTCGAAAGAACATTTTCTTTGGCATGTATTTTTTGGAGATTGTCTCTTTGAAATATTGGCCGCAGCTACGTCTCAGATGGTTCATTCGTTGAGTCCTATTTCCGATGACTCGTTCGAACATTTCGACTGGCAACTGCCGAATGACACGCGTGTTGTTTTGCTCGAAGCGGGATTGACCGCATAGACTTTAGACCTTATATATCCCAACTGGAAAAACTAATGGTGTGATATCATAAAATCTAGGTGAGCAATCAACTGGCTCAAAAAGTGAAAATATCTGCTCACCGAAGTGTACTCTCAATAAATCAACACCAAACTATGGCGTTTTGTGGTTGACATAGTAGTTCTTGAATATCTTCAGTTTATTCTTCGTCCCAATTTGCGTCAATTTTGCTTGTTTACACATCCTCATCGCTGAACAGAGTATGGTCCAATAACGTTGGATCTTCTTTTAACTTTTCAAGAGCCCATAGAGCAAAGCGATGTCGCTTGGGAAGGTCTATCAGCTTCAGTTCTTGCACAAGCTGTATTTTGTACGCTTTCAATTCGAAAATCTCGAGTCATTCCATACGTCAATTTTGGCAAAACTTTATATAAAGTTTCCACCTGATTCTACAGAAGATTTGGATCCCGGGATCCATAGTTTATTTTCCTGAAAATATTGGTCTATGTATCAGATTTATAACTAAAATTCAGAGAAATCCTATCCTGATAACGAGCTGTATGTATTTGTGCTACAAATGTGTTGAATAGGCTCAATACTTTTGTTAGCCTCCATATACCTAAACGGGTGAAAACTCACCTTAAGGTATAAAATATGCGGTTATACCCGAACTTAGCTCCTCCTTACTTACTATACTTAGTATGCGAACTTTTATCTTGATTCTGATCGATCAAATTTTACAGCAGCTTTATGCTACAGTGATCCGATCTAAACTATTTTTTGAGAGATTACATTATGCCTTAGGCAATAACCATTGACAAATTTGGATGTCGATTCATATCCTGTAAAGTGAAAGAGTTTGTGACAGATGAGAATTAAGTGTGAATGTAGTCCAATTTCGCCCGGTATAATATTATTGACTAAATTGTTGATTTTGGACAAGTAGCCACTGAGATGCAGGATTTCACCTAAAGGTGAGCAGTTTTATTGGCAACCTATTGTCCAGTTTTGGTGCCTGCTCTTTCGAAATTGTTGGAAAAATAAGCCATCATAAATCAAAAGATATTTTTGTTATTGTGAACATAAAGAATTTAATAAAGACAAGTGTAAAAAATAAACTTATAAAAATAAAGATTTATGTAAAATTAACAGAGACTGCACTCCGGAGCAGTAAGTCTACTGCAACATAGCGTTAAGTGCCATGATTGGCGTTGCGTTTAGCACTACCACACGCTTATGAGCACCACCCGCTGAACGAGTTTCTTTACAAGTGTGGTCTTTTCTAGAGCCCTCCACTATATAAAGACTCCATAGAACATAAAGGGCATGACTATGGTGTTAAAGAACCAGTGGACCACTTTCGGTGAGAGACCCCACTTTTGCCAATGGCTTCTCTACAGTAGTAAAAGGCATTTAATTGATGCCTTTGTTGCTCTCTCTTCGGTGCTCGGCTGCCATGCAAGCTTCCCATCCAGAATGAGCCCTAGATATTTCACTGTATCTGCGGGTTGCAGACAGATGTCTCCCATTTTGACCGCAGTGCAACCGGGATCTTGTCACTTCTAGTAAATAAAATCATCTCGGTTTTATTTGGGTTGATTGGTTAAGTGCTACATTGTCTTCATACTTGTAGTCAATCACCCGGCAGCCGCGATCCTCAAGTTTTTCGGCAGGTCGTTAACGACTAGGCTACATAGATAGATAACTTCATCTTGTGGTGTTCCTCTACTCACATTTCGTTAAGCACGTGCGATTTTATTAACTTGTAATATAATTTTATGCTATATAAATATGGGTATGTGTATGTGTATATTCAAACCATCTTTCTTTGTAGATTTTATTAATTTTATTTAAAATGAAATTGCAACTTTTTGTATTTTTATTTACTATAAGAGTTTCCACCATTGTATTGATAAAATTCGGTAATAATAATAAATTTCGCATTTAATTGTAAATCAGTATTTTCAACCGCAACAGAATTTCAACGCTCAGTTTTATCTACTTGATTGAATTATTTGATTATTCCACGTATTATTAAATTTTTAATTTTAAGCTATAAAACGCTTCCGTTTGCGCATGAAGCCACAATAAACTGTCTGAAGAGTGTAACAATGACAAACAAATATGTGTGTTTGCAATAAAATTAAATGCCGAAAAATAAACAAATATTTCTAGTGAATTTTCATAATTCACAAATACACAACAACAAACACTACAAACAATAAAAACAACAATCAAGCATGCAACAACAACAACCAAGCGTGCATACTGCCACAATAATAATAACTCAGTGCATGTCCACAGCTCGTAAACGAAACAACAGAAACAACAACAATAATACAAACAACAACAAAAACAATAAGTATCATAACAAAAACATTAGAAATATTTAGACTTCAACAAGAGTGCGCGCAACAATTTGCCAAGCGTTGCTTCAGTATGCCACGGCGTATGCTGTTTGTGGACATAGAGGCGTGGTAGGCCGGTGAGAAATCACTCCTTTGTAGCAGCCCCAGCAACAACAACAAAAATAGAGCTTATGTTAAACAGCAACAGCTTCATTTATATTTCACCAACTGACACGCTATCAGGCTAACGGTATTGTTTGTATATAACCGCATACGTGAAGGACTCCAAAGCAAAGCTCAGACATTGTTTGTACACAATAACCCGGATGCGATTAAGTGAGGCGAGTGTGCGTACGCACATTTTTTGTATAGTATAGTACGCAATAGGTATTATAAGTTGTTATGAAAATATGTATAACAGACAGGCATGAAAAAGATAAGTAAGCCCGATACCAATGCCAATACCAAGTAGAAAAAAGTGTGCCCTTTGTGCTTTTTAACCAGTTTAAGAGTGTTTGCTGTGGCAGATTCTGAAGTTTTGCTGAGATAGGGTATCATTAAGGATGTGGATGCTTGAGTAAAAGGTCGCTCTGCTACATACTACTAGATCAAACACGCTTTCTGAATAACGAGTCAAGGTCTATGTTACGTTAAGTTCGACCACGTTATGTAAAACTGAGTGAAGTTCATTTCAGTTAAGTTAAATTAGTTAGTTAGTTGCGTTAGACTATATTAAGTTAAGTTAAGTTATGCTAAGTTAAGTTAAGTTAAGTTAAGCTAAGTTAAGTTTAGTTGTGTTAAATTAAAAGAAATAAATTTCACATATTTAAGTACTTTTTCAGGCATTTAATTTAAGCATATTAAGCTATGTTAAGTTAAGTCAAACTAAGTTAATTTATTTTAAGTTAAGTTCAATTACATTAAGTATGTTGAGATACTTTACCATTTAATTTGGCTTATGTACGTTAAGTTAAGTTATTTTAAGTAAAAATTGAGTAAATTTTGCTGAACAGAAACTAGTTCAGTCCTTTCAGTTTCGTTATGTTATGTTAAGTTTCATTTTCATTTCATTTAAGTACATTAAAGTTAAGTTAAATCAAACCAAGTTAAGTTGTTTTAGGTTAAATTCAATTAGAACAAGTACGTTCAGTTCAGTAAAGTTACGGCGCGGTAGGTTAAGATAAGTTACGTTAAGGTAGGTTAAGTTAAATTAAATAAATTTCATAAATTTAACTGCTTACTTCTTCAGTCTATTTACTTTGATTTATGTATGTATGTTAAGTCAATTTAAGTTAAGCCTAAATAAATTTTGTTAGACAGAAATTAGTTCAGTTCTTTCCATTTCGTTAAGTTATGTTACGTTAAGTTATGCGAAGTTCAGGTTAATTAAACAAATTGTGTGAATTTAACTAAAACTTACTTCAAAAGCTTAGGCTTTATTAAGTTAAGTTAATTTACGTTAGGTTAAGTTACGGTAGGTTCAGTTAAGTTAATTAAAGTTAAATTAAGTTAAGTTCAGTTCAGTGAAATAAAATTAAATCAAATTAAATTAAGTTATGTTAAGTTCAGTTAAATTAAGGTAGGTTAAGTTAAGTTAGGCTGTGCTAAGTTACGTTAAGTTAAATTAAGTTAAATCAAATTAAGCTAAATTATGTTAAGTTCAGTTAAATTAATGTGGGTTAAGTTAAGTTAAGCTGTGCTAAGTTACGTTAAGTTAAATTAAGTTAAATCAAATTAAGTTAAGTTATGTTAAGTTCAGTTAAATTAAGGTGGGTTAAGTTAAGTTAAACTGTGCTAAGTTACGTTAAGTTAAATTAAGTTAAATCAAATTAAGCTAAATTATGTTAAGTTCAGTTAAATTAAGGTAGGTTAAGTTTAGTTAAGCTGTGCTTAGTTACGTTAAGTTTAGCACAGTTAAGTTAAATTAACCAAATTCTGCTAATTTGCATGAAGTCATTTCAGTCCATTCAGTTTCAATTTTGTATTCATAAATTAAACGCGCTGCTAAATAAAATAATTAAATTTCTACATAACTTTACGATCACACCGCACGCATAAATTATGCATATGTGTTCCTAAGATATACTATGTATATGTGAATACACGCATGGCCACACAGACGTGCAGAAAGGAAGGAAGGAAATTATAATATGGAAAAACTAATAAACAATACAAACCGTTGAAGCAATAAAAGCCAAAATAGACAATAAATAAGAGCAACGTTGCCACAGTGTGGCAATAAATAAGTTTCCGCTCAGCAAAACGCCCCGCCTAACGGTGCGTGATTTTTGTATGCGGCGGCAGCTGACGTTAGAATGCTGCCAAATAAGCGAAAGTGAAAAGTTATGTATTTTAACTATGCGCGTACCTAAGCGTTGCACAATAGTTTTTGTTGTTGTTGCTTGTTTTGTTACGAGTTCGTGCTTTTTACGAGTATCCTGCCCTTGTTTTTATTAGAACATGCTGTTGGACTTGCAGACGCTCATTTTTGTCCAAACGCCTTTTTGTTGTTGCTTTTTTATACTTCTGATAGTAACTGTTTTTTTATTGTTGTTACGTGTTCTTTATTTTATTTTATTTTATTTTTTTTCATAGAGAAAACCCGAAAGTATTTATAGCCATTGAAAAAGTTTGGTCCTTAACTTTTTTTACCTTCTCTCGTGTTTTTCTCAAGTGCAAATCATCTTTTCCTTTCGCTTTTGATTACACATTTTATTTGCAGCGGTGTTTTTTATGCCTTTTAATAATTAATGTGACCCTGACGAGTATCATTTTGAGGAGCAAAATAGTCTAGACAATGTTGTTTCAAATGAATTGCAACTTATTTACAGTCCGCGTGGTTAGATGAGTCGTATGCGCAGTTTACTTTGTTTGCAGAATAAAATACCTTTTTACTTCGTAGATTTTCGCAACTGGGTTCGAAATTTTAACGGTACAGCTTTTTACAGAGGGTAAATATTCATTAGAGAGAGAAGAATAAGAAAAAACAGCTCCAATGGCAAAACAATCCACTATTCGGGCACTGACAAATTCCGAAGCTCAGTATACCTAATATTCCAATCGCTTATCTCAAAGATATTCTGGGCTGCGGTCTATGGAACCGATATATAGAGGTTTTTTCTTTGATGGATTGAGATTTTTATATTTACCGGCGGAATCTTTCTGTTACCCTCGTTGGTAGATCTCCCGACCATAATATTACCCCTAGCTGAATTCTATGTGGACTCTGTATCTGACTTATATATGTAGCTTGGTAGGTTCATATACCGGCCGAGTAAAAATCTTAAGTTGTGGAAAAAAGTTTTCCGAATTGAGAAGTCTTTTGCCGGATACAGGCCTATTTTGTATGTAAGGTGCCAGGTGTAAAGTTTCACGCAAGTGATAAAGGTGCTCTGAGCGTCATACACTTTGGATGGGCAGGAACGATCCTTTCACATATGTCTCAAGCGGCACGCAACTTCCGGTCTTAGACCAAGTATCCTCTGGTTAGCCAAAAAACGGGAGAAAGACCTGGCTACACTTGAAATCTTTGCGTGAGCGATATCTACTCCAATAAAGAAGAAGAAGGACATAAATAGTTCAGAATTTGTGGGATTTTCCTTATAAATAACACTTTTTACATTTCCCGAATCTAAAAACTCCAATTCTAAAAAAGTTAAGTATTATGTTAAATATAACTAGTATAGTTGACACAGTCTTTCCCCTAAGAGTACTTGCAAAATTTGAACAAAGCCTTAACATTTTTACTAAAAAGGTTCATAAACTTAAAAAATTGTTTAAGGCGCAGTAAAGACACGAATGGTTGTTGTTTCGACTGTATGTCTATTTCTTACCGGGCGATGAATATCATATTAATGATAGTGCTGAGCTTTCTTCGGCGACGCGGATGTTGTAATATACTAATTGAGGCGGAAAAACCAGGAGTGAGAAGAAAGCTTATTATGACTGTAGTGTTTTTATGTGTGAAAATCTTAAAAACTTTCCTTGCGGTGACAACAAGACCTCCGACTGGCCACTGCACTGTCTAACTGTATATCCGCTATTTCAGTGTCATATAATACAGCTCTGAACAACTTAGAAACGAAGTGGTTATAAGACATCATACGTAGGTTGCCATATATATTTCTGGCCTAATAATTTAAATAGGCATATTTATCAACGAAAATGTTTTTTTGTTTTTTTTTTTTTTACTTTTATTTTTTTTTGCCAATTGCTGTTTTGTTTCGGGGTCATACGCATAGATCCATGATTCGTCACCTGTGACGATCTTTCGCAGCATCGCGATCGTATTTTTTCAGCATTTCTTTACACCAATACACACGAGCCTTTTTTTGAGCGATTGTCAAATTGTGCGGTATCCAACGAGAACAAACCTTTTTTACGGCCAGGTGTTCATGCCATATCGAATGTGTGCTGGTGGGAGAAATGCACAAGCATGCCTCTATCTGAAGGTATGTTACATGACGGTCTTGCATTATCAGTTCACGTACGGCATCGATGTTTTCTGGCACAACGGCTGTTTTTGGGCGACCATCACGGAATTCGTCTTTGAGCGAGCATTGGCCACGATTGAATTCGTTGTACCAGTTTTTCACGGTGCTAAAGGATGGTGCTTCATAGCCATACAGAGATTTTAGTTCATCGATGCACTCTTGTCGTGATAATCCACGTCGAAAGCTGTGAAAAATGATAGCACGAAAATGTTCACGAGTTAATTCCATTTTTTGGCCGAGATGAATTTTTTAATTCCCTGTTAATAAAACAATTCACGATTAAATGACAAAACGTTCTGAGTGATGTTATGCTAAAAAATGTCAAACTATCCAATGGAAATGTCAGATTGCACCTGGCAACACTTAGTGTAGCCCTAGGCCAGAATATATATAGCAGCTAGCAGCCCTCGTATTGTATAAAAGTTCATTAAAGCATAATAGGAGTTGAAGTTCTGCCGGTCTCTCTTACGGAAATGTTGCCCTTTGTCATGACGATATGGGCACACGTAGTCAAAAACAGGTTTTTTAATCTTTTTTCTTTACCATAAAGGCTCTTTAAAATATATATCAGGCACCAATTTTTATATTAGACATGTTAACAGGCTTAACGACCAACTGAAACTACCTTGATTAAGCAAGATAAATAAGATAGGAAATGCGTAAGAATCTATATTAATTAATAGAGACTATTCAAAATGAAAAAAAGGAAGACCAGCTAAAGTCAGTTTTCGTAACTCGGCATCCAATCTTTATCCAAACACCAATTTCTTATAAAAATAGCATTGGACACTTGATTGTTTGTTAAAATTTGCATATCCAGTATGTTTTGCACAGAGATCACATCACCTCCAACGCGCCTAGCCAGGTCCTGGAATTATATAGAGTGTTGTAACTTTGTGTCCATATGTGATATAGGAGAGGGCACTATAGACATTCGATATTTTTAATCTATCTATCAATGGTTTTCCGGGTAAAAGCATCGAAGATGAGGCCTTCTAACATCGAAAAATTATCGTTTTTTTTCTCAAATTCTTTATTTACAATCTGTCTGTATTCAAGACAATAAGCAAATGTTCTAAAAGATACATAACTTTATACTGTTGGACCCCAGTGGGCGCAAAAGTAATATTTATTCTATACTTAGCTTAAGCTAATGATTATTTATTTCCTGTACGGGAGGTCTAGAATATGAAATCGTTTCAGTCGAAATGTTTCATCTGTTTCATCCAATAACGCAATAGCGAAAGGGTTGGAATGATTGCTCAGCCTTTCAAGATATCTAGAACTAAATTTCCTAATTTCGTCTTTGACACTTGGTATATTTAAGTCGTTGTTAATTGTGATATTTGAAACAAACCAAGGAGCATCCAGAATCTTCCTGAGGGTTAAGTTCTGATAACGCTGAAATATTTCAATATTTGAGTTGCTGCAAGAGCCCCAAAGCTGGATTCCATACGTCCAGACCGGCTTTAGTTATCTATGAGATTTACTTACTTAAATTTCACTAATCTTTTGAAATCTGTTACGCTTTCTTAACTGCAAATAATTTTCCAAATATTATTTCTGCAACTGTTAAGCCTTTCTTTGACAAAGTTTTAGATATTTGGAGTTATATTTGCAAAGACACATGGTCCCAACTTTCTTCTAAGGAGCTCTCTTATTAATCTCTGACATCTTCCATCTCTTCTCAGTAAACTATTTGTCTACTTACACATATACGCGTGCATGTGGAGTTATAAATAGATCTATTCAATTCAGTGACCCACAGGGTGGTCAATTAAAACGGCTGTTGCTATATACATATGTATGTTGTTGTAAACGGTTAATATTAAATGCGCGCGTGCAAGTGGGCGTTGAGCAGGAAAACTCGTTAATTTCAAGTGATTATCTCGAAATTGAGTACTCTCCGGTGTTTACACTGTAACACATAATTGAATGCTTGCAAATGTGTTGATTATTAGTGTGTGATGAAAGTATGAGTACACGCCAAAAGATATAAAGATTCTTAAAAATTATATTAAGTGCCCTTTTTTAATGTAGAATTCGAGTAGTAGCTCTGAAAGTGTTTAAAAAAAGGGCAAGGGAAAAATTTTCTAACCGCATTTATCATTTTTCCAACCTATAAGTACTGTTTTGCCTAAAAAATATTTCTCCTAAAAACTTTTGAGCCTTTGATCTGCTCCAAGTTTGTTAAAAACATTTTATGCAGAACTAGCTGGCACACAAACCATTTTCTTTATACACGCACCTTAATTTGATAAACTTTAAAAGCTTTTAGGTCACCAATTCTAATGGGAGAGCTTAACTTAGGCGGCAGAATGTGTCTAAAACTTGCTGGAAATACTAAAAGTTCATCTGACATGCTAGTGTAAAACTGAAAATGGTGTTATCGAACACTTTTTCTCTGGAGATCAGGTCTAAGATGCAGCATTTTTCGAAAGCTCTTCATACGCTTGAAGACGGCCTTAAAAAATAACTATTTCGCCCAATTTTGAGATATTCATTCGATATTCAGCGCACATCCTTCTCTCAAAGAAACTGCTCATTTGTCGTAATCGCCGGTATCGGCGATGCTATAGAGTATAGCTTTCATACAAACTGACCGATCCGAATAAAGTATTTATATGGTAAACGCTTTTATTTGATCAGTTATCGAACAAATCGTGCAGATAAGGTCACCGACAATACTGCAAATATTGAAAATATAGAACGCCGGTCGCGAAGCCAGAATATTCACTGAACCCTGGAAAAAGCAACGACTGGTGCTAATTAGTAAGGAAAAAAGAAGATCCCAACTTGCCATCAGCATACCGGCCACAATGTTTGCTTGACACAGCGGGCAAGCTCTATGAAAGGCTACTGAAACCCAAACTCGAAGCGGCTATCAACGAAACTGATAGACTGTCCCCTAGACAACGTTAATTTATACCCGGAAAAACAACTCTACAAGCTTTAGTTGCGTAATTTAAAGTGTAGAAGCCGCACAGGATAGATGGATATAGAATAGTGATCAACCTTAGTCCCGTGAATATGATCGACGCTCACGAAAAACGCTTTAAAATCCCCGACTACCTCATAGTTGCGCCTCGAAGCAAGTATTCAAACGACTACGGATCTACGGACACAAGAAGCAGTAAAATACCTAGGCGTAAGACTGGACACCAGACTAACCTTCTGGGGGAAAATACAGCAGGCGCAGGAAAGGCAGCGAACATTATCTTCCAACTTTGGAGACTAATGACTATGACTAGGGGGCCAAAGGCAAGAAAGTGGAAGCTCTTAATATCGACGAATAGACTAATGGCCGACATAGAGGGCCAAAGGCAAGAAAGTGGAAGCTCTTAATATCGACGAATAGACTAATGGCCGACATAGAGGGCCAAGGGCAAGAAAGAGGAAGCTCTTAATATCGACGAATAGACTAATGGCCGACATAGAGGGCCAAAGGCAAGAAAGTGGAAGCTCTTAATATCGACGAAAATTAGCGTCCTATTATGCGGAGTTGAGATCAAGGCAGATGTGCTAAAAAAGAAAAACTGGCGTAAAGTAATGACCAGACCGCAACGCACCGCAGCCCTCAGAGTTGAATCAGCCTCCTGAACAGTGTCAGGCCATGCAATATTAGTTATAAGCGGTAATGCCTCAACTGGTCTTCTGCCATACGAAAAAAAAAATTTTCTGTAACTGAAGTAATCATGAACTTCTTGTTTTTGCTTTTCAAAGTTGTTTCCCTCTGTTCGAAATTATTTCGCGCACACTGTCATTATCCAATGCATGAGTGTATATGTGCTTGCAACATTAAACAAGTTACGTGAATGAGCAATTTGCCACTGCGTAAGTACATATACACATACGCACTGCAAATATCCCACACAAACAATGCATATGAATATAAGCAACAACAAAAAAAAACCAATTAAAACAGATACATGTACATATTTGAGTTTGTATGAAGTGGCGAGGTATTTGTTGCATTGTTAACCCTTTTAAGCGGCACTCCAAGCAATTATGGCCACCGAAAACATATATGTATGTACATATGTATATTTGTACTTAGATTGAAATTTCAATAACGGTCACCAGCGGTACCGTTAATGTTTGAAAAGTGCGTAAAGGACTTACATATGTAGATGGTTGTGAGTTTCCAGTCACATATATGTGTGCATGTGGACAAAAAAATTGTCTGAAGCCATGTAAAACTCAATTTAAACCGTTATTTATATACACATATACACATACAATAAACTTATGCTGGTCATGTACGGGAAACACGCTAAAAATGGATATAAATAAGCGAATATTTTACTGCTTGTACGAGGGTATGTTGTGGTTGGTTATTATGCTACCTTGTGGAATACACATACATATATACATAGGCATACATAGCCATACAAATATACACATCTAGACATATACAAAATGAGTTCTTCTCTGCCTTCTGCGTAGTTTACTCAACACAGAGCTGGCAATGATAAGATTGCGGTTAAAAAGTTTTATTTCCAACAACAATATCAATAACAACAACATCGAAAAAAATTGAAAAACAAAAGCAACCAAAAAAAGTTGTAGTTAGATCTTTTAAATAATAAATATCAATTTGTGAAATGAAAATTGCGTAGAAAAGTTGTAAATAAAATGGCGAAACAACAGTGAACGTATAAAAGCAGAGACAAGTAAGAAAATGAATTAGAAACAAATCTAAACTAAATAAAAAAATAATAAAGATTCTAAAACTTTTCTAATCTTCAACAAGTAAGGAAGGGCTAAGTTCGGATGTAACCGAACACTGACAGACATACGCGAATCGTTAGAAAAACGAAAATCATAATATATACATATGTAGTATATGGGAATTGGTGCAATATTGACCCAATTGTAACTACTTTCCCCAAACCACATACTATTAACATGCTTTTTACCAAAATAATGTTCCCTGGATTTCATTAAGATACCGCACATACAATCACAAATCATATAGAGTAAAGTCAGCCGGATGTTCGGACATACCGGTATTTGTTATATGAGGGCTTAGTCAAGTTTTCGCTCAAGTTTTAGGCACAAAGATACACTGTTATGAGTAAATCACGCTCACTTACTTTCATTGACATATCTCACACATTGGCCGGTATATGCAGCACAAAGTCATCCAGTAGGTATTAGGTATTTGGGGACTAAAGGAGGTATTAGCCTGATTCAAACTATTTTTGACATACAGAGATACCATTGTCAGAGAAGTACTATCCCTAAATTTAATTATACATATTGACCGATATTTTCGATCAAAAGTCAGCTTTAGGTACTGGGATCCAAATATTAGGTACCGAGTGGCTTGAACAGTTTTTGTGTACTAGAAAGTGAAAGACCTGAATGAAATCAGCCTTGGTAGTACTATAAATTCAAATAATTTATAAACATTAAAAAGTGATACTGAGAAGTTTAAAGGTTCAAGTCAATATCTTACGGGTTCAGAAAACCCAAATGTCATTCGACGTAAGCCAAAACCAATCACATAAGTGTAGATAGTTTAACTTAAGTGATTGGTTTTGGCTTACGTCGAATGACATTTGGGCCTACTGACCGTAAACCTAACAATATCCACCCATGCTTTCTTTCTTTCAGGAATTGTTGTGTAAAGTAATAAAATATAATGAAATTCACTAAGTTGAACTCGGCGAAAATTAATTAAAAGCAAACTCTTTTTAGCGACTTTTATCATCGTGACCTTGGCGTGGCGCGCAGACAGTGCTAATGCCTGAGGTGAACCGGTTAAAAGCAACCGAACGAGCGAAATGCGAAAGGTGTGACCTTTTGCACAGGGTGAAATCAGTTTGTAATTGAGACTGTGCACCGAGCAGAAGTGTGTCTGAGCGTGGGATTAAGTGTGAGGAGGATTGCAGGAGCGATGTAAAAGCGCTGAAAATCACTTGTTTCATCTTTTGGAATGAACATATTTTATGTTGAATTAAGTTTTCTAATTTTAATTTTAACGTTAAATTAATTATTTTAATTTAAATTAATTTTAATTTATGTTTTAATTTTAAAATTATTTTTTATTTAAATTTCAATATTAATTTTTAATTTAAATTTTTATTTTTAAGTTTGATAGTAATTAATTTAAATTATTATTTTTTTCATTTAATTATACATATTTTGTTTTCGATTAATTTTAGTATATCTAAATTAATTAACTTATATTTTTATGGCAAATTTAATTTTTCAATTTATTTCTTTGTATTTAATTTAATTTTGTACTATTTTTGTATTATTTTTCATTTCATTTTGCCTCAATTTAAATTAACTAAATTTATTTTATTTTGTTTTTTATTAATTTTGTATTATTTTTTTTCATTTTATATCATCTGAATTTAATTAAATTTAATTTAATTTAATTTAAATAAATTTTATTTTTTTTATTGTATTGAGTTGATTTTTTTCTTTTATTTAACATATTTAATTTTTTTAAATTATTTTAAATTTTCCGATCTTTTTATAATATTTATACTTTTAAAATTATTTATAAGTTTTCCGTCGAAAAGAATTTTTGAAAACAAGTTTTTATGTATTAAATTGTTAATAGTAATTAAAAATTTTTATACATTTAATTAAAAACTATTAATTAACCATAAAAAGTTATTAAATAATGTCAAGGATGTTTATTAATTATAAAGTTTCATTTATCATTGTCTTCTCTCTCTTACAGCCATTCCAAATAAGCTGCATAAAATTTAAGAAAAAGGTGACTAATTTCGTTTGTGCAAAAGAAAACTAAAAAATTAAACATAATTAAAGAAAATCAAAGAAAAATTTAAAAAAATTTAAAAGAAATTAAAAAAATTCAAAATTTAAAAAAAAATATGTATTAAAAAAAAATTTTAAAAATATAAAAAATTTCTGAGCTTCATAAATATTCATTCAATAAAATTGCCGAAATACATTTTTGGTAAAAAAAATAAATCGGTAATTTAAAAAAACATATTTATACAAAAAATTATAATTGAAATTGTTTCAAAAGTATGTTTTTAAATTCTTAATTTAAAAAACGGACAGTGTCTTTGTTTTTTTAAAGCAAATTAAATAAGCTTTTTAAATTTATTTTGCAGAAAAATATAATCAAATAAATAAAAATTATTTTAATAAAAAAATGTGCTTTTAAGGTTAAAAAAATTTAGTTAAAAAAATGAAGATTATGTGAGATTACATAAATCGCTTTGAAAACCAATAATTTTCGAAAGGCTCATCGGTAAAAATAACAAATTAAAAAATTTCTGAAAACCAATGAAATGAAAAGAAGCGCGTCGCTCATACGCCACGACAAACCAGCGGCATAATAGATTACGCGATCACCGAAGTATAGAAATTGCCACCACATCCACCTACAACAAACTATCTGCACCAACTGTAGGCCGCAAAAAACACGCGGAATGTCAGTTCAAAGAGTGATTGCGAATTATTGAAGTGATTAAATAAGCACAACAGAGCAACTAATTAAATGAAGCTAATTTGTGCAAGTGCGGGTAGTGTGTATAAAACGTAATTAAATAAAACAGGTGCATAAAAAATCAAAGACAACACCTTGAATACACAAACAGCAAAAACAAAGAGCTTGAGTGTCTAGCGGCAGCATGACTGAGAACAAGGATAAACACGCCGCCAGCAGTGGCGGCAGCACAGAAATCGCCAGCAGTCACAACAATAACGCGCAAGGCCAGAGCACGAACGACGGCGGCAACACCAACAAGCCGAAGGATAAGAAAAATGACAACGAAACGACAGTCGCGCTGAGGGATACGCAACTTGAGCGCGAAAAGGATAAAGAGCCGCATGACAGGTAAGTGCGAAAATGCCGGCAAATGAGCGAGTGTGCTATAAAAAGTGACTCTATGTACAGCTTGATACATACAAACATAACTGTACGTGATACATAAATATTTATACAGTACTGTGTATATATACTGTTATGTATATAAATATATATTAATATTTACAAAGTGCTCATGCTCTGCATGTATAAGAAGGAAAGCGTGTTTTTTGTTGGTCTGCCGCCTGGCTGCACGTTGCTGGCAACAAAAGTTGGGTGAAATTGTGTTGTACATACATATACATGTACATATACAGTAGAATATTTATAAATATTTCCTTGCCGGTATACATATGTGAGCGGCAGGAAAAGTCAAATTACTGCCTTGTCTAAGCCAAGTAATATTTTTTAATAAACTTAGCTGCGTGAGTGGATTTATTTTGCTAGTCACAGTTGTATATAACTACATACTTATATATATGTATATACAAACAGTTAAAATAAGACATACGAGTCAGTCACAAGCATATATGGCAGCTGCATAAAATCTCAATTTTTTCATTTGATTACACATTATCTTCGCGCTGCTCCTTTTTTAGCCGCGCTGACTGGCAAAATATAAAAGAAAATTGTTTATAAGTGTTCAATGCCTAAGTGGATTAACCTTGGCTGACATTAAGTAGCATTATTGAAAGTAAATGCAAGCGCAAGGATACACAGTCGCGTACATAAGAAGAGGAAAATATTGTTAAAAATAATATTTTTCATGAGAAATTTGTAAAATTGTTTGTATTTATGCATGAGACTGTGTGGAGTGCATTATACGTGTAATTAATATATTTTGGTGGCCTAAAGAGGGCTTGATTGTTGAGCTTGGCATGTAAATCGGGCTACGTTTGCTGCAAAATATATAATAGGAAATATATCTGCGATTTAAACAAGTTAAGAATTACTGTTACTCATGATAAGCTTTTTATATCAAATTTTTCTAAAAAAAAATTAAATTAGAATTAAAGAAAATTTATCTTTTACAAAATTACGTAACTTTTTTAATAAAATATTTTTGTTTTTTAATTTAAATTAAAATTACGTAAACTAATTTCTAAAAAAAAATTTAAACAGACCCTTAGAAAAATGTAAAAATACTGTGCCCAATTCTAGCAAACTTCTAAAAAAAAGTTGGACAAAAATATATAAAAAAGTTTGAATTCAAATTTTTCAGAATTTAAAAAAAAATTAAAAATTTAAAATAGAATTATTTATTTCGTGATGAAAAACTAGGCCCACATTACTTCATTTCCCATAAGACATGCAAAAATAGTCAAAGACATAAAACGTAGCCTACATTTGGGCTGCTTTAGCGAAGTCACATAACTAAATACAAAATCTAGAATACTTTTTCTTAGTTTAAGTAAAAACCTCGGAAAAAAACATGAAGAAAAAAATATTTAAAAAAAGTTTAAATTAATTTTTTTTTAAATGTTTAAAGTTGAAGATATAAACTTTTTTATAACTGTTAGTAGAATCATTCATTTCGTGATGAAAAATTAGGCACACATTGCTACTTTTCCCGAGGAACATGCAAAATCTGTTAAAAACCTGAAACGTAGCCTACATTTGGGCTGTTTTAGCCAAGTCACATACCTTAATTACTAAAATAAACTAAAAATATGATATTACTGATAGAATTTATGTATATTGTGATAAAAGAGTGCCCGGTAATTGTAATTTCAATTTCTGAACCTGGATTCCGGATTTCCGAATTTCCTACCCGCAATTTTTAATTTAATATACCCTTAAGTTAGACTGCTGTTAGACTATAAATCTGACGAAACTGAAATCATACAATAATTAAAAAAAAATAAGTTAAACAACTGTGCACCACTTACAATCAATAATTAAAAAATAATAATATTTGCCCAAATACTTACTGACTAACAACTTGTCATAACGCATCGTCAAAAAATAAAAAAATAAATTTATACATATATTATTATATATATTCATAAAAATTGTTGTTATAGCTTATAACTTTACGAGACTACATGAAACCCCTAAATACTTAATTACTCGCAATATATTCCTATATTCAACTAATATATTCTTACGTAATATTTTGCTCCTTTGTCGGTTTTTTTGTTTGTTCTACAAAGTACCAAACTATATTGGTCGCACTTTTGGCTTTCAAGCCAGCAACTAAGTAAATACATTCAAGCGTTGCCTACATTCAGGCTCATTTTATCGCTTTAGCAAAGTCACGTACCCAAATCGACATAAGCTAATTAGGTAATTTGTGCAGAAAGCTGGAACACGTACTTCTACTAATTCTGCATTAGCTAGCATTAAATTTATTTAATTATAACTTAGCTATTGGACAACTGAATTACTTTGAAAAAAATAAAAAAAATAATGAAATGAAAATAAATGAAATAAAAGCGTACAATTTAATTGATTATTTCTGTTGCCATTTAATTAATGAAATTATTTAATTAATACTCAAACAAAAACTGCACGTATCTGCTTGGCATTTCAATAAAATAAATTAATTTGGTTGCATAATAAAAAAGCAGTTATGCCGTTATTGCGGTGAAGCAGCGAGTATAATATGCCACAAAAAATATAAAAATAAATTGTAAAATATATAGTATGTGTAAGTAAGCACGTCGTAATTGAAATGGCGAACCACAGAAATATATATTTGCCGCCTTCAGAATGTATTCGAAAAAAAAAAATTTGATATTAAATTTTAATGAACTACAATGCCTCAAAAATTGTAAACAATTACTAAAAACAATATTTCAATTAAATATGTAATTTTGTAATTTCAATCAAAAGGAATTTTTTTTTTAATTTTTAGGAAACAATTTTTAAAGAACACCATTCTTTCATATTAAAATTTTAGTTGTATACGTGTAAATAATTACATATCTCATCATACTATATACGCATTCAGTTCTAAAGTTATACATAGCTTCCATAACTTCAGCACATAATTCTATTAATTATTCCCTAGACATTACCATTATTACCATTATTTTAAAGAGCGCAAATTAATAGCTTCTGATGTCATAAAGGCAGATATGTTGAGAAATCAGCATGCCCTTCGGATGGGTGGATAAATTTAGTTAATGGAGAATCATTATAAGGTTATATAAAAGATTTGTGTAGAGAAAGACCTTGACTTTACGAATAATCCTTTATAGATTCATTTCAAGGTTCCCTACTTTTTTAAAGAAAAAATACAGAAACTCCAAATTTCATAGGGAATGTTTATTATCTTTCGAAATAACATTCTTTGGCATTGATTTTTTCGCAGATTATCTCTTTTAAATTTTGGTCGAAGCTACGTCTCAGAGGGTCCATCCGTTGAGTCCAATTTTCGATTACTCGTTCGAGCATTTCGACTGTTAACTGACGAACGACACGCGATCTGAGATGTGTGTTTCCGGAAAGATTTCTTAAACTCAAGTGCTGCGGAGATATTTTGTAATATTTTGCAAAATTTCCTTTTTTTCGATAAATGGAAACACTTATTTTCAAACTTTTACGTTACTTTGTTCCAACATAATTTTCAATATTTTTCTAAAGTTTACTTTTTTCGATAAGTGGCCATTCAATTTCACGATTTTTCTACATTGTGAACATTCTTATTATTGCATAATTGTTCACACTATTACTTTTTTTTCGTCAGGTGGCAACTTTATCCCAACATAATATGTAAAATTATGCAAAATTTTACTTTGTGGGATAAGTGGCAACTCTATTCTAAGATTTTCCTACGCTATCGACTTGACATGTTTGACATAATTTTATACAATTTTCAGCCTTCATTATTTTCGTAAAGTGACAACGCTAGCCCAAGATTTTTCGACATTACTGACATATCTTCTGTGCAGAACTTTTTATTACACGTCTTATGTTCTTCGGTTTAATAATATGAAAAATGGCAACACTGTTGCAAAATATTTTTTAAAACTGAAGAAGACCTCAAATGCAAAGGACCTAAGCTAACATGTTTCACATTTATTTTGCACAATTTAACATTTTGAGAAGAGTGGCAACACTGTCAAAAATATTCTTAAATGTGGGCTAAGCGCCAAAGACTAACAAACTGACTTAAATGTATGCCCTTCACATTTATTGTACACAGTTCAAAGTTTTTTGATGATGGCAACACTGGTCTGATATATTTTTCAAATACTCAAAATACTATCCAACGGATCTAAATTAGTACGTTTCACACTTATTTCGCATTTATTTTATTACATTTAAGGTTTTTGAATGGGTGGCAACACTGTTCGGAAGCGCTTCTGAAATACTTTCACAATTACTGCTGCCCAGAAAACTTTAGATTTGTATACTTTATTTCCTTTGTAAGCGTTGCCAATTTAAACCCATAGGAACCAAGCTGGGTTATAGACTCGTAAAGTGCAAATTTTTGTGAATATATCAGGTTGTCAAAAAAGTCTTGCGGTATTTTCGCACAACGATGGTTTCAACGTTTTCGTTCTGATGTAGAGGTGGTCGAAGATGCGCCACGCTCCGGAAGGCCTGTCGTCGAAAATTGCGATAAAATCGCTGTATTGGTCGAAAGAGACCGGCATATGTAGTAGCTGCCGTAGCATCGGTCAAGAGCTGGGCATGAGTCATCAAAAATTCATTTCAATTTCATTAAAAAAAAAAAAAAAATCAATAAAAATACCGCAAGACTTTTTTGACAACTCATTATAAAGTTAAGCTGGTTTGCTCTGGAAAAAGTCGTTATTCGAAATTAAGGCCGTAATTTGACAGTATGTTAGAGCTTATTGCTAGCATATGCCAATCTTGGAGGGCGAAACTAATAGCTAGCTCACATAAAACTTCATCCTGAATACTTCTGAAAGCTCTTCATATATGTATACCAAAAAATTCTGAAGGACTGTAGATAAATATGACTTTACATTGTTATCATTAATCGATTTCCCAGTAATATTTATACCTCATATACATAATTTTAATAAAATATGAAGATATTAGAACGCCCAAAAATATTTTTTTATTTAATTCGTAAAAAATAATTATTTTAAAACTTTTAGTCTTCTGAGGTTAGCTAAAAGTTGTAATAAACTAAATTTATGTTGGCGTAATATTGCCTTTACTTTCCGGAGCTTAAACTTGAAGTTTCTTTCTGAGCTTTCCGAAAAGTTTTCATTAACTGCTTCAAACAAAATTCCTTAAGTGAGGTCTTCAGTAAATAAATTTAAATAAGAATTATGAGGATTAGGCGGAGAAAACCATAAAATACTAGAAAATTATTTTCATTATATTTATGTTTTTTTCTAAACTTTTCTAAATTTACACCGCAGTTTTGCTTGCTGAATTATTATGTAACTACCTTTAATATTAATTTTACTAAGATATTCTCTCGTGATCTGCCACATTTGTTTGCTATTATACTATGTACTCAGCCTAACTATTAATTTTACAATTTTGTTTGCTTTGTTTGCTTTTGTCTATACATTGCTTTTGGTTTGACTTGCTCGCTTTTCCACTATGTACCCAGTCTTAGGCCTAATTTTACAATTTTACCTGGTTTTCCTCTCGAGACTATTCCTTGTTTTGCTGTGCTTCAACTTGAGTAATAATTCTACAATTTCGTTGTAATTTTCTCTCCAGATTAACTTTTACCTTGCCTACAATGTCACTATGTACTTCACCTTAGTCCCAATTTTATAATTTTGCTTTTGCCGTCTTTTTCCTCAGGAGTCTAAATCATTTTATTATTTATTTACTATAAATAATAAATTTCATTGCTGCGCCTTAAGTGCTTTATGCCCTTACTCCTTTGATTAATGCCTTTTTGAAACGGAATATCGTGCTTTTGGGTACACTTTTCCCCAAACGCCATTAAATATGCTGTTTAAAATGTGTGTTCACATCAAAATTAATGGCGAAAGCATAAGCTTAGCTTTGCTTACTGTTGTTCTAATAAAAATGTGCTATTGCCAAAACAAAAGCTTAGCTTTATTGAAATTTTTGGCTATACTTACCAAAGCATAATGGGATTTTCACGTCTAAAAACAGACTTATGAACACCAAAACTAACGCATTCCATAAATTTCTTTACCCACTTAAAGCGCTTAACTACTACTACATATTTAGACACAAACAGCAAGTTATATGAGGCAAAGCTATAATCCGCGTAGCTGCGCTTACTCGCTCTTTGAACGCTTAAACGCTCAGCACAAATTAGTTTTTTATTTATAGTTGCAGCAAAATTGTAGCTGCCATGCGGGCAAAGTACGTTGGCGTGCTGTGAAGGGAGCACTTACGCCCGTAATTGGCAGCGCGCTGAAGCTTTCCTTGCATCGCGCTTTAAACTACAACTTTGTTCATCGTGTGTGTAGCTGTATGTGTATGTGTGCGAGCCGAAGTTTTCCTTCTCAAATCAGCTGCGTGATTAATCATAATCAGCCAAAGTTTGTTGGCTTTCGCGCAACGACAGCGAAATCGAGATTCGTAATCCCGGTAGGGAATATCGCACACTGAGGTATAGACTAGGGAATTTATAACATATATGTATGTGTGGGAGTCTACAGAATATCGCAATAATTTTGTCCACAAAATGAAACTAGAGCCGTTTCACGTATGTTTGTCGATATTACTTATTCAATATAAGCAAAGTTCGTAACGGAACGGGTACTAAATATGCTGATAAGTGATCTGTCATCGAGAATCATACTCCGTTCCTTGTCGATGACAAACAATGAGACCCAGTAGTCAGATTTCTTTGATAGTACTCATCTCTACCGACATTATTTTGATCCAAGGAGCTTGATATAGTGATTTTACTCCACTTCTTCTTATTTAATAGAAGTTCTCCGGTGACGAGATCTTGAATAAGTAACTTAATAATAGTCGAATGACCCGGAATGAGCACTTTTACGCTTCAGTTCTAGTTGCCTTTAAATACAATTTTTCTTTTTCTTTCAGCAAAAATATTTTTTCATTTTTCTGTATTAGTCCGAGAGATCCCAGGAATATCGTGTTTTCTGCATGTCCTATTTCGTAAGCTATCCACAAGAAAATTTACCAACTCAGATGAAACAAAGTAATATGTCTTTCAACAATAAAGAGTTTGCGAAGAACTTCAAATATGTTTCAATAAAATAAACTGAGCTCGCGAAACTCCTGAGGCCCATTACTTTAAAAGATCGTTCGAATTTACTTTTTAGAGTTTTTTTGGTTCAAATTGTTTCTATTGCACCGACTGCCTCGATTATGGTTGTGTTGCTAATTAAGCATGTTTTTACAAATCAATCTATCTTCAGTAAGCAGCAGATTATATATTATTTTTACAAGAAAATTCGAATAACTTACCATTCAAAAAGCTTGAGTAGAGCTGGGTCACCATCCGTATATGCGCTGTCGCAAAAGTCTTTTGACCCAAGATCGCTCGCAAAAGGTCTAGTGATGTCTTTTCCCTTGGTAAAGCTAGCCATAGTTGCAGGCCATTGCCCTATTGGCGTTCATGCTGTAATGTTGGGAATCTTGCTATATAGAAGAAGATGAGGTGGAAACAACTCAACACTTCGTTCTTGACTGTCCCACGTTTGGGAGGTCAAAACTTAAACACTTGGGATTGCATACCTGCAGACATCCCCACGAACTGGCAGAAGTGAAAATTAAACTCCTGTACAAATTTGTATTGGCTACTAAAAGTGTTGCTAATTTATAAGTCCAAACACAGGAGTTCTTCTTTTCTATGGCTTCACAAAGGAGTACATATAGCAGTTCACATGCGATTTTGATCAGCTATCTAACCTAACGTAGCCTAACTTACTGTTCAAATATCTTAAATCCTTTGAAGCGATGGCCCGAAAATATCATGCTTCTCATTGCTTGATCAATGTTTGTAAGAATTCGTCAACTAGGTGAGATTTAGTAACCTGGACTTTTTAGATGAACAATCTTCAACCGTGTTTCTGGAATACCACAGAACACTCTGCGAATATGATCGTAAAAGAAGCTAAATATATGACGAACAATGGAAGAAGTTCCTTAGAAACCAACTACTCAATTGAGTTATTAAACAAAATTTTCAGAGCGCGAAAAGTGAAAATCACTTATTTCAAGCATCTGCTTGATCTCGCCAGAGATACTGGATTTGTCAATTAAATATACGATGACATCAACACAAACTATAAAACCTCGTTTGGATTGTCAAAAACGTTGTCTCTGCTACTCATACGCAACTCTTCTGCAGTTGCTGTTGAATGACAGTGCCTATAGTGTTCCTCAAATCCATATTTTGTGAACCAAATTTATAATATGATAAACGAAGGCACGAGGAACATCTTCACTATTTTTAGCTGGATCATCCGCGCCTTTGCTTGAACTGTACGAAAATTTGTCAGTACTCCTATTCAACACACCGAAAGTCCGGTCGAACGTACACATATCTTCAGAAGTTCGGTATGCTTTGCTTCGAATTTTTCTCTCCCTATACTGAATCATACTGTACTTTTTTCTCATATTAAATAAATTTCCTATCCGGACACTTCGGAGCTCATGATATACAATGAAATGGATAAGAAATGAAAACTAACAACTTTTTAATGACTGCAAATGGTGCACCAACAGAGAGCGTAAAATTGAGAGAACGCATGCACTTTATACATTCAGACTAACGTGCTGAGGAAGTTTGCAGGCAAGAAATAAAAAATTGAAAAATGCGAAATTCAGTAAAATTAAATTCGAAAAGCGCACTTCGTGATAAGGATGAAAAACAGAAAGGGTCACTATGAAGAAAATAAGTGTGAAAGTTCACTATAACTATACAGAGAAATAAGTATAAAAATAAATAAGTCAATAGGTGGAAACTCAGCTTTCCGATAAAGGATGTGTCGCGAATTAAGTGAGTATCCTGAACTACCTTTCGATCTTGTTGTAAGTTTTACACAGGTTTTGTAGAGTCGAAAATCGATAGATCAGTCATGAAGCTTCGAATAGAAAATCGACAGACAAAGGAATGTGACATACTTAGTTCGGTTCGTTCCCCATTTTCGGGTGTGTCCACATGACTTGCTTAACTATACTTGATTGATGTTTTTATATAGCCCTGCACGTAAAGTAGCCTTTCCTAAATGCTTTTCCTTCCCAGTTCGCAAAAAACGCCTTCTTGTGAGACTCCACATTTATACAGAAATACGCTTTTATCGGCAGTTCGTTAGAAAAAAGTTCCTTATGACTTGGAAGTTCTTTGTGATTTTGGAGTTTCCTAGAAATTTTGGAACTTACGAAACTTACTTACTGTCTCTTAAAGTAATTTGTCACATTAAGTAATTAATGATGGTTAGAATAAGAAACTTTTTCGAAGGATAACCTCAAATTTTGTCGTGGGTCACAGAGTCTCTAAAGAGAAGACTAGTCACTTGATGGCAAACGTAACTGTGATTATGCGAATGAGGTTAGCTTTGATGTTGATTCTACTTAATTTATAAAGGTAAACAAAAAATGATATTTGACAAAGGACGAAAAAGAATATTTGATTACAAGAAGGTTGATATGTGCTTAGCATATAAATTAGTTAAGGTAAATGGCAGAAGATGCACGAGTGAAGGTATAATGATATGTGAAATTGATAAGAAAATGTGTGCAAAAAGAAAATGGAGCAGCGGGAGAGCTCAGGAAGGCTTAATGCTAAGCCAAGGGAATTATAGGCTCAAACTCATTTCTAACTGACGGCCAAAGCTGGCCGTTGGTAGGGGTGAAAAGGTAGTGGAAAGCCTCGCTGGGCAGGCCAAGCAAAGCTGGAGAGGGACGTTAAAGCGTAGCAAAGCATTTAACAACTCACTAAGCACGTCGGATGATGTAAGAGGATGTTAAAATTATTGACAAATTTGGTGTAGTCACGTTAAATAGATAAGAAGGGTATAATAAATGCAAACAAATACGATTCTAAATGCCAATAGCGTGTAGAGCAAGAAAAGTCGAAGAACTCGAGGCGAGTCGATGAAGTTATAGGTATAAGGATGAAAAGAGGTAAAGGGAATCAGAGAGCAGTAATGAAGAGATAAGAGCGGTAAACAAACTATGTCAAAGTAAATTCGGCCGAAGCGGAGCGTCTACGAATGAGAATTGAGGAATGAGGGAGGTAAAGTGAGTAAGAGAGAGTCCAGTGAAGGGTAAGAACAGAAGGATTTGCCGGATTCTTGGTATGAAACTGTAACGGCGAAAGAAGGCAAAGTAAGGAAGGGAGGCGATGGGTGAAAGTTGAAAGTATCAGACTCTGGGACTGAAGGACCAAATAAGTTAAAAGGGGAGAGAAATAAAAGGTGAAAGATTAGAGCAAAGGTGAGGACATAAGCTGTGCTTTGACGAATCACCCTATGAAAAGCCGAGAGAAAAGAGGTTTAGGTTAACGAATAATTGAACTCAAAGGCGATTTGAGTCAGTTAAAAAAAACGCTTACAAGCGGGCGGTGAAGTAAAAATAGACAAACAAAGCGTTGAGTGCACAGTCGAGTGACTTGCATAATGAAGAAGATAATTCCATAAATTATTAGCTTCCGAAAATATGTTAGAAGTACGGGTTTCCTTGCGTAAAATGCGAAACAAACGCGCACTGTGAACCTGAACAAAGTTCAAGCAAATCAAAACACTTGAAAAGTCCTGTTTTGGTAACAAACTCCCAGATTCAACCCTCATAACCCCCATATATGTACATATTTATATCTGTGATGTGCTCATTAGTCACGCTTGCTGAAATTTGTTAGAGTCATTGAATGCTCTCGAAAGGATTGTGTGCGAACAAAAGAAAAGCCAAAAGCATACTGTAGATAAATGGTTCAGACAATGAAGTGATAAGATGGACTCACGCCGCATGGCGCTAAAAGAAAGGACAAAACCCTTACTGCCGACATGCGGTGCATAAAAATAACGCAGAGTTTACAAGGAGCACTCATGTCAGACACAAGTAGAGACAACGGTTGTCTGAAATTGAATTCAATTGAGTTGCGCGGAGCGGCGCAGAGCAGGCTCCCACAGCTGGCTGGTTAATAAATGAATTGTGGGCGAGAAATATTTTATTTTATTTAATTAGCTTGTTAACGTCATTGGCAGCATGGAGGGCGGAACAGAAGAAAAACGCAAAAAAGGATTGCAGTTAATTGATGATGGTGGCTACGATACAAAGTGATAAGCGGTGAAAGATACAAGAAAGGATGATGTCTTTATTGTTTGTGGCTTTATAAAGTAGGAAGGGTATAAAGTATATACAAGATATTTGGAGGGGAAATGGAGTGTTAAAGGAAAATTTATGCACAAGCATTTCCGATAAAATTCTTTTGTGATTTTTATTTTTATTTTTCCGTTAACTTACTTTATCACTGTTATTTATTTTCTTGTTATTCCATTAACCTTCTTTGTCACTGTTATTTACAGACAGCTTTCTTTGCTTTGACTATCTGTTTTATTTCATATTTTCATAAATATATATGTATACTTATACATAATGTCACATCTGTTAATTAAATTATCACTTCGACCCAGATTTCTTTCACTTTCTTCTAGTTAACTTGTTTTGTTTCCTCCCTTCACGCTTAGTACTCAAAAAGTTATGTCTTAATGGCGTGCTAATGATTCATTAATTATCTGTTAGGTATTTGGATATGAAAACTTTAGAGACAGTTCATTAGAAAAAAGATTAAAGGTGAAAATTGTAAAAAGATTTTATGTTAGAAACTAAAACCCGAGATAAGTTTGGGTTATGACACGTGTGTCAAGATTGTGGAAATTTCACTCACATTTCAGGGAGGTTTTGTGAAAATACTTTGATAGATTTTGTTCACATTTTATATAGGTATAAGCCACGGGATTATTTCGGGACTGCATAGGTATTTTGAAAGTTCACACTTTAGAAACTTTTATGGAAATATTTCAGAGATTTTCATTTTTTTTAACACGGGATACAAATAGGGATTGAGAAATTTAGCATTTCCTAGTAGTAAGGAGATTTTTGAATTTTTTTTTTAATATTTGAGTTTTTCCTGCTTAACACTAAAAAAAAGCAATTTATCCCGAAGCGAGATTATTTCGGGACTAAATCGGGATTTTATAAACTTACACTTCAAGAAACTCTTATCCAACTCAGATACTGTATTAGAAATAGTTTAGTGCTCCTTAGTATTTAAAAAAAATAATTTACTTATTAGCTTCGGGATTATATCGGAACTAAATCGGGATTTTGAAGTTTGAACCTTGCAATTTTTTGTGAGACCAATTGAAATTATTTACATGCTTTTTAACAATTTTTGTTAACGAGATTATTTCGGGATTACATCGGGACTTTGATATTTCACATTTTTATATTATTTGTGAGACCAATTGAAATTATTTTCATGCTTTTTAGCAATTTTTGGTAACTAGATTATTTCGGGTTTACATCGGGACTTTGATATTTTACATTTTTATATTATTTGTGAGACCAATTGAAATTATTTACATGCTTTTTAGCAATTTTTGGTAACTAGATTATTTCGGGTTTACATCGGGACTTTGATATTTTACATTTTTATATTTTTGAAATTTTTTTATTAAAACACATATTGAAGCGTATTTTATATTTGGATAAAGTCTTATATGTAGCTGTTTTATGGAATTATTTCCGGACCACATTGCTATTTTCAAAATTTGCCTTTTCGAAATCTTTAGTTTTTGGTTATAAAAATATTTTATTAATTTTAGTAAATTTTCATCGCGTTTTAGAAATAGTTTAGTGCGTTTTAAAAATAAAAAAAAATAATATTAATTTATTAGCTTAGGGATTACTTCGGGATTAAAACGGGACTATTTCGGGATCTTGAAATTTGTATTTTAAAACTTTTGGTAAAAAGCATTAAATTAATTACACTTTACCAACTTTTGGTAACTAGATTATTTCGGGATTAGATCGGGACTTTGATATTTTACAATTTTATATTTTTGAAAACTTTTCTTTAAACACATACACATTTATGCGTACTTTATGTTTTTGAAAAAACATTATTTTGAGTTACGGAATTATTGCAGAATCACAATTTATCTTTTCGAAGCCTTCAGTATTTTGTTTTAGTATATGTAACCTGGTCTACGAAAAGGGAGCTAACGAGCGAAAACTAGTTTTCTGGGAATAGCTGTTAAAAATAATCGCCAGTTTCTCGTTATATCATTAATTGTTCTCCTTTTTTTTGAAACCTAAGCCCCCTTTTCGTAGACCAGGTCACATATATTATTAATATTATATTTTATAAAGTTCTATTGCATCGGAATTCTGAAATTTTACACATTCTAAATATGTAGGGCGTTTTTATATAAATATTTACGCGTTCTCATCAACTATATCGATTTTTACACGAGCTACGAGACTTATGAACTTTGTCGCCATATATACATATATTCTAAACCTTCATTTCGTCAACTAAAATGCAAAACATAACTTTTCAAAAGTTGGTTATATATTGGTTATACCTGAGAGCGTGGGGTTGCACTTTAATAAATCGTAAGCAATAAAAAACTCAATTTCTGTTTTTTGATGATACATAGCTTTTCATTTCAGCTGACGGTTTGTAAAATCAATCGCAAGGTGCACAAGGCACTTCAAGTCTTATTTCTAATTAACAACATATTTTTTTTATTACTAATCACTTTCTCTTCATCATGGTTTCTCCTTGAGCACTTCATTCCACACAGCTGTCACTGCGACAAAAGTTTGCATAAATTCGTCGATCATCTTATTTAAGTGCATTTCCTGCTACCAGTACTTGGTGCTGTACAACAACAACACCATATACTACGTACATTGTCGCAGTTTTTAGCATAACTTTTCATCTCATAACTTTCGCAGCTGCGCTTACTCCCTCCCACTTCGATCACTTTTGCAACAATAAGGCTACTGCGTTGTTATACTATATGCATCTTCATATACTTGTATATTTGTTATTGTTGCATTTTGCATACAATAAATATGTTTTCGTAATTGCAGAGTTTATGACAGCATTTCTGCCGTTGCATTGACAAATTGACCGCACTTGAAGGAGAAAAAATGATAAATTATAGTGTTCAATTGCAGAGCGAGCACTAAATTATTAACGATCCATTTATAGTCTTGATGTACAGTGTAATACTACGCGATAGTAGTTGCGAATATGTGGCCATAAAGAATTCATCAGCTCTACAGCGAATCGATTTACAAAGAGCGACAAAAAGGAAAAATCGCGTATTCGAAAAATATTTTATGAAAAATATTCTACTGGCTTTATGATTACGGCCTGTGTGTGCCGTTTGGGACTATTAGATATGTATATGCTCGCTGACTTGCAGCTATACAAATATTATTCACTTGTTGTCTCTCCTTTGCATTTTTATGTGCTTCCTCCAACGTTGCTTCGTTTGTGTGGGTCTTCTTTGCTCTTATAGGCAAAATATTTTGCCTTTTCGTTTCGTGTTCGCACTGTTTATCGAGCTTTCATAGGGCTTGTCGCGTGCCACTTCGAGGTTCTTGACTCAGAGGTCGTGATGTGTCTATTTAGATGTTCTCATTTCTTGCGATGAGACAGTTTAACGGAAACTCTTGATAACGTCGAAGAGTTCATCAGGCTGTGCCGTTGCGTTCTTAACTTACATGCTGACGTTCTTTTGTTTTACCATCGCCATCTTCATTATTTGCACTATGCACTTGCACTTTTCTAGGGATCCCTCTTCGGTCCCTCTCATTTCGGTAATATAGTCTTGTTTCGATGAGTTTTGAGGTCCTGCTGTGATGACAACTGGGTTGCTCTTCCCTTCTCCTTGTTTTGTTGTTGGTGCTTGTGTGAACCCGTGCGGCCAAAAAATGATGATGACGTGCATAGAACGTACTTGAGGACCTGGCTGGGTTTTAACGAAACGGAGGTGAGCACAGTATTAGCCTGTCAGCCATTTCGGTAAGATGTCACTCTTACCTGCTAAGACATTCTATACTACCCTCACCAGCCCTTTGTAAAATAATCCGTTCCCGGTTTCCAGGACTCCATAAGCAGAATCTTGCTGGACTCGATCCTAAAGGGCGCTTACCCAATGTTTTCGTCGACGTATCTGCACTTTTGGTTCTGTTTGCTGTATTGTTCCCTTGTCGCTTTGTTGTCTGCTCTCATATTTAGGTTCTCCCACTGTGCAACCCCGTTGGGGGTTTTGGTTACTTATTTAAAGGCGGTGTCTGTTACCCTTTTCCGGAGATTCATTGAAGGCTTGAGGTGTTTTGAGCCCAGCCCTCCTCTCCTGCAGCTCTTGGTCGATCTACTTAGCATAGGTCGTCCACTATCCGTCAGATGTGACCCCGTTGGTAGCCTGAGCTCAGCCTTACACTTATGGTGCCGTACGGTTATTGTTAGCATTGTTTTCCTGCTTAATATTTTTTTTTCTACCCAATCATTTATATTTTTAGTTACACTTGCAAATTACCTTTTTTTATTCTTAAACTTTCTTGTTCTAAGATGGTTGTTTAGGCAATAACAATTATTTTGATATAAATCTATACATATATCTGATTTATATATGCTTTTTTTTGTTGCATTTACATATATATATATTTTTTTTAGTCTTTCTAATAAAGGCAAAGGCTACTGCTCTTGAATTTACACCTCTCTTCAAAACCACATAATCAAAAACAGAATAAAAATGTCAAACACAAGTGCAAGGGTTCAAACGCCTCACCAAAATTTGTTTACCCAAAAATGTAAAAATTTTCCGCTTGTGTAAATACATATCGTCACCTAAAATGCAAAACAACGTATCAGCAAAATAATCTGAAACTGAGCTCTTAGTTACTTACGATTCACCACATCATATTACATACATACATGTACATATATATGCATGAAATTTAAAGCTTCCGCTATCAGATATAACCAATATATAACCATTTATCATAACAATTTTATAACCAAAACTTAAATTTTGTTTCAGTATGGATGGTTTCTATTATATCGTTTTTCCTTCACCTGTAAACTTGTGAAAAGTGATGTTACGTTATTTTGTATTTTAGTTGACGATGTACACTCTCCATATACACACACTTACCTTCACATTTACTCGTAACTCCTTCTTTATTTATGCGCATATTTTTCTTTTTGCATTAAATAAACTTCGACCCTTTTTCGCTGTACAACGTAATTTCCATAATCACTTTTTTGTTTGCAATTTTAAAATACTTTCGAAATTTTTTTGGCTTTATTACAAGTTTTAGCAAGTGCCGTGCATTTTGGCTGCGTGTTGATGAAGTCTAAATAAGTAGACATCTTACTACCATAAGCGAGTGAATTGCTTGCTTTCAACTTTAAGGCTCTCTCGTGGGAATAATCATGTTTGAAAGAAGATGAAATATATGTGAAGGAAAAACCTTGAATTTTAAATTGTTAAATATTTGTCTTGAAACGTTTTTTAGGTAGAATTCGTAGCTGAAAACACGGCCTATGGTTATTGCCATCAATCAATGGAATCAATTTCCATTTAAGTGCCTATTTTATTATGGAAATTTACTCGCTAAAAACATATTTTTGGAGAACTATAAAAATCCACTTAGTTAACGAATACTTGTTATACATTGCGTTGAAATGGTTTTATAAATATATACTAATGATATTTTTTCTTGAGTCTGAACTGCAGATAAATGTTCCCTGAACTCGTTTTTGTATGAGATGCTCGGTATTTTAAAATTTGGAAAGCTATCAAGTCATTTTAAATGCTATTGAGAAAGGCGTATGCTTTTGTATGGTTGAGATGTATTAAAAACACATATGTAAGAGCCGAAGGTCATGGCAGCCAGTGCTCCTTTTTTTCGTATAAAAAAATAATTGTATTTTTTTTTTTTTCACATTTATAAATAAAAAACACATAAAAACATTTAATACCGAAATCAATTTAATACCGATTTTTTCGGGATTACCTAATTCCGTTTCGGGACTGATAAAAATTTGATACTTTTGTAAGATTAAAATGTACTAAAACTCATAAAATGTTTACACTGATTTTTTCGGTATCACCTAATTCAGTTTCAGGACTGATAAAAATTTTATGCTTCTTTAAGGTTAAGCTGCAATTAGGAACATAAAAAAATTAATACCGATTTTTTCGTGATTACTAAATTCAGTTTCGGGACCCATAAAAATTTTATGCTTTTTTAAGGTTAAGCTGCAATTAAGAACATAAAAAAATTAATACCGATTTTTCGGGACTACCTAATTCCGTTTCGGGACTGATAAAAATGTTATGCTTTTTTAAGGTTAAGCTGCAATTAGGAACATAAAAAAAAATAAAAAACATAAAAAAAAATAAAAAAAATTAATACCGATTTTTCGGGATTATCTAATTCAGTTTCGGGACTGATAAAAATTTTATGCTTCTTTAAGGTTAAGCTGCAATTAGGAACATAAAAAAATTAATACCGAGTTTTCGGGATTGCCTAATTTAGTTTCGGGACTGATAAAAATTTTATGCTTTTGTAAGATTAAGATGTACTGAAAACACATAAAACTATTTAATATCAAAAGCTTTTTAAAATTTTATTTTTAAAATAGTTTTGAATTTTTTTTTAAATTTTTTTTTTCTATTTTGCAATGCGGTATAGGTATGTATGTATGTATGTACAAAAATTCAATTAAAAAATTTCGGTAAAAATCCCGATTTTTCGAGATTGCCTAATTAAGTTTCGGGACTGATAAAAATTGTATGCTTTTGTTAGATTAAGTTGTAATAAAAATATTAAATATCAAAAGCTTTTTAGAATTTTATTTTTAAAATAGTTTTGAATTTTTTTTTAAATTTTTTTTATTTTGCAATTTGGTATAGGTATGTATGTACAAAAATTCAATTAAAAAATTTCGGTAAAAATCCCGATTTTTCGGGATTGCCTAATTTAGTTTCGGGACTGATAAAAATTGTATGCTTTTGTTAGATTAAATTGTAATAAAAACACATAAAAATATTTAATATCAAAAGCTTTTTAAAATTTTATTTTTAAAATAGTTTTGAATTTTTTTTTTATTTTTTGTTTTTTTTTTATTTTTGCGATTTAGTATAGGTATGTAAAAAAATTAAATTAAAAAATTTCAGTAATGTTGTAATAAAAATATATGTAAATACATATATGTGTATGTACCTACTTTAAATTTCTTTTGTTTTTTGAATTTTCGGTATTTTACGTTATGAAATTTCGGGATTTCATAAAAACACTTTTGAGTTTTATTTGAATTAGACAGAAATAGCATTTTATAATTTTAGTTTTTGATATTAATTTTAAGCTAGTTTTGAAAACAGAATTTATTTTATTTCCGGATTTCATTAAAAATTAATTTGAAATATTTCTGGATTTTATAAAAAATTAATTTAAAAGCTTAAGCTTAATGCTATTAAATATAAATATACATACATACATATGTACAAACATACATATGTCTATGAATTAAATAAAAAAAACTTTTTGAAATTTTCGCTAAAATTTTTAAAATAAAATAAAATTAAATTAATATGTACAGTACTTTTTTACTTATGGTAAACCTAGCTGAGTATATAAACAAAATTTTCTCGAGGATATATTTTGCGAATTCTTCTCAACAACACCAGATGCATTACTTTTACTATTAGAAAAAAATATCAAATTTAAAGTGAAATCAACTTATCAATACTTGATTAAATGACAGTTGTCAGAAACTTTTAGATTTATAACAGAAAGAACAAAAGAAAATGAAAATTGTAAACATGAAATAGAAAAAATTTCTATAATCCAAATAATCGGCATAAAACAGCTATTTTTGGCTTTCAGCTACACTTTATTTTAGAAGAAATAATACAGCACATATTTTTATTTGCACTCAGCGCCACACCATAATCTAAAGCTTTGATTTTTTATATTTCACACTTCGCTTATTTCAAGCTTTATGAACACGGATTAAATGCGTCGCGCATGAAGCTATATGGTACAATCCTGCCAAAGACAGCTTAATAAAAACGACAAACGAGGTGCAAATTTTACAATCCTCACTTGACACTTCCGCATAAGCACCGACTGGCATACCAAATCCCACTGAACTCCAGAGAACCAGCGCTACTTTGTATTGACAGATTAGTTCTGCTGGCGTGAATGTTTAATTTTTCATGGATAATGCAGCGCCCAGCGGGAAACACGCTAATATCCCAAGCGACTTAGTTTGTTCAAGCAAGCAATGCAAACATATTAAAATACCAACGCCAACAATGTGCTCATTTAATTATGTCCGTTTGTTTTTGTGCATCTAACTAAAGTAAAAACAACAACAACAGCGACATAAGCGCACTAACTAACGCAGTTAAATCACTGCACGCAGCGGAAATCCAGCAAAATGTTAAATGTGACAGCAAGAGCACACTCGTTAACCAACTATGCAAACGCCCACACATAATATATACTATATAAATATAAATATATATATGTACATATGTATAGTTATTCCAATCACTGCTCATGCTCATTGCTATGCAGCGCATGGCACTCGTGTTACAAGCGAGCAGTAATCATACGCCCTGTTGAGCCAAGTAAGCATTCACTGACTGTCGGTGGGCTGCGCGACACCAGAGCGAATATATAGTTGTTTTTGTTAAGTGATTAATAGTGTTGGCATTAGTGGAAGACAGCGGACAATTTATGGAACTTTGAAAGTTAGAAAATCCATGCTCAGACATATTTTTAACGAGCATAAATTTATGTACATATGTCAGTCAGAAAATTAAAAAAATATAATATATAATATACAGACATAAATGTATAATATACATCCATAAATGTATATATTTATGTACTATTATTTATGTTTTATATACATATTTTCATATTAGTGGTGATAAGCCTCAAAATTCGCAATTAATTAACTTAAAAGCTAAAAAGTCAAAGCAGGTGCGTTTTTTTTTTTGAAATCCTGAAATGTGATGTAAATTTCCGAAAATTACAAAGACTTTTTTTGTTTAAATACAGAGAAATACATATATTTTTTTAATAGTGTTAATCTCGAAATTGAAAGTTTTTAGATGAAAATACTCTCCAAACAGATTTAATTTATTTAACTTAATTTTTTTATTTTATTTTTTAG
Organism: Bactrocera tryoni; assembly: GCF_016617805.1. Classification (NCBI taxonomy): domain Eukaryota; kingdom Metazoa; phylum Arthropoda; class Insecta; order Diptera; family Tephritidae; genus Bactrocera; species Bactrocera tryoni. The sequence continues at coordinate 68,998,627 of NC_052502.1, read as the reverse complement.
TGTTATTTTCCTTTTTGATTGCATTCTATTTTGTACATTTAACAAGCACAGCTTTGGGCACAATTAAAGCACAGCACAGAAGAATTTTTAATAGCGCCTCGGGACAAATTTAGCAAAGAGGAGTATGATGAGCGCTGAGCAACAAAAACAGCGCACTGAACTGACAAATGACTACATTTGCTGCAATTATTTGCAGCAGTTCATTTGCAATTTTTTTTTGCTTTTAAGTAGAAAAAGCAGTGAGTAGGGCAAATATCATGGCTTGATTTTTTATTTTAATGACGAAGTTTAGTATTGCTCTTTATTAGTAGTAATTACTCATGCAAATTGTGGGGCAATTTGAGAGAAATAGTAAAATGAAGTCTTTACTATTGAATTTATATCAAAAGAAGTTTATATTCCTTTGTTAATTTTTTTAAATTAATACACTTGGCAAATAAGTAAGGTTATTATTTCATACAAAAACCTGATTGCGATCGTTCAGTTTGTATGACAACTATAAGGTGTAGTGGTTCAATCTGCACCATATATTAGGAGATTATAGCGTTGACTTAGATAATAATTCTTACCAAATTTAGTAAAGATAGCTTGTAAGATAAAAAATTTGTCCATACAAGAACTTGCTTGTGATCGTTCAGTTTGTAAGGCAGCTATATGCTACAGTGGTCCGATATCGGCGATTTCAACAAACGAGCAGCTTTCTGTGGCTTAAATAATATGTGTAAGGTTTCAGGTCGATATCTCAAAAACTGAGGGAATAGTTGCCTTATATACATACATCCAGCTTTCATACATTTCAGCAGGCGTACAGGACGTATGAGTTACCTGCACTGCTTATGCTAGTAAAATAGTGACATAATGAGGCAAAGAGCAGATGAGAGGAAAAATGAAAAATTGTTTGTCAACTTTTTGTAAATAAACGTTAATTGAATATTTCATTACAGTTGGCATGTACATTTCAAGGCTGACTGGGCGTATGAGTAACCTTCACCTTTATGTTAGCAAAATATTGGTGTAGGAAAAGCAGCAGAAAATGAAAACAAAGAAGAGATAAATGAAATTATGGAATTAAAAAGTAACTAAGCAACAATGTGGCATTTTTTATAATTTTCGTAAATCTTAGAAGTTGTACTAAGCGTATGAGCTACTTTTTTTCTTAATATAGACAAACAGTGTTGTAAGGTATGAAATATACGAGCTTGAAAGGAAGGTGCAAAAATCTTAAAACAAGCTCATGCCAACTATTTGAATCACATTTGCTTTTAGTGCAAATAATTTCTCTACTTATGCTTTGCACCAACTTTCTTTTCCCAAACCAGGTCTTTTTCATCATACAAAATCACCATTTTAATTTGAGTTCTGCTTTTCAATTTACATTTCAAATATTCATTGCAGTTGAAGCTGCATTTTTGTTCATTTTTTATAGCTAAACAAAAAACGTAGTAGCAAAAAATCATAGGTTCGAAGGTAAAAGTACCAGCAAATGGCATTAAAACTACCAGGGCGATGTAATCAACTTACACACAAACCGGAATATTGTAAATGCAAGCACGTTTGCCTCCGCTGGATGTGCCTAGCTCACCTGTTATCTGCACTCCGCTGGGAAATACATATATACATTCATACAAAAAACAGCAAAAGCAGCCTCTAGCAATGCTCGGGTTGTACAAAAGCAAAGCACTTATTGGTCTGTATTCTTTCGAGTAAGGGGGAGGACTGCTTTGCCAGTCTTCGGTATGAATACGTATACTATGAACAAGTCAGGAACCAGCGCTCTTGATAAGTGGCCGGAGAAATACCTTCTATACCCGGGGACTTCAACGGTTTGAAGCCGTTGATTGCTCAAAGTATTTTGTCTTTTGTTATGATATCTGTTGGGACGTAATCCACGCTATCTCTTGCAGCTTGCAGTTCTTTATGGTCTATATTATCTATAAAATGAGTGCTGAGCAGTTCTAGCAGTGATTCCTCACCAGTCCACTCTCCACTTTCTTTTTTTTTATTGCGTATTAGCTTAGGGGTAGTAGGGTGCTTAGATAGTATTTTCCTAAGCCTAACTATTTTGGTCGTCTTTTCTAACTTGCCGCAGAAGCTCCCGCACGACTCCTTCCTGGCTTTACGAATTTCAATTTTATATTTCTTAAGTCCATCTTTGTATTCCGCCCAGTAGCGCCCTTCTTCAGGTAGCCTGGCTAGTTTAAAGAGTTCCTTGTCGCTACGCCTGAGGAATTCGAGCTCTTTGTTCCAACAAGGTGGGCTCAATCCAACCTTTGTATGTGTTGGAAGGCACACTATGTTATATGCTTTCTTGAGAACGTTGAGTGCGACTGTCCATTCCTCTAACTCTGAGATTCAGTTTCATAAGCATAAACATAGCACCTTAAAAAGTAGTAGAAAGAATATACGATAGGCAATATTAACTATGAACTTTGAGAGTGGCGTTAATCGGTGCCTTTTTAAGTTGTACTACTCGAAGTATCGTTTTAATAGCAAGGTTTTTCAAGTAAGAGGATCTGAATTCACTGATTTCGCGTTTTTATAGCAATGAATTTTCAAACACACATAGTTCAGGTAGTCACGCTGCATACCTGTTCAATGTATATAGGTTTTACTCTCTCCACCAGCAACATAAAAATCATTCGTTTCCTGTCCGTGCGTGACACAGCACAAAATGAAAATGCAACGTGTCAAATGGTAGCTGCCACTAATTCGATTTTAAAGCGACCGTAGATTTGTTGATATACGATGTGGACTCAATCTGTATGCGCTTTTCAATTTTTGCTCGTAAATAAGGAAACAGATGTATGCGCATATATGATGGAATGAAAGGCGAATGCAAGATGGATGTTGCATTTTGATTTCATTTTCCATGTTTGCCTTTATTGGCTAAATAAGTACAGTAAGGCTGATATTGATTCTGCACACGTGTTTTTCTCGTAAAAAAATGCTAATTTTTTGGTACCGTCGGTGTCGGACAACTATTGCATATAGCTGCCATACAAACTGAACGATAGGCATCAAATGTTTACACTTTTCGGCATGATCTTCTGCTCCTTCAGTGAATATTGTTTTATCTCTTCAATTCGCTGAAAACGATTTGCACGAAGCGGTAATTTCAGTTTAGGGAACAAGAAAAAATCAGACGGAGCTAAATCTGGTGAATACGGTGTTTAATCGATGGTATACTTCACGTTTTTTGCTTTAAATTCAGTCACATTCGTGGCTCGATGCGATGGTGCATTATCCCCAAATCCAAATCAAATCCATGAGTTGTTCTTCCACAATTCCGGATGTTAATACGCAAACGCCTCAATACGGCCAAATTGAACTTCTTATTAAACGCCTGTCTCTCCGGAACAAATTCGTGATGCACCAAAAAAACTAATATCGAAAAAAAAACAGTGAACATCACAATGGCTTTGCCGTATTTTTTTATTTCAGCCCGTTTTTGCCCTCCATTCCGCTAATTGTTGGCTTGTTTGCATGTCCAACTCATAAACCCATGTCTCGTTGGCAGTTGTAATGCTCTTCATGAATGTGAGATCGGAATGAGACCTGATTACGATACTATTTTTGAAAAAAAAATTCAGCTTTATCTTAATGAATCGAGCAAGAACTCGTTTCATACACAAAATGTCCACTAAAATCATTCAAACGGACTCGCGAAAGATGTCGAGCTCCCTTCCATCTCTCCAACACTTGCCTGACGATTTTCAGGCGCCATATCCCTCACGTTTTTAATATTTCCATCAGTTGTGTCGCCAACCACAAACACCCACAGACATGCAAAGATAAAGACGTGCCTCGAAGCCATGAAAATATTAGCACAACAAAAGAGGGCGCTTCGAAGTTAGAGCATTGAGTAAATGCCGCACAAGCGAGGAAATATACATATAGACATGTATACCAATATACATTTTATATCTACATATATGTGTGTTAATATGATATTCGTTTAAACGCTTTCACCAGAAAGTGCTAAGCAACAGATACTGGCTATATTGCATATCCTCTCTGCCATAGACCCACACACACGCAGCTGTCAAAGAAATTTACATTTGTATGTGTGCATGTAAAATAAAATAAAGCAAAATAACATATATATAAAGATAACGATGGTAGGTTTAAAGCAGCGAGCTCAGCTCATCAAAATGCGGAAAATAAACATAAATTCTCGTGCGTTGCCGTAAATTAGAAAACTTGATTAAAAATAACATTTCGCTGGCTAAGCTATGATCCCAAAGGGTATTCGCAGCGTGGGTATCATAAAATTTGTATTTGTTTGCGCTGTGTATAGTATGCCACCTGTGGGAGTGTGTGTGTGTATGTCATTGTATGCTTTGCTTACTTTTTCCTGTTCCTTTGTCCTGCGGCGTGAAATGTTGGCCAAAGAGCGGGGTCATATGCTTTGAAGGCTAAGCTTTTGCAAGGCTGATGTACACAGTGGGTTTCAAGTAATTGGGGACGCAGTTTAGAGGACATAAATTCTGTAATGTTTGAGGCAATAATTTTTTTTCAGTCCACAAAACATTTTAACATTTTGAAAAACAAGTGCAGTCATAAAAGTTAAGTATGTTATATTGTAATGGCAGCAACAAAGATAGAGACAGAAAAATAGAAAGAGGTCGAAAAAATTGACAAAAATTGCTAATTAGAGGGGACAGAGAGGAATACTTAACTTTACTTAAGTTAAGTTAACTTACGTAAACTCAACTTAACTTAAGTTAACTTAATTTAACTTAACGTAACTTAACTTAACTTAACGTAACTTAACTCACTTCCAGTCGTAATTTTACGTAACTTTACTGAACTTAACTTTAATTAACTTAACTTAACTTAACTTAAGTTAACTTAACTTAACTTAACTTAACTTAACTTAACTTAACTTAACTTAACTTAACTTAACTCAACTTAACTTACCTTAACTTAACTTAACTTAACTTAACTTAACTTAACTTAACTTAACTTAACTTAACTCAACTTAACTTACCTTAACTTAACTTAACTTAACTCTACTTAACATAACTTAACTTAACTTAACTTTAACTTTAACATTCATATTCAAATATATTCAGCTAAAATTTTAATACTTCTATTACTACCACCAATACCATCCGCTTTTCTTCCTTTCTGCTTCTATTTTCTTAAAACCATTAAACTTTATTAAATATACATATTTCTCGACTTCAACATTTCCGCCTCAAAATTCATAAAATTACAAATATTCCAAGAAATATCCTTTTCCACTGCCAAGCAGATTTCCTCAAACTCACTACCGGTTTTGGCACACTTCCGATTTCCGCATACTTACCACCAACCGCTCGCTGCGAGGTGCTTCAGCCTCCCTCCCTTCATCACTTCCACTGAGTGGATGGCAAAACAGCGAAATAATACAACATCCCACGTATGAAATGAACTGAAAAAATACTGTCATTTATTCAAAGGCCAAAGTGTTGAAGCCAAAAAAACACCACCAAACACCATGGCCTGTGGCGGATAGGAGCACAACTTCTAGTGTCAGGGTGCCTTGAACGGCTGTAACTGACAGTATTGCCGGGTCAACTCTTCAAGTGGCCGGTTGCGTGTGCCTGAGTTGCATGAAAGCGGCGTGTGAGCGCATTTTCATTGGAAGAGCACTTGGTCGCAGTGAATTGCTTCTGAGCGAGCGTAGAGTGTGTGGATAAGCGGAGTAAGCGCGAGTTTGTAACTGACAGCTGAGATTACCCGCCAACTAGCTAGCGATGTGGGAATATATTGAAGTGTGTGTAATTACACATGGCGTCTTTTGTATTGTATAAGTTGTGTGGTCACATGTGGAAAAAATAGTCATAAGCGATTGAAGCTTCACACTTTGTTTATTCGAAAAAAATATTCAGTGGGTCCGGTGTTTGTCCACCATCAAGTAAAACATCAGAATTCTAAACATGAAGCGTTAAGAAGGAAATAATGCCTACAAAAATCATTTCTCTGGTCAGCAAATCTGTTAAGTTATAGCTGTAATTTGTTGTTGTAAGTTTCAAGCGGAGCTATAAAGAAGCTGGCAGTATCCATATATCTTAATAATATTATATTCAACTAAACTCCGAACCACAGTTGGGAATGAACCACTTTATTGGTACGTAAAAAAAAATTATCTAAAATCCATAACTTGTTCACTCTGTTTCAACTTTCTTCTTGAATTCGTTACTCCTATATATCTCTTCTTATAGAGCCCAATTCTACTTTCAACAGTAGTGATACAGCTTTATAAACAATTTGATCGTAGCTTAGCGAAACTCGAAACTTTGGAAACTCGTTTTTAATAAAAAAAAAGGTACAAGATTAGTTGTAATGCATACTCATGTCATACTCACTTTTTTCACATGTTTGGTGTCAGAACCAATCGGACCTATATAACTATATATTAGTCGACGAATGCTTAGAACTCATCACAAGAGCTTTAAGCTGTCGAACACTTTCCATATGTTATCCACAGCTCACGTTTTGAAGTTGAGGAAGAGGTCAAAGATCATCTGTAAACTTAATTTAGTATCAGAATTGCGTAAGCATCGCAGATTTGCTGTCGCCTCTTTTGACTGCCTATGTCACAACTAACATTGTATCTGAAGCTTTTATACATTATTTTCGGGCGTCAATTCTACACTATTCAAATGCTATCGATTTTAAAGCTATATATATAAATGCGGGTCACATGACTTTAAACATGAAATATAGCTCAGAGAGGATTGTCTATGGCTGCTGTTAATTAAACTTCATATCTTGTATGATTTAAACTTGAAAATTTTTATAACAAAACATTATAACCGAAAAATTCAATGCTAAATATAATGAAAGCTTGGTAATGCTGCCGAAAAAAATCGCTGCTGGCATTCTGAATGTGAAACTTTGTGGTAAAAATACTGGATAAGCGGGAGCCAGTGGGTATAAAAGTCGGCTTTTGAAAAGTGAGAACAAAATTTTTAATAAGATTGTGGTAAAAAGTAAAATTTCTTTAACCGAGAAAATATGTTATACTATCATTTTGAGCACTCCTATTAGTCAGTAGTCTAACTGGTATATTAAAAATATTTTATTTTGGCAAAAAAGCAATGTATGAAACTCAAATTAATTCCACTTAACCCCCACGCTTCAGCGTAATTAAACATTTGCAACCCTTTTCCAGAAAAAACAGAGTAATTGTCTCCGCTTCTCATAAATTCATTTCAAAAATTTGAATTTCATTTGTGTTGCCTTCATTTTCCATTTACATGGAATTTCCCGATGACATGCAAGGGCGAACGGAGCTGCGAAATATATTAATCTGCGCTGCGGACACAGAATCACGTAGCATTGTCGAAAGTTGGCTTTGTCAGGAAGCGCTGCAATGCATGACAAACGACTGTATTTACAGTGGCACACGTTAGGGTGGTTCTTAAATGATGAAAAGCAGTTTTGTGAGGCAGTTAACATTTTTTAGACAGTTTGATAGCTTATATAGGGTGCTGTATATTAACTCTATCTCATGTATGCTGTCTTTGAATGTAGTAGCGTGAACAGGGTATATTAAGTTTGTCACGAAGTTTGCAACACCCAGAAGGAATCGTCGGATACCCTATAAAGTATGTATATAAATGATCAGTATGTCGAGCTGAGTCGATTTTGCCATGTCCGTCTGTCTGTCTGTCTGTCTGTATATATACGAACTAGTCCCTCAGTTTTTAAGATATCGTTTTGAAATTTTACAAACGTCATTTTCTCTTCAAGAAGCTGCTCATTTGTCGGAACGGCCGATATCGGACCATTATAACATATAGCTGCCATACAAACTGAACGATCGGTATCAAGTTCTTGTATGGACAACTTTCACATTTGACAAGATATATTCACCAAATTTTGTATATCTTATTTTCTAAAGCAACAATGTAATCTCCGAAGAAATTGATCAGATCGGTTAACTATAACATATAGCTGCCATACAAACTGAACGATCGGTATCAAGTTCTTGTATGGACAACTTTCACATTTGACAAGATATATTCACCAAATTTTGTATATCTTATTTTCTAAAGCAACAATGTAATCTCCGAAGAAATTGATCAGATCGGTTAACTATAGCATATAGCTGCCATACAAACTGAACACATAGTTACTAACAGAAATGCACCTGTGAAGGGTATTTAGCTTCGGTGCAACCGAAGTTAACGTTTTCTCTTGTTTTTTATATATTTTTACTGCAAACTGCATTTTTATCCCTCCACAATTTCCTCAAAATATTTTTGTTTATCTGAACCTAGAATATTGTCGTTTGTGTTGCTCATACCACCAAATATTGCTAACTTAAGTTCTTAAGTACCACTCTAATGTGCATAAATATGCGTGTTGTAAGTGTATATAAACAAAATCAGTTTACTGCGCGTGTTTCCCAGTATTGTTCAATATTTTTTTTATGCTTGTGACCCCCTCTGTTGTGCCAACGGTGTGTAAAAAACCGTAATGCGGGCACAAATCTCGTGTGTTTTGTCTGAAAACGACATTGTATGTATTGGTTATAGCAAATTTCCCATGAATTATCATATGCAGCCGCGTTTTTCTGTCCTCAGACAAGGATATGATCAGCTTGCTGGCTTACTACTTAATATGAATGGAGTGAAATATGCATGAGGTCATGGACTTTAAGCTTCTCTCTTTGGTTGAAGTTTTATTTCGTCACTTTTATTTCATTTATTCTCTTATTTTCTCATGTCCAATTATTATAACGTTGGGTTTGCTTTTCAAGTACAAAATATTACATATTTACCGTTGTCTTTTTGTGCATATGTACAGGACGTTATGTACACAGCAAACCCAATTTGAACATGTAAAATTGCGGACTTCGTGGAAGTGCCCCAAGAAGTTTAAGCTGCCCAAAGTTTTTAATTTTTGTTTGAGTTTTTGTCTATTTTTTTTTTATAACACATAAATTATTCCCTTTTTTAACTTGAATGTACCCTTTTTACAGTAAGTTTTCGTATTAAGAACAAAATGTTTTTCTTGTTTATACATTTTTATAAAAAAATTAATATTAGATGAGACCCCCGAACAACTTAAAAGTTCAAACATTATAAAAAAAAATTTTGATTTAAAAATTCTTAATTTATTCTTCAAACTGTTTGCCTAGACCCTAATACACTTGCGCCAACGTTTTTCTCAATCCTCGAAATAGGTGATAAAGTAAATTTCAGGGAATAACCTTATTGCACGAAGTGATACGCGTTCAATGTCTTCAATTGACTCACAACGGTTTCCTAGCAGCCACACGGAGATCGGTCAGGTGAATACGACGGTTGCAGCGCGATATTGTCTTTTTTTATTTTTTCTTGAATCGAGCATTTTGGACTATTATTGAGAAATCGCTTATTTTCTAGAAAATTTTGCTACTGCCCTCACGATATATGTCGCTCTCTCAATTGTTTAAGTGGAAGCTGTATTCTTTATTCTCTCCTTGCTTATTGTTGCCTCTCCATACTTCTTTCTTCCACTAGATCACCGTCTCTCTTTCAACTTTTCTCATTACAACGTCTTTTATTTTTACCTATCTCTCTCTCTCTCTTTTCCACTATCTTTCTCACTGTATTGCTCTTTCTCTGCTTATTTCTCTTTTTCATTATATCTATTTCTTTCTAGCTATATTTCACTAAAAGGCTTCATCTTTTTTTTGCCTATTTTTCTGTCCCTACATTGCTCTCGCTCTCTCTTTGTCACTATATATTTATCCCCACTTAAATTTCTCTATCCAAATCGCGTACTCTCCCTCTAAATATTGGGTGCATTCTCTAGCCTTTTTTCTTTCTTTGTTTGTTGCTGCCTCTCCATACCTATTTCTCTCACTAGATCACCGTCTCTCTTCCAACTTTTCTCATTATAACACTTTTTATTTCTAACTATCTTCTTTTTCCAATATCTCTCTCACAATCTTTCTCTCTCTCTGGCAATATCTGTTTATCGCTACTTAAATTTCTCTTTCTAAATCACGCCCTCTCCCTCTAAATAAATCTCTCATGTGGCCACTGACAAACTTGTTTACTGCTCACAACACTTTACTATCTCTCCTCATGGATTACCCACATAAAAACTAATGAATTTGTAAACATTTTAATACTCACAATATATTTCATATATAATTGGCCTACACACAATAAATTTACAAATAAGATTTTGTATTTATGACAAGAAGCGGGCATTTTATGTGTAAATGCTTACTGTATTCCAGGCAATAATTCTAAGTAAACAGAAAGAAGAAATGTATGTACCGTTGAGATTTTCTTTGGAAACATCTGCCAGCACCACATGTGGTCCGAAGCAAACAAAAGCGCATATGCGCGTATAAACAGACATACATATATCATTACAACAAAAATAACCACAAATAATTCATAATAACATTATTTACTTGTTTATGAAGCTCAAAATAGTAAACAAATGCAAATGCTTTTTAGCTGCTTCCTTTAGTCGCTGTCGTTAGTATATCTGCTTTATTGTTTATGCTTTGCATTTCAAATTCATTTACTTTGTTTATTTTTAGTGAAAACTCATTAACAATTTTTGATAATTTCAATGATATATTTCTTGTACTATAAACTACCCACTTGAGGGCTATTTTGAAGGTAGTTTCATGTATGCAGATGTGTGTGCGTGTATGTGATTTCAAACTAAATAAAAAAATAAATATTTAAAAAATAATAAAAATTTCTGACTAAAGGAATGAAGAAATGTTAAAAAAAACTGTAAAACATAGCATAACATTCCTCTCACATAACTTTACATAGCATAACATAAACACCATATGCTACCACACAGAAATACTGCAGACATGAAAAGTATAATAAAAACAAAAACTACAATATTGGAATTGCGAAATACATAGCATAGTACGCATAGCATTACTGTTAGCAGTAAAAATATCATAAGGAAATAATAGACGGCAAAGCATGACTTAAGCAGTCACATTAGTTTACCGGTTTTAAGAAATCGAACTTATTTTATTCTCTTACCAAATTCTGCAAAACCTCTAGAATATTGTCCTAAACTTTCAAGTTGATCTGTGTAACAGTTTTGGAGATACAGGCTTAAGAACTTGTAAGCTCGAGGCTAACTAGGCTAAGAGCGCTGTCTTTAAACACGTTATCCTCGAAACACTGTTTTTGAAGTCGGTTGGCAAGATTTGTCGAGAACTACACAACCGATCTTCCTGAAATTAGACAGGTCTTTGAGACACTATCCTTAATGACATAGACGGAGGATTGTTTTTTCGATTATACGTATTTGAAAAAAAAATGTCACGAAATTTTCACAGAAATTTTCAGTTTTTTTTCCATCGTCTAAGTTCTAAGTTAAGGTTTTAACTAAAACATAGTTTTTTCACTATAGATGATCCTGTAAATAGTTATCCTGCCAACACGGGCGCAAAATTTTTCCGATCCGATATAACTTTTTGTAACAAAGTACCAGATAAATTAATAACTTAACCTAAAATAAAATACAATTACAAAGCATAGCATATCATGACATAGCATAGCCTTACAAGTATAACAGATAGTGCCGTTCCCTCGAAGTTGAGAGCACTTGGGTAAGAAAACTGACAGATTTTCAATAACTTATGTATTGCCATATGTCAATACTCCCTTCCCGCGTAATACGTTCTCTAGAGGGATATCTCTCGAAGTGCTGCAAGATTATTGCGTGGCCTTTGTCGACCTTCCGGATGAACGGTACTTGACCTGGGCGATCAATTCGTTCAAACTTTTCAATTCCTCGAGAGCGAATGGCATCACACCAGTGCAGCTTCAGCTGGCTGTTAAGCTGTTATGCAGCTGCTTAGCACCTATCTATGCGAACTGCAAAAGACTAGGTTACATCCCGGGGGTTACGTTCATTCCGAAGTCTGGTAGGGGCTCTCAAGTTACGAGAACTTTAAGCTCATCAGCCACTCCACCTTCTTATTAAAAACTCTGGGGAGACTGATTGACTGGTACATAAGGAGGCGCATTCCGAGCGACCATTCTTATTGTAAAGGCAATGCCGGAAGCAGTCGTTAGTTCTCTGGATGGTCTTGGGGTTGAATTAAACCTCAAATGTCTCATTCTTAGTCTTCTGTGCGACAGAGTGATTAAAACGGAATAGAGCAAGGCGCGTGCTCAACGAAATGTGAGTAGGGGAACCTCAAAAGGTGATATTCAAGCCCATTTTATTTTATAGAGGCTTTATGTGGTGGAGGGCTCTCGAAAAAACCACACTTGCAAAGTAACTCGAAAGCGTTCAACAGGCGGTGCTCATCAACACTGGTGGTGCACTAAGTTGCAGTCCAGCCATGACGCTTATCTTGCACATAGTGCCCGTAAACATCGTCGGAAGGTGTATGGCTGCGAAAGATGCTAAAAATATCAGATAACCTGGGTTCTTAAAAGAATAGGCATCTGAACACCTGGATATCCCCACACACTTTGACCTCATACCAAATCACTTGGATCATGGAGTCTCTGGAGGCTCCTTCTTTGCCCATATACCGACGAGGAAGTTGTGGTTGTGAAGAAGCCTTTGAGGAAGAAGGACAATGATCTTCTTTATGGATGGTTCCCCGTTTGGGGGGAAGATTGGTGGATGAGCTTACTATTAGGAGCTCTCTATCAATTCCTGCTTTAGACTTCCTGACTATTTTCGTATTTTTCGAAGCTATGGTTGCAGCCATTAAGGTTGCAGCCTTAGTCTGCTGCTCCGGAATGCAGCCTCTTTCAGCTAAGTGACCATTCACTCAGATAGTAGAAGTGGTTACGCTCTTCTAAATTATATTTATTAATTAAAACTTCCCACGGCATTTGAGAGTTTATGGCACGTTGTCAGAAATAATTTGAAAATCATAAGATTATTGATTCTACTCTTATGATTTCAGCTATTTCTAATTGCTTTAGAACTACATTTTTTAGTGTACCAAAGCTTAATTGCTACGAATTGACAAAAAGTTTCTTGCAGTAAAAGATTTATTATATTCTTATTTAAGCTCTAAACGAAAAGCTACAGATTCGAGTTACCTTGTGAAAGAAAACTATTGGCTGGATACCGCAATCTATGCTGGGGTAAACTAGATTTAAGAAAAGCAGATCTCTAAAATCATCAAACTGAGTGATGTGACCAACTTCCCTCTCTAAAAATAACCCAGATAACCCAAGAAATCAATTTCGTTCCTATATTCATAACAGTTTAATAAATAAATGATAGAGAGAGGGAGAGGAAGAGGAAGAGGTAGAGGGAGAGAGAAAACATAAAAGCGCGTGAATATAAACTCCTTGCACGCTTGGTAGTAGACTAGAACTAAAGCACATAAGCAGCAACTTAACCTCAACTGAAGTGCTATCCAAAGTGCTTTTAATGCCTCGAGCTCTTCAGTGTTATAAGTAGTAATATCCTTATGGTTACAGGTGTGCAAGTAGCTACAAACACGTACGTACTTAATATACACGCTCTACTGTACAAGGTTTTTGTATTTTGCAGCTGCTTTCTTGTGAATCGCACGTTTGTGTGCTATTTGCGCCTTAAAGTATGCTTCATTGTATTTGCAGTTGCGCTTTTGCACACTCCAGCTGAGTGTCATTTATTACACACTGCCAGCTAGCGAGCAACACAAACACAAACTAACTTAGCTAGCACTTTAAGTATAATAGCAACAACAACAAGAACTTAGCTCTACAACAACCGTAACTGCTACTGTTTGGTTCCACCACCCATCGTCTTTACAGCTATTTGGCAACCACATTTGCTTCATACATTGTCTACACATCTTTATTTGCTCAACCTTGTGTACATGTCTGTGTTTCTGTGTCTGTATATGTGTACTTGTATGCAAAACTGTGGAGTGACGCTCGACGGCGAACGTCCGCTCATCAAGGCAGGTGTACAAGTATCTGCATTAAAATGCAAATTGTTGTTGGGGCGTGTATTAATGTATACATTATGCAAATAAACTTGTGGGTAGAGACCGGGGAGTGTTATAACTGCAACAATATGTGGGAATAACAGTAATAAAAGAAGGAGAAAGCGGAAAGCTTCTTAAATATGAGTGTGGTTAATAACGAAAACACGTGGCAAAATAATGCATTGATGTTATTGTTGTAGCAGAAGTGCTCAGAAACCGCAACTGAGAGTCGGCAGCCGATTTACTAGCCTTAAAACAAGGTAGAGCTTGAAATTATTGCCAGCTTTATATTTAGAAACGTCAGTCTGGCTTTGTTTGTTATTGTAGTTGTTATACGTTGTAGCGGTGGCATTCAATAATTACCAGTTTTGGTCAGGTCTTTTGTAATTCTGCAACCGATTCGGTAGCGTGAGGCAAAGAAGACTCGCGACGTTGAAAAATCCAATCTCTGACTTCTGGTACTAGAAACGTAGGATTATGTGTTATTGTTGTTGTATAAGTATAACCTAAATACCCCACAGCCCTGCTGGAGTTCTTTTACCGCCATCTCTCGACTACCAGTGCTTAATATTGTCTCAAGAGCTGTTGTCACTATTTAGCTGGACTAAATTCGAGTTGTTTAATATGGGCGAGCAAAGAGTTCACTAGACCTTATGATTTACCCTGGTAAGTTAGTAACTAACGTTAACAAATGCTTGCTGAGCTGGTCTGAGGCCTAACGGAGCTTCTACCTCTTCCTGCCCCACAGATATTGAGACTGTAGTACCTGTACTGGCAGCTCATCAGCCGCGGTTTCCTGCAATATCGCTGTGGCCAGACAAATGAATCACTAGAAATATGAAGTCAACATATCCCTACTCAAGTCTTGAGCGCACAGTCAACAAACTCAAGGTCCGCTTTCGGAGAGGATAGTCACCATTCACAACTTGGGAGCAAAGGCTCTACTGCTTGCTACCTTTGGCAACCTTTCCGCTTGGAAGGCGCTGCCCACAATTCTTTAAGTTTTTTAGGTTAAGAGGTCAATCCTAAAAGCGATCTTACTTGGACTGCTTAGAACGCCGGTAGCAAAAATTTCTATATAATTGATTATAAAGCCCTTACAAATCGACAAAGCGCGCACAAATTTGTTAAGAAGGCGAATATATTACAAAAATAATAATAAAGCTATTCTTTGTTACTAATAAAAAACTTTTTATATCCCAAATAATTCATGTGACCTAGATTCTTTCGGAAAATTCTGAACTCCCTTAAGGTCTCACTAACACGTTTTCTTGTTATAGGTGCGGCTTATTGCTGAAATATATGGAGAAGACAAGAGTTACAGGCACGAGTTATATATTCACTGAAATGTAGGAAAAACTAAAATTCGGAAATTCTATCAACGAATCACCTCAGCGATTAGGCATTTTGGAAGAGTTTAACGATCTTTTAGCACAACTTGAGCTCCTGGTCCTGATCTTTTTCGAAAAATTATTGGTCCTACAAATCTTCACTCATCTATAAACTTAGAACGGACCTTTCCTTCTTATGAAATTTGCTATACTATAATTCAAAGGTACGTTCTACAACGTCCATTGCGTTCTTGGAAACGACTTACCGCGCTTCTGGTTCAATTTGTGATATTAACCTTGACTTTTTCCGCTATATATATTATATAGTATGAAGTTTTAGTTTTCAATTATCTGGTATGTGCATTTAAGAAGAAACTTTTTTCATATCAAAATTATACTCGAGGATTTGATTTTACTACAAAGGGACGGAAGAAATTACTTCTGATGCGTTGGTTGAGATGTTATTGGACGAATTTTTGATCATAGAAGTCCTCAGCCTTCTACGCTCAACTGTTGGGTTTTATAAAACGATTTTTTTATTGCAATGTAGTGGACGGCTTAGGCTTTCTCCGAGGGAAAATATTTCAGATGTTCGAATTGGTTTCACTCGATGAATATTTGGTGCGACAAGTACTCTATCCCCTTCCATAGACTGATGGATCTTAAGTGAAGATTTTTCGTATCAGAGACACTCGCCTGATCTTGCTGAAGTACAAAGAATAACAATTCTCTTCACAGCTCCAAAACTTTCCCCATCCAGTAGACGAACCCACTCATAAACCGTCTTCTCAGGCACTGAATGCGCCCGCTTGCAGCTTGTTTGCACTTGCTACTTACAAAGCACACATGGCAAAGTTTAATGTGCTTAAACTCATCATACCTGCTGCCATGACAGCAGAAAACTAGTAGTTTCTAAACTATCAACCTTCCAGTCACCGAAGCGTGCACGCAAGCAACTTGTTGTGGGTGCAATTCTAAACGCATTCGGACAACATTATTTCATGAGCAGCGCACACGCGTCTATATATGCTTGTGAAAGCTTCTAACATAGCCAAATACTCGTCTATACATACACACAAATCTGTATGTGTGGGCGTGTGGCAGAGCTTAGTTGTTGACTGCAACTACAATAGCAATTGAGCAGTGCAAATATTTTTATTCGCCAAGTTGCACTGGCAAATTCAACATGAATAAAATACTCATAGCTCACTCACATATCCATGCGCAGCCATACATGCACACAGCTAACACTTAAGCGCAGCAGAAATTCATACACACACACGCTCATGCGAAACTGAGGACATGGAACGCATACTTGTGGTATTAACGACTGCCAAGTATTTGCGGAGTTGCATGCCACACGCTGCTCACATGTGTTTGCAACACATGCATATGTCCGTTATGTTGTACGAAATTGCGTACATGCACCGTAAGCAGCTCTGGCGTGTGTTGTGTCTGGCATTTTGCAGCTCCATCATGTGATTTGTGGCATTTCTCGGCCACTTGGTAGTCTGAAGGCAATTTAATATGCATCAACGTCTGTTTTACGTGGCCTTGAATGGAAAAACAACAAAAAATTAATTGTGGCATTGAAAAATAACTAAAAAGTCGTTCGTAGATAAATTCCTGAGATCTTGAAACTCGAAATTTGTGTTGGTTTACATGCTCGAACTGTAGATCATTAGGCTCTTCCATATACTGCTATCGAAATGGTCTACCGAAATGTCTTTGGAGTTAGTGAGCTTGGACTCCTACAGAACCAAGGTCATCTGATAAATTACGACAAAAGCAAACCTAATGCTTCTTAAGAGCAACATAACCAGCTACTAAACTTTTTTTGTGGACCGACTTAGAGATCGAGCTGTAAACGATGAGGTCAAGCGTTGATCCATGGGTCTGTGGTTCGGAGCGAGGTTGATAGATTAAAGGACCGATCTGCGATCGATGAGGTCCAGTCCTGAATTGTCGGTCAATGGTTCGGAGCGAGGTTGATGGATTAAAGGTCAGGTTATCTATCGGTCAGTGGATTGGAGCGAGGTCGTTGGGTGGTTGGACCCATCTGCTGAGCGAACGGTCTTTCTAACAGCAATTCGAACATAAACACATATAAATATACTGCATATTGTAATCATTTGTAATGAAAAAATACATAATTGTCAAGATACTCCAACCTCCTTTTATTCAAATTCAATAAATACTCGTCAAGCAAGTAATATTTGTCATCATTAATAATTCGCTAAGTCATTACTTATTCAAGCTTAGTTATTGGCTAATACA
The DNA here is from genome assembly GCF_016617805.1 of Bactrocera tryoni. Classification (NCBI taxonomy): domain Eukaryota; kingdom Metazoa; phylum Arthropoda; class Insecta; order Diptera; family Tephritidae; genus Bactrocera; species Bactrocera tryoni. Next base: position 68,981,095 of record NC_052502.1, on the reverse strand, counting down.
TAATTCATTATATTTCTGCCTTTTTGATTACATTTACATTTGCGAAATACTTTCCGCCGCGCTCTACACACAACAACAACTTCCACCATTTGGGCACCAAAATCCCTCATTTCTCGTCATAGATTGCATAACTCAAATGGAATTGCACGCCACACTTGGCTTGTTCTTTGTCTTTTTCTACTTTGCTATCGCCATTTGCGAAGCTACAAAACTCTGCGATGCCTCTAATCGCCAAGCAATATGCCAAATGATATTCAGCTAATAGCTTCACATGCCACTTTGCCATTCCCTTTGCACACATATTTATCGATTTTGGTCAAACATTTGACCCACATACGCATCAGTTTCGTTAAAATCCGCTTTGCCGCACTTATACGCACGTACCGTTTGGCGCTTTGTGGCTTTGATGGCGTTCTAATGCGCCCGTCGTAGGTCAACATGGCGTATACGTGACTCAAAGGCACGCACTCGCATACAATGCCATGCTTCAGCTTTGTTGGCAGTAACGTTGAGGCGGTCAAGTGTGTTTTCAGCATTTAAGTTGCTTACTTTGCCATTTTGCCTGTATGGAAACAACAACAACACACATAAACAAGCACACGCATAGCTTTGCCAATCAGCTGTTGCCTTTGATGTGCGCTGTTGGCAGCAGAAGTGAAGCGTATTGCATAATTTATGGCGCAAATGCGTTGTTTTGTTGTTGTTATTTTTGTTATTATTTTCTATACGCATTTGCATTTTTTCAGCTTTGTGACTTTTTGCCTTGTATCCAAAGGACATATGCCGCTTAGGTTTTGTTTGGCCGAGTTAGACGCTTTGGAACTGCACATTCAGTGTACCCAAGTTGCCGTCTGCTTTTATTTCTTATACAGATTTTTATGTATAATAGATAGAGGCATTGGCTTTTGAGTTCAATGGAGAGTAAGATTATGAAAAACAAGGAACAAAAATATGTGGCTTAAGTAAGGAGACAGAAAAAATGCTTAAAATTTAAATAATCGTTTAACAACACTGAAAATATGTATTTGTGAAGGGTATTCTAGCTGCGATAGACCCTAGCTATTTTTTTATTTATTTTTTCTAATTTTTTTTTATTTTTTTTATTTTTTTTTTTTTATTTTTTTTTTTATTTTGACCTGTTGTAGGTATCTTCAGGCTTCCTTTTTGTTGTATGTTATGCAAATAACCCACAAAAATCCCTTAACTCCCCTTCGAAACATTCTCCAAATATTGTTTATTTTATTTCCCGCATTTATAATTTATTCGAAGCCGGCACTTACATATCTACATCATAAACTTTTTATCTTCTTAAACAATCATATTCTTGGCTGGCGGCATGCAATCAGCCATAACTTACACGACACTACAACGCATGTATTTCCTATGTTATGTAATGACGGCTGAGGCGCGCCTGTATTTGACAATTTTGGCAGCTAATAAGGCGCTTGTAATATGTTGAACATGACAACTTATTGCATAATGTGTCATTACTTGCATGTGATATGTGGGATATATGCTTGAGAATGCACATAATTATATGCTGTATAAGTAGATGTGTGTACGGTATATGTATGTGTTGATAAATATGTTTATGTGCTCTTTGCGAGCCTGTCACTGCCTAGTTGACAACTGTCGTCTGTGTAATATTCGTAAGGCCAGTCAAAGTCATGTGCCTAAAAGTACATACTAGCTAGGGTGAACCAAAGCTGAACTGTGGAATGACTTAAAATGAAGTTAGATAGAGAGACTCAAATAGTATTCCTTGTTGACAGTTTGACCGGTCGGAAGAAACTACCTCAATAATCGAAGAAAACTGTCAACATAACTTTAATTTTTGACCGCCTTTGACATGTTTTTTTCGGTTTCGGCTAACCTTTGGCATAATATTCAGCCGGCTGTTTGTCTGTTTATGGCTCCTAAGCATAGGACCAAGACTCATCGCCAGTAACAATATGTTTCAAGACATCCTGGTAGTCGGAAAGCATTGTTACACACACGTTAACAGCACGCTGTTTTTCGAAAAATTTTGTGATTTCGGAACCAAACGTGCTTTCACTTTTCTTAGCACAAATGATCTTGCAAAATAGTTTTCACTAAATCTTCCAATATTCCAACGATGCCAGTAAGGTCTCTGACTATTAGTCATCGATTCTCAAGCACCAATTCCTTCATTTTATTGATGCGTGGAACTTGGTTCGTCATCAACGTGTTCTCGACCCCCTTCATTGAATGTCTTTTCCAACATACTGAAAGTTTCGGCACGAAAAATTAGATTTCATAGACAAAATGTTTGGAACTTCCTACTTGAATAAATTCACTTATCGTCAAAGTCGCCGAATTGCACTTTATGTACTTCAGAAAGACAAGCGTGTACTAAACACTGATGATTATTTTGATGTGAGATTTAGCACAGTTGTCACTGATAGTCATACCAACCTAGAAAAAAAATATATCGACAAAAATGTGATGTGATGTGAGATTTAGCACAGTTGTCACTGATAGTCATACCAACCTAGAAAAAAAAATATTTCGACAAATGGGTTTTCACACGCAACTTAAATTAAAAAGTCTTACTATTTTTTGCCCACAGTAGTAAGCACGTTCAATTGGTAGTATGTCGGCTATATGCTATAGTGGCCCGAGATTGGCGTCTGTACTCATCAGTCTGTCCATTTATATAACTGTATATATATTCATTAAGACTACGGCGTTCCTTCTAGATGTTACAAATTTCGTCGCAAGCTTAAGTTATGTCACCGGTTAAGGGTATAAATAACGCTGCATGGAATAAATGTTTAACTCAATTTTAGAAGATGGCGGTGAGCATTATTCTAGCAAGTCAAAAGGTTTTACGTAAAAATATCACAGTTTTTGAAGATAAATATTTTGAAAATTTCGAATATGTTGCCGATTCTTGTAGAAAATAAAAATTGATAAAAAATTTATCTCAGGTCACTTTTAATTTAAAAATGCGTGTTTTCAAAATCTTCGAAAAATTTAAAAATTACCTACTAAACTTAACACTTATTTTTGTGTTAGAATATATTTCATTGTTTTCTTGTAGGAACATAACTATTTATCGCTGTAGATAGGTGCAATCTAAACTATGGATTAGATGAATATTATTATTAGTAATATTTAGCCCACCCTAATATTTACAACTATATAGCAATACCCATGCTGTCAAATTTCCTATGCGACCGCAAAGGATTGTTATGTCAAATTGGTTTTGTCAGCTTTGACGTATTCAAGCCTGGCAATTTTATTACGAAATTTCTACAAGCGCACGAAAGTATGCTACTTATATACATACACATGTTATATACATGACATCGAATGTGGTCACGTACTGAAATTTATACATATTTCTATAAGTATCATCTTACAACCACATATACACACCGTTTCAATAACTGTCGTTTTTCATTGGCTTGTCAAACACACTACACACACTCGATGTGCCTGATATTTGGATAGTTTTCTAACATATGGCAGTAAGTTAGAGGCATATGCTATAAGTAAATATAAAATTTGTCTACTACATATATGTTTATATACATTATGTATATACCAAAAGTGCCTGAGTAAGTGTGAGAGTCGTAGGGGTCTTGCATGCATAAGTTAATTGACAAGTTGCCACATAATCAGCCAGCTTACGTGTGTCCAATTTACTTAAGTAGCCGACAGTATATGCCACTTTGTTTTTGGTGTGTTAGCTGAATTAATGTCTTAATCTAAAAATCTTTATTAATTTGTGTTAGTTTAATTACCTTGAAATATTTCTGGTATATATTTTAGAATATTTTTATTTTCTTTTTTTGTAATGTTCCGTTTAATTTACAATTTTTCTTTTTATTAAAATGGCAATAACTAAATTTGCTGGCAAAAAAAATAATGTTAAAGAGGAACGAAAGATAAATTGTATAGAAAAGAGAGATCTAATGGATGATATATTTTTAGCTTCCTACATTGTTTGCTATTATCCAGCAGATGGATCGCTAGTGACTCTCCACGTCAGTAGTAATTCAGTTGTCACAGTGAGAAGTCGTCATTATTTTTGCTCCGCAATTCAATTTATATTTGTTTTAATGCCGTTTGTTTGTGTTCTACGAGTGGATCGTTCCCAGCTTAAGATTATCTGCCACAAATGCAAAGAATTTTTTCATCTGACCTGTGTTAAATTATCACAGGCTGAAGTAGATTTTTTGCTTAAGGGGTTATGATCTGTTAGAAGTCCAAAAAGAGCGAATTTTTTGAGAAAACTTTTAAATTCATTGATGCAAAAATTTTATACATATTATTGCATCCTTTATGTGCATTCGAAGTTTTAGTATTAATAAAAATATTTATTTGCAAAGCAACTACAGTTGACCTCCGGGAGCTCCTCTCAAAAGAAACGTTTTGTGGTTATCATTATATCTCCGTACAGAATCCTCTGAAATTAAAAAAAAAACCAGACAGATTTCGTTAAAGTAATTTTAAATCTAGTAATTAATCGAAGGAATAAGCAAAATTGACTATATTCGCAGTTTTACCAAGCTTCGCAATCAAAATTATCTCCAGACATTGGCACTGAGAAGAAAAATAGCAGAGTCTGGGCATGCTATTACTTGTACATATATTTCAGCGATTGAGCCGACAAGCAGCATCCAAAAATTTACTGACTTCTGCAATACCGGAACAGTCAGTAAACTCTAGGAGTAAAGCTGTTTTGGTGATGTGTAGCAAACTCATCACTTTTCTAAATTAGTTCGGCAGAAAAAGAATAAGAAAAATATTGTAGTTTCTTAACGGCTTTAAAAAATAACTGCATAAATTAAAATAATAGCCTAAAATTAATTGTGGCAATAATGCCTGCTGCTACAGGTCTAGAACATTGAAAGTGACAAGTGACTAATAACTGCTGACATAATATTCGACCACTTTAGAAGTGACATGTGAGCGCATTGTTTCGTAGATTTTGATGACAGCTAATACTATGTAGGTTGCTATATATATTTCAGGCCGAATAATGTAAAGAGGCATATTTATCAACGAAAATGGTTTTTTATTTTTTTTTTATTTTTATTTTTTTTGTCGATTGCTGTTTTGTTTCGGGCTCATACGCATAGATCCATGATTCGTCACCTGTGACGATCTTATAAACGTCTTTTGAAGCACCGCGATCGTATTTTTTCAGCATTTTTTTACACCAATACACACGAGCCTTTTTTTGAGCGATTGTCAAATTGTGCGTGATCCAACGAGAACAAACCTTTTTTACAGCCAGGTGTTCATGCAATATCGCATGTATGCTGGTGGGAGAAAAGCATAGGCATGCCTCTATCTGAAGGTATGTTACATGACGGTCTTGCATTATCAGTTCACGTACGGCATCGATGTTTTCTGGCACAACGGCTGTTTTTGGACGACCTTCACGGAATTCGACTTTGAGCGAGCGTCGGCCACGATTGAATTCGTTGTACCAGTTTTTCACAGTGCTAAAGGATGGTGCTTCATAGCCATACAAAGATTTTAGTTCATCGATGCACTCTTGTCGTGATAGTCCACGTCGAAAGTTGTGAAAAATGATCGCACGAAAATGTTCACGAGTTAATTCCATTTTTTGGCCGATATGAATTTTTTAATTCCCTGTAAATAAAACAATTCACGATTAAAAGACAAAACGTTCTGAGTGATGTTATGCTAAAAAATGTCAAACTTTCCAATAGAAATGTCAGATTGCACCTGGCTACACTTAGTGTTGCCCTAGGCCAGAATATATATAGCAGCCCTCGTGTATATTCGTTTACATTATTGCGAGCCGTAGCTGACATGAGACAGCTTTAGTTGAGAAATCTAAAAATCTTTAAGAAACGAATGACAGCTGATATAATTCTGCCATTTTAGGATTATTCAATAACCTAAAAAAATTCATTTATGTCTAACAAATAGTTCATGATATTGCTTGAGCACTTTATATTAGCAAAAAAATGCAGCAGACAACTGATAAAAGAAGTTTAATTATGACAACTGATAGGTGTCTTAAATATGACAACTGACATGTAATTGGAATATGACAACTGTCACGTGACAGCTTGTATAATTTGTAGATATAAATCGTCAGTGAATGGCATTGACATACTTATATAATACAATTCTTATTTAAGATAGAAGCCAGATTTTGGAACAATTTTATAACCATAGTGTGCCATATGATAGCTTCTATATGTAGTTTTCAACAATTTCTATTCTTATGTGACGAATGACAGTTGCAGATTTTAGTCAGAACGTGGCCGTGAAAAACAAATTATATCTTACTTAGCGTACACCAAAAAAGGGCGAGTGACTTTTGATAGCTGTCTTTTGACATCTAATATAATATAAACCATTTTCTGTCTTCTGAATGACAGCTGACATGCGGTTTGGTTCTTAAAACTTTAATATATAATTCCAAGACTCTCCTTACCTTTACAACGTATGACTTTAATGCAAGATTTCTTCGCTTTCAAACAGTCAGATCCAATTTACTATGACATATTTGCTGCCTTTACCCGTTATTATAATAATTTTTAAACCTTCTAGCGTCGGCAAAATTTTAGTTTATTCTCAAGCTTCTGTCATTGTCTAGTGTTAGAATCTTTGGCTGTTTATTATTTGCTGTCTTTTGCAAATTGTAGCTCCATAGATCGCCAAATTTAACTAGAGTCAACCCTCAACAGTCGAGTATAAGCTTTAAGTTGCCATAATTGCATTAGCTTAGTATATCTGTAATATTGTGAATAGTCTGTGCTGTCATTATGTATAACATATTGTATGCTCTTAAGCGCTTTCACGATTGAAATACTGTGTCAAATTGTAGCGAGTTGAGTCGCATTCTTATATCATGAAATATAAGTAATTTGTTTACCTATCAAATTTCCGCTAAAACATAATTTAAATTTATTGCATTGACAGCATCACGTTCCCTTATTTCTCAAACTCTCAATAGCTCAGTTCTTTTCCAACGCGAAATTTTTCTTCTTCTTCTTTAGTGGCGAAATTATTATATTATATATATTCTGCTCCAACAAACTTTTATAAAGCACTTCATAAAATGTGCTTCCATAGCCTTCAGCTATACACCGCCGTCCTTCGTGCATATTTTTATACATTTGTATTTAGCCGCACCTGCTCAAGCCCAGCACTGCCTCGTTGCATAACTTAAGGCGCGCTAACAACCTCTTTATGTTTGCGCCAAAGTAATTCATAAATTTCCGATAAATATTAATTTTTATGCGACTACAAAGCGAAGGCGAAATGTCAAGAATGTGCTGTTACGCTTTGGTGTTGCCATTGGCAGCGGTAATGGAATTGTTATTGATTTACTGCAGTACACATTACTTACGGGTCGATGTTTTTCAAATGTCATTAAGACACGCAGATTAATATATTTTTAGGGCATGTGAAAGGTTTGCCAAAGAACCATAAAATGTAATGGTTTCTTTTGGTGCTAAAATCAAATTTGATTTCCATTTTTGGTGGCGTACTTTTAGGCGCAAACAAATTTTGATTTACATAACTTTGAGTAGCGTATTAATATTTGCAATTCAAATAAGAAATTATGTCTCCTTGACACTGCCGCTAGTAGTTATCAACACAAAAGAACACTTGAATCAATTGCATAGTTTGTTTTCGTTACTAATCACTGCCTACATTAAGGCGCTGCTGTCAATAAGTCAACAGCTATTAGCTGTCAGCCTGATTAAACATTATGAAAGCGTACTTAAACACTACCGCTGCTGCCAGAAGTCACATAAATTTGATGCTTTAGGTGTTCCTCAAGCCTAACCCACTGGTAAGCGCAATTGCCTAAGTGTCAACTAATGTTCATGCTCAATATACTTGAACTAACTTGCTAAACGTAGAATGTCTTTTGACTAATTTTATAGCTTACTGTGTACCTTGTTTGTCTAGCTTTTGTTTGTCATAAATTAAACGGCTGCCACATAATAGCGCTTGGCATAATTTTAGACGCTTAAATGCTGTTAGCATAACTTTAAGTTACACTTCAAGTATCTTAAAGTAATAAGTAGGCAGCTAAAGAAATAAGGCAAGATTTTTTATTTTTTTTATTTATTTATAAAAGCTTATACAATGTTAATAACATATGTACAACCGAAGACATGCAACTTCAGAGGCTATCAGCTAAGGCAAGATTATTTAAGACTGAAGGGTCACAGTGGTCGCATAGAACAATATCTCATGTTTATATGCTTGTTAATCATAGGACCGCTGACAAGACCTGTTGATATTTTTGTTAACAATTGATTTTTTTGGTATATATTGACATTTATGGGCGAAAGTGATATCCGTATTAAAAGGGGCATTGTTAAGTATAAAAGGCTTGACAACTTACACTTGACTAATGACAGCAGTACTAAGCGATATAGTGGTTCCATTATGAACTGATACTGATATAAAATAAAGTGAATACAATTTAGAAAAAATAAAAACTGTGAGATACTAGAACTGACAGCTGACAAGACACTTATAGCAGAAACAACTTATCATACACATTACTAAATATGAATATACTATAGATGTCTTATATTATATGTATAAGGTATACAGAAAAGGCAACTTATGGAGAGTTAGTGAAAAAATATAGCTTAAGAGTTTTTTAAGGCAACTGAGCAATGACAAATGACAAACCAGAACATAATTGTTGAGATTAATTAAGTAATACCAAGCAACTATATAAATAAAAGAAAGTTATTACAAACCAACAAATTTATAAAAAAAAAACACAACTGGTGAGCATTTACAGATGACAGCTGACAGTAATTGGCTTAATGCCTTAAAATATGTATTTATAAACAAAAGTATGCCTTAATTATTATTCTTTTCTATAAAAAAACTAAATTTACAACATTTTATATCAATGAGAATTGACAAATGACTCATGACAATTTAAAATATAACTCCAGTGATTGATTAGGAATTGTAATGTACGTAGATACTTTAAGGAAAGTTAAATTTATTGACAGACATAGCTGGTGAGAGTTGACAAATGACAAGTGACAAATGACAGTTGAAATAATTTATTTTATGCTTAAAAATTTATATCAATGAATAAAAGCTTGGCTTAGTAATAATTTTTGTTTCTAAAACAAAACAAAATTTACAATATTTCATGCCAATGAAGTTGTCATGTCCTGTAAGTTGACAAATGACAATTTAAAATATAACCATTTCTATTAATTAAATAATCTAAGGTATACAAATATATCCTATAAAGCATTACAGATTATAAAATTTATATGCATGTTAGCTACAGTTGATGAGAGTAAATTGGTGACAATTCTAAGACAAGTAAACTAAATACAACTGACAACTAAATATTGAATACAACTGTGGAAATCGTTCAACAAGTCTAAAGAGCATGACTGCTTTAAAAAAAGAACGGAGTATCAAATCTTTATTTGAACCCTTGTTCTTGAGAGTTGTCAGCTGACAAGTGACAAATGACAAGCAATGACAGCTTTTACTAATTATTATTTATTGTTTTCACATAATCTTTTCGTTTCAAATGCAATTTGCAATATGTCATATTAATGACAGCTGACTATTGACAAATTCCAAATCATAATAAAGCATGAGTGCTTTAAAGTAAAGTGTTCCAATCCTACCTAAGCTATACGCTTTGACAGCTAACTGCTAACCAGTGAAAGATGTCAGTTGCTTATGAATGATTTCAGGAATTAAAAGGCACATATATGAAGATATGTGATTGCATTTGTATCTTCAATGACAATTTTTTCTATAAAAGCCGCTTCAAACCACACATTTACGCTTATTTTCTTCAAATTCCTTTTTTATTTTTATTCGTATTTACTTTATCATTGCGTTATAAATAAAAGTACAAACGCATATTGCAAGAAATAACTTAAACAAAGCATACCCATAGGCGTTTAATGACTTGTATTTACATTTAATGTGGCTGCGCATACCACTGCTACAACAGCAACAAACAAAGCATTGTTGCCAAAGCAAGCAGAAAATTATACACTGCTTACACACACGCATACCCACATGAATACTAATACATAAGTAGCTGTATGTTTGTAATAATGTGCTGAAGTATGTTTATACTCTGTATATATACATACATATAAATAAATATATAAATATCCACCCGCAAGCGTGCGTCTTTATGCGCAATCATAAAAGTGAAAGTGTAAATTTTAAGCTTTCTATGTGTGTGTGTGCTTTGTGTGCAAAGCCAGCGAAGCCTAAAAATATTTGAAGTTAGTGTGTGTAGCAAAATTGAAAATTTTTGTCATTTAAATTTGCCTACCGCAAGCAAAAAATAAACATTTAAAGGCTTTTGAATTTGCTTATTTCCCATTTGGCACAAAATGTCGCATTTCATGGCAATAACATGCTGTGTTGATAACAATTTGGCATAGCGCCTCAAAGTAGGCTAAGCGCACACCTTTATTGCACATGCATAAACTGCAAAGAGAGCAATTTGACTGTTGTTTACTTTTTACTTAATTGTTTTGTGTTGAGATTTTGCCTACTCTTATTCTTCGTTATTAAGCGCTTTTTAAGAACTGATGTTTTGATTTGTAGAGAAGTATGTTCCTCTCTTGACTATCTTTCCTAGCCCCAGAAGCTCCACACATGTTTTTGTATTATACTAACAAGCAAATTATTTATATCCAAGCTGATAAAACCAATATCCGGATTGAACTCAAGTGTTAAAGATCCGAAAGTGATAGTAATACCTACAAGGTAAAAGAAAATCCCTCATTTTCAAATTCGCTTCAGAAGATCCAATCTATGCCACCCGCAAAATCACACCTCTTAAGGTTTCGTTGCCTTAAACGCATAAATATTCATGCTAGAGACTACATTTTCATATCTCACTGTATAGATGTTCGATAGGAGACATGAAGAGGCATCTTATTCTAGTCCGGAGTGCGGTGTTCTGGCTAGGCCTCCGCTATTATCTCGCTCGCGATCCTGACGTTCGACGTTGGAGCCTGCAGACCAGAGAATACCACAATCTTTTGAACCTAATTTTAAAAGCCCAACTAAGTTTCTACTATAAATTTCCTTACTGTTATACATAATGCCTAACCTTTCTTTTTATGGGAAATCTTCCTTTGGTCAAAAAATGTGCTTAAGTTAAAACACCTCATGAATTACTATTGATAAAAATGCTGGGCTTGAAGACATGTTTACCGTAGACTCCCAAGTAAGGATTAAACAGGGCACAATATACCTAAGGTCGCGATGCATTCCTCGTCAATATATCTAAAGGTTAAGTATGGACCAACTACAAGGTGCTTTCCAAAGTAAATAGGACTTAAAAAAAAAACAGAACAAATGGTTTGTTCGACAAAATCAATTTATTTTATTCATTATAGTCTCCTCTGCTTCAATACAGCTTTTTGCACGGTCCAAAAGCATGTCGAACGAGTGTTTTAGCTCGTTGGTCGGTATGGCCGCCAGTATGCCGGTGCAAGCGTTTTGAATGGCCTCTACGTCTGCATAACGCTTTCCTTTCATAGGCAAATACATTTTTCCGAAAAGAAAGAAGTCGCACGGTGCCATATCAGGCGAATATGGCGAGCGGTTAATGGTTAAAATGTAATTTTTGGTCAAATAATCGTGCTTCGAATGTTGGATTCCGAGCAATTTTTGGTTGTCAGTCAATTTGTGCGGAACACACACCTTTTGTAAGCACAAATTTTCGGTCAAAATGCGATAAATCGACGTTTTGGAGATGTTCAATTCCATTTCCATGTATTTCAATGATGATTTCGGCTGATTTTTGATGAATTCACGCACAGTTTCGATGGCATTTCCGCTGAACACGGATTTTGATTGGCCCACATGTTGATCGTCATTTATGTCCACCACTTTGAAAACGTTGAAACCACTCCTGCACTCTGCTACGTACTAATTATAGGCATACACTTGTTTCATCAATTGAAACGTTTCGTTAAAAGTTTTACCAATTTTAAAGGAAAATTTAATTTTCCCTTTTTGTTCGAAGCTCATTTTCGCACCGGTAACTCGAACGTGCTGACACTTAAAACGCAATAACTTCACTTCCAATCAATGAAATGTCATGTTCACTGGACAATCGCTAAAGATAGCAAATTCTTACGCACCAGTCGACATAAAGATGGCGCCACCAGGGGGCGCTAGATTCAAAAAGTCTTGCGGAACATATCATATCTCACTGCATAGATGTTCAGTAGGAAACATCATGTACTAGTTCGGAGTGCAGTGTTCTGGTTAGACCTCCACTAATATCTCGCTCGTGATCCTCGCATGCATGGTTTCACATGCCTATAGCTAGTAAACAAAATATATATTTACATAAGTGTCATCACAGAACACTTCCTTGGGGTACACCTATTTTTATTTGCTGTAACTTAGTATATGATTGTCCCTGCTGGATTTTGAACTAGCGATTGCTTAGGTAAGAGTCAACTAGGTCAGTTAGTTACTGTGGAAAGAGAAGTCTTAATTTTGAAGTAAGCCATGTTGCCATACTCTATCGAACGCCTGGCATACGTCAAGAAGAACAGCTGCGCAATTTTTCTCCATAACATCTGCTATTGTGGAATGTTGAGATATAAATTCAAACGGATGATTTGGAGTAACGCCCTTTCTTCTTTATGTTCTGAAGTCTTCTTATATTTACAGCGCCAAGTATCTTGTGCGCTTTTTTCTCAGGTTTTTGTACCAAAATGATTGCAGTTATCTTTTCAGTTATCTTCCATGTGACAAGGGAACGTATTTGCGATTTATGCAAGCGTTTATTATCGATGTAAGCTATGTTAATGCTTTTCGCGTTAGACTTTTTAATACATCAGCAGTCACCAAGTCGAAGCCGGGTGTCTTTTTTGGTTTAAATCTAGTTTTAATGATATTTTTCACTTCTCTATTTGTTGCTGGTTCGATTTCACCTGCACATTGCGATCCTTCCAGCTGCGTAAAATACCATGTAACACAAAAGGACTAAACATTTTAGTTACTTGCTCTGAAAAACTTAAGCTTTTTCTACAATAATAATATCTTATATTCTCTAATTTAAATTTACGAGGAAAGTATTTAGCATAGTATTACAAATAAAAAAAATAAATGTTGAAAATTTATTTTTTATTTTATGATATTTAGTTTTTCTTTATGAAAATCACATTTTTTCTGTAAATATATTTTACATATTATAAAGTTTACTCTGGTATTTTAAAAAATATTTCTAAAAATTATTTTGCAAGTTAGGTGTGAAAATAAAGCCACACAAAAATATTTTTGAAAATATGTGAATATCTTATTTCATTTTGTACAAAAAGAGATTGTAAAAAATTATATAAATTTCAACAAAATATTTCTTGTGAGTTTTTGTCTGGCATGTGTATGAAATATTGCAAATAAACAAATCTACATACAAGTATATTGTAAAGCAAAGTGTAAAAACATATGTACATGGAGGTGGAGAGTGAGTGCCTGCCATGCGTGCTTGCATGGCATGAAAACGGTGCCTTTGATATTCAAAACAAATCACACGCGCATCAGCAAGCTACAAAGTCACACCGCCACACTTAACAACATATGTGTATGTGCATGCGCCACACATACAGACACAGTGTGAATTGCCAAATGAGTTTGGGTACTGAAATATTTCATTTCCTTTCCTTTCATTGAATATTAAATTTCAGTCACAGAATTCGGCGACTGACACGCTTGCTAACGGATAAATGGGCAACGCATCACGTGCAACACACGGCCGCAGCAGCTGGCGGCAGCACAGATACGGCTGACATTAGCGGCAGCAAAAGTGACACACACGCCCCGGCAGGCTCACCAGCTAACAGCAGCGGTGGTGGCGGTGGTGGCGTTGGCGGCGGTATGATGGCCAAACTCAACGCGCGTCATTGGCTGCATCCGTCAGCCAGCCACTCGACAGGGCCCTCACCCTCGGTAACGCCGCCCAGCGCCACGCCGCTGGCAACCACGCCCATAATGCCGCTGGCCGCCAGCGCGACAGCACTTTTCAGTGCCACTGCCAGCTCGGTGACAACACCCACGCCGTCGATCGCCTCGTCGGCCTCATCATCCTCGGCGTCGGCCACCGCAACAACACTGTCGTCGGCTACGCACTTGCAACAACAATTACAGCAACAACAGCAACAGCTGTTGGCCAGCGAGGAGCTGCGGCGCAACACTTTCTATCGCACTGTGTGCGCCAGCTTCCAGAGTGCTATACTGCTGCTGGACATGGACACGGGCGAAATCAGCGACTACAATGAAAGGTCAGATCGGCTGCCGTAATGCATGTACTTGCATGTTTCTGTGTACTTGTTTATTTCCGCACTAAATAGGTCAGAAAATATTTAAGCGTCGTTGCAAGTGCGCGCACAAGTCAAAGCGCCTGTAAGTATGCTACGCGTTGCTTGGTTGAGTTCCCTTCTGCAAACAAATGTTATTGAATTTTTAATGAAATATCGCCATTTGCTGGCTTATTGGTGCTGGCGCACACTGTTTGCTAACGTGAAATGAAGGTTGATGAGGCCTCGTTTTGAAAAATGACTTTATGACTTTGAAACCTTAAGTGTTAAGCCATTTATTGCAATACCTATTCAGTTTTCAAGGCGCTGAAGGTTAAGAAGAAGCACTTGAAAGCTACAAAAGGTAGGAAAGAGTCTGAAGCAATCTATAAAACCTTACACAAGAAGCATCCGTACGGAGGTGCACTAAATGTGAAAAAGCGGAGCGTCGGTCCCCAGGGTTGTGGCATGGGTTTGGTACACGCTACGTAAAAGAGCCTCGAATGAGAGACTCTTTTTTGCTGACAAACCCTATGGGACTAGTATACAAATACTATATAGACGGGCAGAACGACGGAAATGTCAAAACCCACAAAACTCGCCTCGCTGATCTCTTTTATACTTGGTAAAAAATTAGAGAGTCTCAGAAGTAGTAGGATATAAAAATATTCAATAATACACTTGGTGGAAAACATTTGAGACGTTTTGAAGTTTCTTTGGGAATAAAGCGCTTTACTCCTGAAGATTCAGACATTCTCCTGCCTCCTTCAAACGCACTCCATTTTTCCTCCTATCATTTCTATCCTTTCTTACTCTCGCAATAACCACCATCAGCAAGTGACAATGCAATCAGTGAGCGCCTACCTTTAGCAGATACTGAGCAGCAGTGAACTCTTTCAGAGAGCTAAAGTATATCGTCTCTCAAAAAAGTCCCTTTCTCGAAATTCACTCTTCGCCTATTTTGAGTAAACATGAGAAGAAAAGAAGGCGCTTAGAGTTTATTTGCCAAAAGATGGCATTGTCTTGGTCTCATTTGGCAGAGCTTTTCATCTTACATCTTCCCATCAGTAATAAGAAAGTTATATCTTTAACAGTTTAAATAATCTTCTCAGAGTTGGACGTCAAATGTCTTAGTAACAGAAGCCTTTGAACAACCCAAACTATTTTATTGCTATATATAGGATAGGTCTCCCTCTTTGCCAATCCAAAACTCGTTTTACCTTAAATCTTCCCAACAGTAATAGCAAAGTTATATCTTTATCAGTTCGAATAATCTTCTCAGAGTTGGACGTCAGATGTCTTAGTAACCGAAGCCTTTAAAAAACCCAAACTATTATTGCTATATATAAGATATAAAGATTTTTGTTTTGTATCAAACTATTTAGGCTTAAAATTATCTCTTGTGCATGTCTATGATCCAAGCTTTGAGGTACCTGTCAATAATTTTACGACAGGTAATATGTACGCTATTGAAATTGAGATGACACAAGTCTCCATAATATTATCATTGCATCCTACTTTTCGAACGAAACAATTTTTTTTTGATTTTCCTCCCTAAACTAGATTTGCATATACTTATATAGAAATATATAGAATATTATTGTGTTTTGTTGAACCAATCATCTATCTGATAAATGTCGGATGCTAGGAGTTGGAAGTGGGGCAGCGTATAAGATCTGCAATTTTCCGCTAACAGTATTTTCTAATCCAGATTTTGGGTTCTCCGTTTGCCTTTTAGTGAGTAGTTATATGTGGTATATGAACTTCTATATCTTTCTGTTTCAATATACTAACCGCAGCGAATAGGGATTTTATTTTTGTATAATAAAATCAATGAAATTGCGTAACGAAATTGAAATTTCTAACGGTGACTAGAAACGGAAATACGAGTAACTTAACTTAAGAACACATAGAGCGGCTACTAAAAATAAATCCAACTTTTCTGCTGCTAAATATAATTTCAGTGCGTCCAGTTAAAAATATTTTTAGAGCTTAAGCTTGACCCAGTTTTATTCAGAAGTCTTTCGTCATTTTTTTTGCATAGACTAAGTAGAACATCATCAACGGAAACTCATGACAAATGAAACTTGATTCAAATATTCCCTAAAAAATACAGCAACTCAAATTCGGTAGTCTATCAAGAGGCCTTAAATGTCATACAAGGAGAGTAAAACTTTAAATTCCGTCAACCACTCTACCAAGAATTGCAGATGAGTAGCTCGAATTTTGTCTGAAACAGGCGGTCAACTTGTGATATGCTGATATGGACTTGGTGACTGCAATATATTAACATTTTACATATGCCGATCACGATAACATACATAACGCCAGCCACTTGAAACTAGCTTTTCCATGCCAGAAATCATCTGCTTAAAAGCCTTTCAGTTCAAACTGCTCTTTTCTTAGAGTTCAACCTTAAAATAGTTAATTTAGTTCAAGAACTCAACAAGATAGGTACCCAATAACTACTGCAACAACAACAGTAATTATGTTTCAAATGAAGCTGATTTTATCGCCATAACTCCTTTTCGTAATGCTAGCTTGTGACCTAAAGGTTTGAGCTTCAGACGGAGGGAGCTTTTGTTTTTGTAAAGATTTCTTTTACATTATTATATAACATTTCTGGTTATGGTTATTAGCTAACTATCTTAGCCGAATGATTCGTCACTGCCTTCATGCCATATAAAACGTATTCGGAGCCGCAAAGTTTACATCAAACAAGAAAAAACGTTAACTTCGGTTGCACCGAAGCTAAATACCCTTCACAGGTGCATTTCTGTTAGTAACTATGTGTTCAGTTTGTATGGCAGCTATATGCTATAGTTAACCGATATAAACAACTCCTTCGGAGATTACATTGTTGCCTTAGAAAATAATATATACCAAATTTCGTGAATATATCTTGTAAAATGTGAAAAATTTCCATACAAGCATTTGATTCCGATTGTTCAGTTTGTATGGCAGCTATATGTTATAGTGGTCCGATATCGGCCGTTCCGACAAATGAGCAGCTTCTTGAAGAGAAAATGACGTTAGCAAAATTTCAAAACGATATCTTAAAAACTGAGAGACTAGTTCGTATATTTACAGACAGACAGACGGACAGACGGACATGGCTAAATCGACTCAGCTCGACATACTGATCATTTCTATATATATACTTTATAGGGTCTCCGACGATTCCTTCTGGGTGTTACAAACTTCGTGACAAACTTAATATACCCTGTTCAGGGTATAAAAATAAAAAAAATCCAAAATGTAAGGCTCTTGTGCATATTTTGCTCTAAAAAATATTTATAAGTGCAAGTAAAAGTTTACCGTTACTCATAGTTGGCTACATAATTTTTCACTTCGTTGCGAATCCCTTGACATTTTCGGCACGCCTGCGCCCTTCGCCAACGGTTTCAATCACTGTCTGTTTTCCAACACTTCATTTCTCAAATTTCTTCACTTATCTGATAAAAAAATTGGAATTAACTGTAAACTAAGTGCTAAAAATTAAACGTTAAATATTCAGTGAGTGGTCCCTTGAGCGGAGCCTTGGCCCACGGTCCCTAAAGTAACCGCGGCAACGTGACAGCGAGCTTAAAGTTTAGTGTGAAAAATTCAACAGAGAGGAACGTATTTTATGTCGAAAATAAGAATTAAAAGTAAAATGCAAAAATACGCGAAAATTGTGTGCTGGAAAAAAATTTGTATGCAAATATGCTAGAATGAGCTGCATTTTAGTGAGTGTGACTGACGCTGCCAGACCACCAAATTAAGCGCATTATAGCGGAAATATAAGCAGCGACTCTGTGGTATCCTTTGTTGTTTACGCCACCGACTGGCTGCTTAACAAGCTGTAATTATTTTAATTATGCAATTAACTTGCCCGCGAATGAGTGTCCGGCTAGCATGTTGCCCTCATTTTTGTTGCAGAAATATGGAGCACAGGCGTTGCTTTAAAAAAGAATGAAGATCTCGCAGTTTTACAGCATACTCATATTAGAGCACAGACACTTCGATTTGGCACTGAAACGGATCGATGTTGGCAGGTTTATTTACGCAGAGTTTTCTCTTTCTAAAATCGCTTGCTTTTGCCTCCATAATTTCTAAGTTATAGACCTCCATTTGTATCTCAATTAGTAAGCGATTCCTTAGTGCTATACCTTACTGCCACAAAGGTTTCACAGTTAGCTAATAAATAAATAAAAAATACAGAACGAAAAAATTTGGTCCTTTAAAACGTTGTAAGTGTCTTAAGCCTGCTGCGAAAATCTGAAAGGCTCTCTAGATGCATATGCTTATGGAAAATGCTTTTTGTTAACCATCGAGGCATAAACGATATTTTATGGTATGATAGTAGCTCAGTTTCAAACCCATAACTCCAAGAAATTTAATCAAGTTCTCAACCTACTGCCCAATAAAATTATTTCAGAATTTTCGCTTAGAGTTAATACTAACGGTGTACAGCAAACTCATAAATATACTACTAAAAGTTATGTGGTAACTAATTTTCATGCTTTAAGAATCTGCAAGAGGTCTGACTTCAATTTAGTTCCAACAATTTCCTATCCAAACGAAGCATTGTAGTTTGTGTGCTTTTTCTCTATAGTTTGGAATATAATATCAAAATCTAATGTCAGAAGCAGAGCAGTAACTTAAAAATCGGTTTTCTACAACGAGCTGAGGCACATTAAATCCAAACGCTTTACGGACCTGCCTGTTGTTCCGGCACAATGGAGAAAACTCTTGAAAAGCGCCTCTTACAATGGCTACCAATTTAAATAATGATAAGCTGGATTTCGACTACACATTTATCCTAACTATAAATATACAGCTTAAATAGTTCTTTATTTGGATTTTGAATTTGTTTTTTGATTTTGCATCACTACCCAGGAGTTGAAGGGCCATGAAGGCCGCAGGTCTTTAGCGTTACCCAGGATCCATCATCTTGGAAGTTCTTAATTTGGATTTTGAATTTGTTTTTTTTTTTGTATTTGTATCACTACTCAGCAGTTGAAGAGCCATGAAGGCCGCAGGTCATTTAACGTTACCCAGAATGCATCATCTCGGAAGCGACCTGCACTCGTACATCCCGAACACAGGCGTTATTTAATATGGTTTCACAAAGGACTAAATATAGCAGTCTACTTGTGATCTCTCATCAGCTATCTAAACTTACCTAACCTCTTATGCCAGGGCTTTTTACCAGCAAAAATAGCAGAGTCAGTCTTTAGTATTTGTATAAGCTACACTTATACTTGTCTTCTTGCAAATCGTACATAATGGTCGTCTCTCTTCAGCAGCTCTTTCAGGTGGTACTTTCATGTGAACGCATACATTTTACCACTTTTTAGGAAAATTTTTTTTTATGCGACAACAAAATTCAATCATTTTCATTTTTTAATATATTTTTATTTGTATTTTGAAATGTACAAAAAAAATTTTTTTCGTTTTTTACATTTTTTATATTTATTTTTTTTTTTATCAAAGTAGTCTCGAACAAAAAACAGTAGTTCACTGGTCTTGGTTATAGCGGCTGTTCATGTTGTCTGAAATAAAAAAAATCGAATGGATTATTATTCAATAGTTCTGCGGCTATCGTCCTTACCAAATATAAACAATTTCATCAAAAAAAATGTCGAACTTCAAAAAAAAAGTCACGAAAATCTTGGTTTTTTCCGTTAAAAATCGTTAAAAAAAATATGGAAATATTTTCGAAAATAAAAAATTCTGGTAGGTAAGATAACTATAAATCAGTAGAAGAACATATGTAAATTTTAAAGCAATCGGTTGAATACTTTTTTTTTAGTACCACGACAGTTTCAGAAAATGATGATTCGAGAAAAATGCGTTTAGAAACGTAGCAGCTGCAGACTTGTCATGGCGCCTGGTAGACAGCCGCTTACGACTCGTCGGCGACTATGAGCTGTAACTTATCAAATACTATGAATTTCGGTCTGAATTTTTCACAGCGTGTTTTCAATAGGTTTTGCTGTCAAAATATAGAAAAAAAACGTTTTTTCGAAGTGATTACATGAGAATACCCCCTTCAAGTTCCAAAAAAAAAAAACAAAAAACAAACCGCGAGAAACTTGAGTCATCTCTTTAATATAATATTTTTAAGGAACACATTGCTTTTGCTATATACGGCTTTGCATATTCCCAATTTAAAATCACTGTCTTTCACACACCTAAACTGGCACTGAACACCACGCTAACGGTATCAAAACTGTATTTGTTTGTTGTTTACTGTAAAGATTTGATTTCCTTTTATTGTCTGAGGTTGCAAACGCCTTTTTTATCGATTATAAATTCAATCAACATTCTCCCTTTTCAAATATCCACTTTTGCTCTCTTTGTCAACATAAAAGTTAAGAATTGAATGGGGAATGCGTGCAAAAGCGCAACGAATAAACAGCATGACAGAAAACGAACAATAACGCGATAAGCTTGAATAGACATTCCAGTGGCAAGTGAAAGGCGAAGGAGAGACCAAGAAGAAGTGGGAAAATAACAGAAGTGAAATGGAAAATAATTACACAAAGCTATTGAGTAAAAGCTAAGTGAGAATTGTAGAAAAAAAAACACCTAAGGCAAATAAAAAAGACGCTGTCAGCAATAAACGGCATTCAAACGTGTTTAAAAGCGCTTGAAATCAGAGCAAAAACAAAATATGGCAGAAATAAAGGGATGGGAAGAATTGTACAGCAGCTGCGAGACACAAAGTGAGGAAATGCTTGAGTAGCGGCAAAAGCATGGACGTGGAAGAGAAGTCGCGAAAAATAATAAAGTAAATTTGCGCGTCTAAGCGAAATTTTCACTAGCCGAGTAAAAAAGCAAAAAATATAATAACCAAAAGAATAAACAGAATGCCAACAGAGCATATTTCATTTCTATGACAAGCCAGACCACACAACGCATTAGCAACATTTCATAACGGTAAGAGGATTGCAAATGTAGCAACGAAGTCTGCGGTGAGTTTAAATGAATTTGGAGTTGTTAAAAGCAGCAGAAGACAGCTCGTATGTCAAGTACTAAAACAAAAGTCGAAGTACTAAAAGAAAAGTCCACAAATGTTACAAAGTTCGCACAAAAATTAAATTTAAAGATACTAAAAGGAATTAGCTAGAAGAGAGAAAGCTAACACACAAATGCACGAAATATTTACAAGTAACCACATGACTTGGAGCTTGTCAAAAGCAGCTGCATACATAACTTAACACCCACAGCGGTTAAACCTTTTTTAAAGAAACAAAAAAAAACAACAGAAACTTTAAACTTAATGGGGATTATATATTCTCATACGAAAGAACGTTATTTTGGCATTTAAGTTTTGAAAATTATCTCTTTCAAATGTTGGCCACAGCTACGTCTCAAATGCTATATTCGTTGAGTGCAATTTTCGTTGAAACGTTCAAGCATTTCCATTGGTAACTTGCGAATGACACGCGTAATGTTTCGCTACAAGACCTGAATCGAAGCGGAATTGTCAGGCATAGAATTTAGACTTTACATATCCTGATATCACACCATCTTGGTGGCCGATAGACCGGCCCAAAACTCACCGAAGTGGGTTCTCAATAAATGCATTGATTGCTGCGATGTGTGCGAGTTGGCGTCGTTTTGTTGAAACCAAATGGCGCCGAGATCAAGAGATTCAATTTCAGGCATCAAATTGTTAGGTTACGTTTTCAGCGCCATTATTTTGAATTGAAGGCATATGGGCCGATGATTCTACCCTGCCACACACCACACCAATCAGTCGTTTTTTCTGCAAGCAATGGCAGCTCTTAAATCTTTTCAGGTTGCTTGTCGTTCTAAATGTGCCAATTTTGGTTACCAATAGGTATGTATATTGAGCTAGAAATGTGCCTCATTGCTGAACAACCTTTGGCTCGAAAACTTCGTATCCTCTTGGCACTTTTCAGCAGCCCATAGAGCGAAGTTATGTGGCTTGGGAAGTTCGAGCAGCAGTTTTTGCACAAGCTGTATGTTGAACATGTTCCATACATTAGTACGAGTTGCTGCGAACGACGCCGAATCGCCTCTTCACGGTCTTCGTGTAAACTCTTAGCTACGGCTTCCATATTTTCTTCACTGCGTGCTGAACCTGGGGTATTCGGTCGTATATTATCCAATAATATAAGCTGGGTCTCAGGATGAGTGATGGTGTTGCGAACTTAAAAAATAAAACAAAGGTCTCATTTATTCTAATCAAGGTGGATTTTTGATAACAGTAATGCTAACTAAAGTTAATAATATAACCATATACAAGTATATCGATAGGGTCTTATATGTAACCATCAGCAAGCTTCGTTCGATTCAAAAGATTTTGTCTTGAACATTTTTTCTGGCCCTTACTGTAATGTCGTATAGAAAGTAAAATCTCCGTGCAAGTCAGAAAAACCATAAAAAATCGACACAGAATCGATCATAGTAAAAATTTGAACGCTTGGCTAACGGAATATTTGCATGTAACTCACACTGTCTTAGAAGAACTACGTTCGACACCGAGAAATACCAATGTCTATATAGTGTTTTTCCCGTTATTTCGACCTTAAATAATCAAACTGTGCAGAATGGTTTTTGTTTGCTAAAAATTGTTGCGGATAGCGCTATTCTTGCTTATTTTCGGCTCTTTTGCCGTAACTGAATTTTATTTGATTTTGGTTCAGTAGAATATGTCTGTTCCTGTGGCCGGCCATAAGGTTTTCGTGCTACCTAGGAACTATATAAAATTAATACCAACCTACCACGATATCAAATTTTTATTTTGTCACATTGAAATGAGTGGTTTCCGTTTGAGATCAATGGAACCCAAAATTTGGCAACACGCACTCGGATAGCAGCCAATTTATGCAGTCTTGGTCAGTTCGTTATAAAGTACGATCAAACTTTTCAGTCGATGGCTTCATGAAATAGACTTCTACGCCAGAACCGCTAGAAAATGAAAAATATAACATTCAGCTGTTCCATGACGACCGTGACTGTCCGAACTAATTCCAAGTAATATTATTTTTGCAGAAAGACTTAGGGTTCTCTGGTATTTAGTCTAACTTTTGATGGTGACAGCCTATTCAGCTCCTCCATGACAACCACGGGTATATAGATTCTGAATTGGTTTCAATAAGTTTTTGTATACAAAAGCATGCGGAATACTTCTCAGAGTATACCATCCAAACAGAGCTCAGTTGATTAGAGCTGCAGAGAGAAATTTTTATTTATTTCTTCAACATCAAGAGTTAACAGACTGACGATAAATGTAGACGTCTTTGATTTGACTTTTATATTTGTTTATATGTACACTCAGTCTCAAAAAATATGCCAAAAAATTGTTATTGTCAGTCTCTCTCTCACATGAACTCGATTCAAAGCTGAAAAGCGACTCTCTGAACTCAAAGTCACTTAAATTGACTACGTTTTAATTAGCCTCGAAAATGTCTCAAAGCTTTAAAACCTAACACTCTACTTTTATCCAAACTTTCTAGAGCTGTGATTTGTCCAACATTCTTTTATTTTTTGTTTCAAAACTTGTACTAAACATGAATGAACCTGACGTAATTGCCGCCAACATACATAAATATAAAATCGATACACCTGGCCGGTTGGCAGGTTGGCAGCTCGCATGCACCACACAAACACCAAAAACTGAAAGAGACGTACGAAATTTCTAAAGAAAGTAGAAAACTTTGTAGAAACAAACAGCAGAAATAAAAGCAACATGGCAAGCAGACAACGAGCCAAGCAATCCAGCAGTCTTCGCTGAATCGCGCGACAACAACAAACAAGATTTCTTCCAATAGCGTTTCTTGTGTCACCTGTTCCTTGCTTTTACAAGTGTGTGTTCCCTCTTTCTCTGCATTGTGACTATGCTTAACACCCTTTTCGGTGTATTTTTAGACACTTTCAAAACTTTGTTGCTGTCGTCAGTGTGGGTGTCACAGTGTAGTTGGGGCTGTTGATCAAACATAGCTTCTTTATTAAATGACTAAAGTGAGCAGATAGAGGTGATAAGAGTATTGGAGTGCAAAAGTGCGGGGGAATGTATATTCAAAATTAGGCAAATATACTATACGCACAATAGTAGGAGGATACATATTAATTCGTATGCTCAAGTAATTTAGAAGTATTTTACAGTCGAAAATTTAGTAGACACTAAGTAAGCTGAACTCTAATGAAAACATGAATGTAGAAGTGGCGAAACTGTGCTTAGAGCCCATAGCTTTAGTCTTTGCAAGTTCTTTCAGACCAACCCCAGCTATTTGGAAATCCTCCGGACTCTGCGATAAGTTGGAAAGCATTCATGGAAGCTCTACGGTATCACGATATAATATATTACCACTATTTCATTGAAGGCAGTTCTTCATTTTAGTCCGAAACCTAAGTTATCCAAATACTGATCGACAATTTTTGATAAATTGAAGCCTAATTTGCTAGTTGCTGCTACACTAAAGGTTTGGGTCTCGAACTCAAGAAGACCAACAGACATTGCGTTTTTACGTGAATACCTTAAGACGGGGGCCATACCATACGGTGCTTAGAAGTATATAGATCAAAATAATGTGTTGATCAGCGCCCCAAATAGTACAAAATTTTTGCAAGTATTATTTGATTCCATTTGGTCGGGTGGAAGGAACACCTTTTCCACATTGGTAAGGTTCGAGGCTGATCTTAAACCTCTGCCGTGCTGTGAATCCGGCATTCGGCCACAGTCTGACTCGACAGCCTTTAGGGTTAAACCATAGCCACCACGAATCTCCCCAAAATCCATTGAGCAGAATGGAGCGAGCTCCTAGGACTAACTGCTCCCCGTGGTACCAGTGTTAAGTATCCGGTCAGACCTTGTAGCTTTTGCTACTAACAGTTGAGCAGCCATCTAACTCAGTGGCCAATGACTTTGTCGCTTGAGCTTCAAATGTCTGTTCACTAGAAGGAATCTCATTCAAATTCTATTATAACACTTCAAGCTGAGTATTAAAGCACTATTTCTGACAAAACTATGCTGAAATTTCGAATCAATCCAATAACAGATATAGTCCACATTGGATTTTTGTCCCTCTTACGAACTCAAGCAGAACAGTTCGCAGATTTTGAAATCGTTTTTAAAAGCTCACAAATATGAGTACCTTGAATGTACGTTTGTACAAGATATCGGAATTGCTTTGCCAGTTTTTAAAATACTTCTTCGTTTGTAGTAAATAATTTTTAAAATAACTCTTATTTTTTGTCTAAAAACATTTGATAATATTCACTAACGTTTCGGAAACCTTTTTGAGAGTTGAGATGGTTTAGGAAATCTTCAAATATCTAATTTGCTGAGTGCTCAATTTGCTTGACTTCCCTCATCGCCATCGCGTCAAGTCAAGCATAGATTTGCTTTCCTTCGCTGCGGTAAAGTAATAAACAGTTCGCTTTTCCCAAAGGCACATAAATATGTATAGACAAGGTAAGAGCATGTGAGAAAGTGTGGAAACCAGTTCTAGTAGATCATTACTGAACGCTGTAATTTGTTGTTGGCTTACAAAGTGACGAAATGTGCAAATTTAAGAACAACGAGCAACTGCAACTAAAGTGTACTTTGTCAAGGTTATTTGAAGGACTTTGGCTGGTTTAATTGAATTACATCATTTGAAGAAGGTAGGAAAACGATTCTTTGCTTTCCAGATTAAAATTAAATAAAAAATTATATTACCATATATTTAAAACATTAATTAAACAAAAACATTAATTTTTATTCAATAATTGAACCTTTAATTAGTTTTTTTTGAAATTAAGTTTAAACAAAGCTTACACTTATTCCAAATTACTTTTCTAATTATTGGAAAACTATCTAAAATTATATTTTTTTATGTTTTTCTGTTTTCTAGAATTGTATTTTTGTATTTTATATATTTTTAGGGTTGCCATACCGTTACTTTTCTTAATAAATGCTGCTTTATAAAACCCAAAAATTAAGTATATGTATAAATGAATTTTAATACACCAAATATTACTTAAGAAAAAAACGAATTCTTTAAGTAGTGTTGCCACCATTTTTGATTTTTAATGTTATAATTTTAATATTATAAATTACCGCTTTAAATAAATACAATAACTGATTAATTAATTAACTTTGATTACCACAAAATATTTGTATATGTCAATGAAATTACTTTAGTAGGGTTGCCAACAAACTTTTATTATAAAATAATTAATAAAAATAAATTGAAACTAAGTTATTTACATATTGTGATACAGTAATTTATAGCATGAAAAAATACAAATATGTTTTTATTAAAAAATATTAATTTGGGAATTAACTTGGAATTTTTTTTTTAATTTTGAAATTAATTTTTTTATCAAAATTTTCTTTTTATAGGATTTACTTCATTTTCATAACAATTAATTCCTAAAATATAACTTCATTAAAAATATAAGAAAATATTAATTTTGGAATTGAAATTATTTTTTTTTTAATTTCGGAACTGAATTCTTTTTATCAAAATTTTTTTTATAGTATTTGCTTTATTTTTTTTCTTAGTTTCTCAAATATATTTTCATTAAAATATCAGAGGAATATTAATTTTGGATTAAATTTGAAATAAATTTTTTTAACTTAATTTTAAAATAATTTTTTTTTTATCAAAGACTTTTTTATAGATTTTTATTTTTATAACAATTACTTACAAAAATATAACTTCATTAAAAATATAAATAATTTTGGAGTTAAATTTAAAATTAATTTTTTTTTAATTTCGAAACTGAATTCTTTTTATCAAAATTTTTTTTATAGTATTTGCTTTATTTTTTTTCTTAGTTTCTCAAATATATTTTCATTAAAATATCAGAGAAATATTAATTTTGGATTAAATTTGAAATTCATTTTTTTAACTTAATTTTAAAATAAATTTTTTTCATCAAAGGCTTTTGTATAGATTTTTATTTTATTTTTATAACAATTACTTACAAAAATATAACTTCATTAAAAATATAAAAATTATTAATTATGGAATTAAATTGAAAATATATATTTTTATTTATTTCGGAACTGAATTTTTTTTTTTTAATTTTTTTTATAGAATTTGCTTTATTTTTTTTTTATTAGTGTCTAAAATATAACTTCATTGAAATATCAGAAGAATATTAATTTTGGATTAACTTTGAATTTCATTTTTTTAAATTAATTTTAAAATATTTTTTTTTTATCAAAGGCCTTTTTATAGATTTTTTTCTATTTTTATAACAATTATTTTTAAAAATATAAATTCATTAAAAATATAAAAATATTAATTTTGGAATTAAATTTAAAATTAATTTTTTTTTTAATTTCGAAACTGAATTCTTTTTATCAAAATTTTTTTTTATAGAATTTGCTTTATTTTTTTTTATTAGTTTCTAAAATATAACTTCATTAAAATATCAGAGAAATATTAATTTTGGATTAAATTTGAAATTCATTTTTTTAACTTAATTTTAAAATAATTTTTTTTTATCAAAGGCTTTTTAATATTTTTTTATCAAAGGCTTTTTTATAGATTTTTTATTTTATTTTTATAACAATTACTTACAACAATATAACTTCATTAAAAATATAAAAATTATTAATTATAGAATTAAATTTGAAATTCCCTTTTTTTAACTTTAAAAATCATATTTTTTATCAAACTTTTCTTTTTATAGAATTTTCTTTATTTTTAATTAAAATAGTATACTTCATCGAATATCATTTTTATAAATTTTCATTTTTTTAACTTAATTTTATTATAATTGAAAAAAAAAATATTTTCAACCAATACATACATACATATGTACGAGTTACTAAAACACCGAGTATAATTTAATAAATAAAAACTTATTTCATACAATTTAGCCAAATATGCCTACATTACTCATACGCACTGTACATCCGCCTCTATTTCACACTATGTAACAGCATATTCAATATATGTAAATACATACCATTCTCCATACAAACAATATGCGCGCAATTAATGTGGGATAATCAAAACTGGATCATTAGAATTAGCCGCATAAATAAATTTTCACAATGTGAAAAATATACACGTTTCCGCTGCAGCGCCGCGTCAGTAAATCAGTCAACCAAAACCGAGCGTCGAGTTCAGCGTTTCGCATTTATGAATATGTGCATTCTTGCATTAATAAGCACTAAAATACTAAATATCCTAAAACAATCGGCATTCAATTATTTATTGAATTTTTGGTTTCGCTCTAACGGTTATTCATTAAAATTTGATTTCCGTTTTCATATGGCTATTATGTTGGCTTGTTTTGTTGCGCGAACAATTGCGAAATCAAATGTGTATTTTGTTAAACAAACTTTGCAAAATAACGGCCAGTATGTGTTGAAATATTTTTCGAAAATTTTTACTTATATTCTTAATTTTTATTATTTTTAGCAAGCGAATATCCACAAACAAGAGATTTACTTTTAATTGAGTGTTAAATTAGGTTAGGTTGTATAGCTAATTAATGAATTTACTTAAAATAATCCAAAGAAAAAAGTATAATTGAAAGAGATATTATATTGATTAACTTTTTTAAATTTATTTTAATTGTTTATATGAAAAATCAAATTATTATAATTTTTTTGGAAGAGTATTTTATGTTTGTTTATCCCTTTTGCCAATACCATTCATATATTGTATTTGCCTTGCTCTTAGGAACATCAAATTTAATATGTTTTCCCCCTTTACATATTTCCTTTAATATACATATGTAGAATCTATTAAATTAAAAAGAAGAGCTAAGTTTCACGAAAACATAATAAGGATGAATTATAGTAGTCTGACATTAAATAAATAAATAAAATAAAAGTACAACAAATAAAATAAAATAAAATTTAGTATAATAATTGAATCGAAAGAGGAGATCAAACGAGTGGTATCTTTTCAATCTTCTACGTTTTAAATTATTGTACAGCAGTTGAAACGCAAATATACTTTCATGACACTCCAAACGCAAGAGGTAACGTCTGCTAAATTCTTCGATTGTTTGCTTTACATTGAACAACTTTAGATCCCGATAGAGGACATCGCTCCTTATATAGAAAGAAGCACAGTATGGAGTGCAGCACATTATTTTGAAAAGCTTTAATTACTTTTAAATTAAAAGTCGCTGCACTGCCCCAGATTTGAATGCCATACGTCCAGACCAGCCTAAGTATTACCTTACAAATTGGCAGCTTATTCTTCAGAATGAGGCGAGTACTTGGCCTAAGGAGCCAATCTCCGCCAACTTTAATGTCAGCTGAGTTTTCTTCATTTTTACGTGATCTTTCCAAGTGCGCCTCTTATCAATTGGTATCCCCGAATATTTTGTGCATGGTTTTGTTGGTAACAACTGATCATGTAAGGCTGCTTGAGTGCAATTTTTGAGCTTGAGGGTATATACTACTTGTACGGACTTTTCGATATTAATGCCAATGTTGCTTTTGCTGAGCCACGATTCTAGAGCATACAATTGCAACTGCAGTTTTTTGGAAGAAGTAGTAAGTTTACCAATTGATGCTAGCAATGCAGTATTAGCAGCGTAGGTTGCCATCATTGTAGAGTCAGAATTGATGCCTTGAAGGTCTGCTGCATAACGAGTGTAAAGCACAGAGGCGAGTACACTGCCTGTCCGTTCCAGTCTTACCAAGAAAGGACATTACTTCGACTGGAATTAGATGGGTTTTTGAAGAATGGACCGAGAGAGTCGATTTCAAATCGAAAATGAGAAGACAGTTTTACAATAAAGATACAAAGAATGTCACCCGTACATTCTGTCGAAATCAACTTACTGAGGCTCAATTAAGCAAACAATTGAGATGAAAGTGTTTTGTGGTTGCTAAAAATTAAGTCTCCATTTTTTAGAGAGTTCTAATTTTATTTTAAATACATTTTTGAATTATACAATGTTATAGCCAAAAACGTTTTGAGAAAAAAACAGCTGAAGTTGTACTTGAAAACTCCATTTAAACTCAAGCTTAACGATTTCTTGTAGCAAACTCATAATCACAGTGGAATCTGGATTATTTACATTATTTAGCGTGAACCTTAAATTTTTAATACACGATCGTGCTTCAATTGTTGCTCTGGACAGCTAAAGAGTATACTTTAGCACCACACACTAATCAAACCACACACAGTTTACAAACACTATTTGCAAAACCGTTAATTTTCCGAGTATTCGAACAACGTCAACAGTGACATTAACGACAAGCACGAGCTCGACCTTCCGCACCACTGTCAGTTCCACAAAAGCAGCGTTAATTGATTTTCAATTCATGGGTCAATATGTTAGAAGGAAGGTCCACATTTGTGGCAAATCAACTGGCCTCGTAAAATCAGGAGGAGATTTGGCTGTTGCATGCCACAATTGTGTGCTTTGGCGCTATTAAACTGGGTATTGTGTTTGTTTATTTGATTGGTTTACTAGGTAACATACCATATATACTATATAAATAAGTATATAATAGCTACCCACAGTCATTGGTACTTCAATGGCATTTATGGCTTACGTGGAATTGGCAGGACTTTCTGCTCGATGCGCGTTAATCGGATTGTCACTTCATATTGTTAAGCATTCGTAGAGGATGCGAAGGCCATCCGATAAGTCAGTGTGATGACAGGATAAGAAATATATAGTACAAATGAATTTGCGTCTCAAAGCCGAGCAAGTGTGGGTCTCATGCGGAGTGACTAGCTGAGATTTCTTACACACTTAGAGGAAGGTTATTTGCTATAGACGTGATAAACTCTAGAATATTCGGACAGTCGAGAATGCAGCTTCGCCCACTGTGTATCTGATATCCTTCCATCTGTGTTAGCTCTTCGGTCCTTATATACATAATGTTTAGTCATCTCAGGTCGCCCTTATAAATCGCGCTGAGTGCGCAATTGACACGACGAGTCATTAAGTGCCCCATATGGCACTATTGTTGCTTTTGTTATAAAATCTTTGCTTTCTTTCACATTACTTTTTAATTTTCAACGCCACTTGGTAACTCGTGCCGCAGTTGACGCGTTTTCACTACACACTCGGCCGCTTTTAAACTCTTACACACGCCAGGACTCTCGGCGCTGTCCAAATAATTTCATTGTAAGCTTATTTGTTTTGTTTTCTTTATTTGTTTCTTTGTTTATGATATATTTTTCCCCTGCTTTCAACCACGCTCTCACTCCGCTCACACTCTCTTCCTTCACACTGTTTTACTTCAAGTCCAAGTCACTCCTTGAACAAGCTGCCTACGCCAGTCTCCACGCGCTGCCACTTATGTACTTGTATAACAGTATGTTCTTCCAGCTGCGCTCTCTATTCGATTCTACTTTATTCCAACTCCCTACTTATTTACACATATTCTTTTGCGTGCGCTTTCAAGCACTTTGTTTACACAGTGTGTGGACGCTATTTTGGTTTTGCAGCATTTAATTGAAATTAATCGAGAGTAGTAATGCAATTAAAATGTGACTTAATTGTGTTCGAGTCGGTGGTGGGTGGTGTGTGCTCGAAGGCTTACATGCAGCTACAGGCATCTATGTACAAGTGGTGGGACCTACAGTTACTTTTATGTCTATTTTTAACTATGTGTTTATGAACATACGAGAACTAATAAAGAATGTCAATGGCAAGACTGGAAAGTTACTAAGGTTGTTAGAGGGTCAGCTAATTAGTTGACAGAGGTTGATGTATGAGAAGACACAGATGCAAGTTTTAGCCAAAGTCTTGTAATTGTTATCTTGGCATTGCTCTACTCAGTATTTAACCTATATACTATAATCCGAGAGGCGACTGATACAAATGAACTTTCCCTGCTAGCTCACCAGCTCATTAAACGCCTGCGATTTCGCTGTGGCCTGCGACCCATACCAGTCTTATCACAAAGAGACTCGATGCTATTGATAGCGAGTTTAGGCACTCCTTGACCAGCCCTGAACGCACTGTTAATAAGTTCAAGTCTAGTATCGCCGCTCCGCTATTTGGGTGCATGATCACTTCTCTGAAGGAGGCCGCACTCCGGAGCAGTAAATTTACTGCTGCCTTAATGGATGCAACCTCGGTTTGAAAAACACTGCAATAGTCAGGAGGTCTGAAACTGGTGTTGATAGAGAGCTCCTGACAGTAAATCCTTCTACTAACCTCACCCAAGCCTTGACCCATCCGTAAAGAAGCTCACTGCCACTCTCATCCAACGGCTTCTTCCTAGTCACAACTGCTTTGTCAGTATATGGGCACAGCAGGAGCCGTCAGATTTTGATTTAAGTGATCTGGTATGAAGTCAAAGTTTGTGAGGATTTCCGGGCGTTCAGACACGCGTTCTTCTAGGAACCCAGATTTTTTGAGTCTGATAGCAACTTTCGCAACCATCCAGCTTTCGACGGTGTCTACAGGCAACATATCTAGCACATGTTTGTAGTGGACCTTGGTACACCACACATGCTGAAAGGCGCCACCCGCTGGACGCAATCGATTTTCTTAACCCACGTGGTCTTTTCGAGAGTACTCCACCATATAAACACTCCCAAGAATATAATGAGCTTAACTATTGTGTCGTGGAGCCAGAAAACCACTTTCGGTGAGAGAACCCATCTTTTGACAATGGCTGCTCAACAGCATTTTAAGGCAACCGATGCCTTTTTTGCTCTCTCTTCGATATTATTCAGGTTCCATAAAAGCTTCGTATCTTGAGTCATCACTATGTTCACCGGCTTCAGTCGGATATTTTCCGACAGCGGCGTGACCGGGATCTTGTACTTTATATTAAATAAAACCATCTCGGCTTGATTTGGGTTGATGACGAGACCACTTCCGACTGCCCAATTTGTTACGACGCTGAAATACCTTTGCGTCAACTTGTACACGGCACTCGAGAACTTTTCTTTGACCATAAGTGCTACATCGTCTGCATAGGCAATCAACCGGCAGGCACGACCCTCAAGTTTCTAAGTAGGCGTGAACGATCCGGATCACATTTCGTCGAACACGTGCGTTGCCCCATTCCATTTCAATCACTTTATCGCACAGAAGTCTAAAAATGTGGTTTTTGAGGTTTGATTAAAACCCAAGACCGTCCAGAGCAGTAACGACTGCAGGATGTTAGTGAGAGTTCCTACAATATCAAGGAAGGTCTCAACAGTAAATTCTTTAACCCTAAGTGCTTCTTCAAGCCTTGACACGAAAGTATGCAGGGCAGTGTCCATTGACCTGACTTTGCAATAAGCATGTTGCGCTCCTGATAAATGATCGTTCGGAATGCGCCTACTTATGTACCAGTCCATCAATCTCTAGTAATCTTTTTAGTAAGAAGGAAGAGAGGCTGATGAGCCTAAAGTCTTTGGCCGTAACATGGGAGCCTTCACGCGCCTTTGGTATGAAAGTAACTCTGACTCCTCTCCAGACCCTTGGGATGTATCTCAAAGCAGCATTACTTCTAATATATGAAAAAACTATATTGAATACAAAATGAAATTAGCACATATATGTACATATGTGTCTTAAATATAAAGTAGTAAACGTGAAGCAAGACACACGCCTGTTGAGTACTGAAGAATCGTACAAACTTATTAATTTGTGTGTCTTTGCTTTTTTATTTGAAGTTTCATGAAAAAAATCGAAAAATAAATAAAACAGCCTAAGTATATGGAAAACTTTTGCGGTGAAAGCAAAAAAATCCTCATCCTCAACACTACTTATTACTTTACATACTTCCAGGCTGCTTATGTGCTTACCGCAAAACTTTCATAAACAAGCGCGACCGAAGAAAAATACAAATTTCTAATGGATCAAATTAAGAATGCCATAAAGCATTTTTATTATTGGAGAAAACTTTTCCATTAGGCAAACATTTGTTTCGAAAAATGTCGAAATTGCAAATTTTCAGCAACAGTGCGCACAAAAGTATGCTATGAAAATGTGAAATGCTGCAAATAATATAGTTTGATGGCATTTGGCACAGAGGCGAAATTAATAAACAAATATGTATACACCCACATGTATTTAAAACAAAAAATTTACATATATATCTATAGTATATAACATGTATATACATTTATATACGGCACAGACAAAAATGTCTACAAAAATCGCGCACAATTCGCATAGCATTCAATTCATCAACGCCGCCAGCTTTGCATTGCATACCGAGCCAGCACTATTTAATGCGCCATCATGTCGAAAATGCGTGCTAATTTGCGCGCACAAAAGTATGTCAGGCATTCTGCGTCATAATGATGCTGATTACTCTTGGCAATTGCCACACGCGCGTTTAATGCACATTATTGCGTAAACAAAAGTTGGGCGAACAGTTGTGCAGCTGCCTCGCTGCCTAGCTCAAATCATATGTAAGTCATCAGCCACAGTTGATGGGTGAAATTTGGTTTGAACGCCTAAAAGCATGCCAATGCTAATTACGTCTGTCGATGCGCTGACATTTCATTCGTTGCAAATATTTCTGACACATGCGTGGAGGTAACGTAGGCAAGTTGGTAATTAATTTAAGTCCTTTACTTGATTTGGCAATGGAACATTCAGTTTGAGGTCATTTTAGGCGCAATTGAAATATGTAATGCTGGTTTTAATTGTTATTGCTCAACACACTAACCTCTGTTAGGTGTAATGTGGTGGGTTCGAGAGGCAACCGATAACTCGCCTGGTCCACTTAGGCACAGTAAACACAGCAGTAACATAATCCAGAAAGTCATTTGGCTTCTGCTTGGCTATCTGAAACTGTTGCATCTAATGATGATTGTTGAAGATTTGGCATCGGAAAATGTTGAGGATTCCTAAAACAACATAAAAATAAAATGTGATTATTGGTTTAAACAAAATTTGTGGCTGCATTAAGTTCAGCTATGTGCTTACTCCTGGAGAGGGGCTGGATAGTTTTCATACCGAAGAAAGGTAGAAACAACCAAATCTACTTAAAAGAGAAAATCTCGGACACTCATATTAGGGCCGCTGAACCTTGCAGAAGCTTGTGCAAGACGGAAAATGCATATACGAAGAACAGACCAATAGAGAATGCACTACATATACTACTGGTATTTAATATCCTGAGGCTCTTAAATATAAGGTGTACGCTCTTGGAGCTTGCCTGAACATTTGTGGAACGCTCAACAAAATCGTTAAAGAATCTACTCTGAATAGTATCCAGTAAATAAGGTGTGATGCTGCTTTAGAATCCCTGATATGTATGTGAAGCCCTTTAACCTCTAGACGAATAAGAGCAGAGTCGAACTACGCTAAAATGACCAAGGAATCCTGTAGAGTTACTCCGCAAGATAGAGGGCTATCTCCGCTTCTATGGACATTAGTGGTGAACAAACTGCTAAGGAACTTAGACTATAAAACCTCTAAGGTAGTCACATATGCGGACGGATCTTAATAAGCGGTGGGTTATCTTTTAGGATGCCTGCAAAAAATACCAAATTTGCAGTACTGTGAACACCACTCTCAATACAGTCCAGAATTGGGCATCGCAAGCGGGTCTGGCGTTGAAACGGATCTGCTTATGTACACATGAATGCACAATATTCCTCCATGGAGGTTCCCTTCGTTAAATGGGACAGAACTCTCTTTCAAGGACCGCTTCAAGTAGCCTTTGCTAGTCTTGGACAGCAAACTGTTGTAGAAGCATAACATGGAAGAAAGGGTTAGAAAAACGCAGGCATTCTAAAAGATAACAAACCCCTCATGGACCTAGCAACTGAACTGCATCTGGTATTGTGAAGAACCAAAAATGCTTTATGCATGGCTTATTGGCCTTCAAGATTAACCATAAACTAAACTTTAACAAAAGCAGACCGTTTGTTTTTCATTTTGAGACTCAACTTCAACTTATTTAAGTCTAAATGGAAGAAAATATTTTCGTATTGCTGCTCACATCCTGTGATTGGTTTTCTGTTTGTCATTTTCTTTGAAAGAATTTGTTTTACTTCAACCCTGTAAATTATTTCCATTAAAGTAAGAGCCTTCGGTTGGTTGCATATGAAAACAAAAAATCAATATGGTATATTGGGTATATTGAGGTTAGTTGTATATAAAAATATAAATCGCTTTGGTATATCGGGTATATTGTGGCTAGTTGCTTATAAGGAGCAAACAACTTGCACCTAATTGCAAAAAATACCAAATTTGTGAAATAAAATTCACCACTGTCACCCTGTAATGCCGTTGCTGACAATTTTTGGCAAAGCCAACTTGACAGACTTACACTTGACGCACAGAATGAATTGGTAGGTGACTACTGCATACTTCACAAATGACGCAAGTACAAAACTAAAACCAGAAACCAAACTGAATGATCATAATTAAGTTCTTATATAAAAAACTGTAATATCTGAAGAAATTGTCATATACTCATATTGGTATTGGTTATTATATCTGACAGCGATTTTCGACTTCTGATGAAACATTGTTTTGCATTTTAGGTGACTATAGATTATTTAAATGCTAAAATTTACTTTTTTAGATCAAATGGTAAATATTCTTTAAAGCAATTAAATTTTATTGTTTATTTCAAGGCCAAGCTATGACATTGTACGCCCACTACCAGTGAATAATAAAATCGTTTGCTTGCTTTGCGCCCAATATATTCAAAGAAAGGGTGAAAAGACCATATTTTATTCATATGTTTGTATGTATGTATGTATGTAGTGTTCTGAGCTATTAAAATTTCGCTCAGCCAAACACAACGTGACAAGCGAGTCACAACCTACGCATACAAACAAATCAAAGAGTACGCCCTTGACAACCCACTTGTTATGCCACTAGCAAAGCCAACATTCATATTTCGCCAGCGCAAGCATTTTCTGGCGCATTTGTGGGTGTTTCGTTGGTTTTGGCCAAATTAAAATAATATTGATACAACTTGTCCAACTTTTGGCGCAGTGCAAACGAAAGGAAAATCGAAAATTGAATGCAAAACGCTGACAAATATGTTTGTGGCAGCGCGCAACGAGAAACTATAACGCCAGACATGTGCAAATATACAATATGTAACGGTATTAATTTGTGTGTTCAGTGGTAAATTACATGCTAATCGTATTTGTTGTGGTTTGGCGAAATTTTCTAACAAATTAAAGTTCATTCACTCTGTTTGAGTTAAGTAAATTATGTGCATACTTAATGACCAATAAATGCTGAGTGAAAATTGTCAGAAATTTAATTGGTAGGAGTATAGGGGTTACTGAATAAAATAGTTGTACGAAATATTGAAAAAAAGTAAATTTTATTTTTCTTTATTTTTTTTAGTTTTATGAATGTATTTGATTTAAATTTTATTGAAAATTTGTCTGAGGAACAAAAGGCGACGGTCATGTACACACTGTTTCAATTGTTCAGGAGCTAAAAATTGCACAAAAAACTCACTTGGAATCATTTGGATGCAAAAAACACCCTGTATGGTTGCCAAAAGAGTTCTAACATTTTTTATTAATTTTCTACAAATATCTGTATTGAAATTTGCATTTCCATATTATGCTAAATTGTTACTCATACGCCCTGTGGTACTCATAATAACAGAGTTTAAAGTTTTAATAATTGCTACATAACGTACGCAGCTGCAAATAATTAGTTGCAGAATAATAATTTAGTTAACCACTTTTGGTTTACACACTATGACGCTTATGATTAGAGAGTCTCATGTTTCAGGGCAACTCAAATGCCAGACAGTCCACCCACATGAAACTGTAAACTCTTACAAATAAGCAGTTGTGGAACACAGTATGCTAATAATATACACAAAATAGTTTGAATGAGTTTTCAATTAACAAAAAAAACTAAAATATTATATAAATATTTTTTTTCAACAAATTGTAGTATTTAATATGTTACTCATACGCCATGTATGACAATATATTTTTGGGCTGATTATATGCTTGTTTATTGAGAAGGAGTTGAAAATATTCGTAGTTATGTAGTGACGTGATATAATTTCGCAGTGAATATAATAACAAGTTGTAATATTAAGCTTTAGACACTCGAAACCGTCTCAAGGCATATATTTCAAATAGTTTTAGTTTGTTAAGGGGTCAGTAGGGTAATCTTTTTAATTTTTTTTTTTTGCATTTTCGGTTTCCTTATACCCTTAGAATTAATATAAAAACCCACTTTACTATTGGAAGCTTTCGTAAATGCCCAAAAATAATAATACCGCTCGACGTTCGGTGCTTTAAACGCGTTTTTCTCAAAACACACTTTTTTAAATTGGCGGACATGACTCCGGTCGAACTACAAAACCGATTTGCTTAATTTTCTTCTTAAATGTTCGCAAAACGCCTAGCTGTCGTCCCTACTAGATTCATAATTTTTTATAATTTATTGACAATGTTGTGACAAAATTTATGTAAAAAAACATGGAAAAAAATTAAAAAAATAAAAACGTCAATTACTTTTTTATTTATCAACATTTTTTTCATGATTCTAGTAGGGACGATAACCACTTACTTATATTTTAAGAATTAATTGGGTTTTTGTGTTTCGGATGATCCAAACATGAGAAATCGTGTCCGCCACTGAAAAAACGCATCTCATTCACCCAGCCATTTCTCCGACAGGTGTCATCAACAAATACCGAAAAAATTTGTTTATACACTCCACGATATGCCTCATGATATAAGAAAAAATTCAATTCTAGAACAAAAATTTCTATGAAAAAAAATTTCAGCAAAAAAAGGCACATATTACCCTACTGACCCCTTAAGCGAAATTTAAAAGAAAAAGTAAATAATATTAATAATATTTACTAATTAATTAAATAATATAATAAATAATAAAAAAATGATAATTAACTAAATAATAATATTTATTTAAATTAATTAATTATTAATATTTAGTTAATACTAATTATTAATACAGCTTGCTAACTACTGTAATATTATTGATATTTACCATTTTCATTAACTTTTAAAATTTTTTAATCAAATGGAAGAACACAAACAGCAACTGAGACATAAAAGTGGTATTTTTATATCGAAAATTATATTTTTATATATTATATTCTCGATGATAGCTTATGAATTCTACGATTTTCTCATATTTTTGTAAAGCTAGAACAATGTAGATAATTTTTGAAAAAAAAAAACAATGTTATAGGAGAATCAAACAAATTGGAAACTAGAGAAAACCAACAAACATTAAAGGAAAAATAGTTTACTGCCAATCTCAGTTCGCCAATGGGAAGGAGAGTGGCGCTATTGAATTTTTAGGGATTAAAAACGGGAATGTTGTACGTAATAAAAAGGTCTATAACTTTTGTGTATAGACTTTTTTCATATAACCTTAATGTTTATGTAAAACCTTCAAATAACCAAGCTTTTGGGTTACTTAATTTTATCTTGTGCAAAAAATTATTTCAATTTCCCACTTGATTTTGTGTAAGTTCACCTACTAATGTCTTAAATACACTGTACTTTTCGATTAAAATACTTATTTTTACTTCTTAAATTATCGTAATATCGGAAAAAATTTCAGAAATTCAGTTAATTTTTACTTTTTTTATTGACAACATATCAAACAAAAATCTAATTTTCATACCAAATTTTCAGATTTTTAAAAGCCACTCTGGTTACTATGATAAATTTGCTCAGCAAATGGAAAAGCAGCCGCAAAACGATTCAAAACTGCTTCTCTTTACTGCTGCTTCTACGAAATAATAATTAGTTGAATTTCTTTCGTTGTTCATCATTTACAAAGGTTTTTGCAGTAGTCTAATTGGATTATTGCAGCCTGTGGAGGCAAAAGTACTACAATCAGCAATGATATATTGATTAACAGCCAACTCTCCGCTCGCACACACATATCGTTGTTATCTTTGAGCAAACTAATCAATGTTTCTTATGAAATGCATTAAAGTTCCAAATTAGTATCTAATTTCTATGCGAGTGCTACAAGGCGTATGAGTGATATTTCATGCATTAGTCCAAGAGTTTACTGATTACATTAGAGCTGCTTTATGCGTTTGAACACTTGTAATTGCGACTCTTGCACTTTTCTATATTCACTCGAGAATGTATGCCGTTATAACTAAAGATGAAAATCAAATTTCAATTTATCCCTCGAATCTGGCTCATATTGCTAATGTTTGATTATTCTACGAAAATCAAAAGCATTGAACGGCTTCATTGGCAACAGGCGATTAATAATTTTCAATTAACGCAGGTTGCAACGTTTTCATAATAACATAAAATTAATTATTAATTAAATAAAAAAGACGCTAATTTAATTCAATTAATGTAATAAATTAAACTAAAATAAATTAATATTAAAAAAAATAAAATTAATTTAATTAATTAAGATTAAATTAAAATTAATTAATTAATTAAAGCAAATTTAAAATAAAGTAGAATAAAGACAGAATTACTTTAATAAAATTAAATAAAATTAGTAAAATAATACGTAATATCATTTATTTCTCTCTAATTAATATAAACATAATTATAATTGTAAGTGTAATATTAATTTTAAATCGAAAAAATAGTTAATTTAAATAGTGGTAATTAGAAACTTTAAACGCAAATATCTCGAAAACTATTGGTTTCCTGTTGCTATAACCATACATATAGTATATTCTTAATATGGAGAACCTCCTCTATCCGTACCATACCCATTTTATTCCCGAAAACCTGGACGGTATTTTAAAGCCGATCCAAATTAAAATTTCAGCAATTTAGATAATTAAAAATTAATTTTAAGAAATTGTTATAGACAAACCTACCTAACAAGAAAGAAATTAAATTTAAATATAAATTAATTTGAAAAAATTAATTAAAAATTAGAAAACTCCAGAAACTCATTAAAAAATAATGTTAGATAGCCCTACCAAAATAGAAAAAAATTAATAATTTTAAAAATTACTGTATAAAAATTTAATTAATTAATAGTTTTAGAAAGTCCTAGAAAAAATAAAATAATTTGAAAAACTAAAAAATAATTTTAAATAGTCCTTTCGAAATAGAAAAAAAAATTTTAAATTAATAAAGAAAATGGTAAATAATTTTAAAAATTAATTTTTTGTTTGGTTTGGTAGGTTTGCCTATAACAATCCTTTTAAATTTTAAAAATTCAAAAAATTAA
Organism: Bactrocera tryoni; assembly: GCF_016617805.1. Taxonomy (NCBI): domain Eukaryota; kingdom Metazoa; phylum Arthropoda; class Insecta; order Diptera; family Tephritidae; genus Bactrocera; species Bactrocera tryoni. The sequence goes on along the minus strand of NC_052502.1, from coordinate 68,939,744 downwards.
TAAATTATTCATTTTTTTTTTCTTTAGTTTCGTAGGACTGTCAGTTTTGAAATGTACCACAATTTCCACTTGGAATTAATTTTCTGAATAAATTATCATGACTCACGCTTAAAACTTGCTTCGCAGGTGCAATAAACGACGCACTTTTACTTGTGACAGCACAAAGATAAATTACTCCAATTAATGCTACATTTAAAATTTCATTAATAACACAAAACCACACAAACGCGCAGATATACACATCCACAAATACGTACGCATAAAAAAATTGCAAATCGACTCACTCATACATATTTACAATACACATACATATACAATATATATAAACGACAGCAATTGCAGTACTCTAAATTGAATATTTATGAATGAATTACTATTTGTATGAACGAGTGTATGTAATATATAGAGTGTGTGCGAATGTGTGCGTTGTATAAAAAATTAAATGGCAAATGAGCAGCGTTGAGTAAATAATTAAGTGAATAATGAGCGAAATGAGTTGAACTTCTGAAGAGTGTATAAAGGAGTAGCTGGTGGCTGGTGACGGCGGTGTCTCTGGCTGTCAAATTGCGGAAATGAAGAGGACAGCGCAGCCACACGGCCGCTACACTTTTCACCTCTCCAGCGGCAATGGCTTTATAGTAAGCACGTTAAGGTTGCTGCTGGTAGACAATTACTTTTTGTACGCGCTATGAAAGACGCTGAATTTGCTTGTCTACCGATACTGTGATCCACAATATTTCATTACTCATTTTCTACCTCCAACTTTTATTCGGTTACTTTTTTGTTGCTTTTCTGAATAAATAGAAAGCATATAAAGATGGGGAGAAACCAAAGAGATGACGGAGTTTGTGTTAGTCGAAGTTAAATGAAGTCATACTACTGATAGTTCTAACCATAAATTTATTTATTTTTTTAGAACATTATTTGATCGTAAAAGAGCTATATATACATGGACCTATTCGATTTCTAACTTATTCAATGTTTAATTCATGCTTCATTGAAATTGAGTTATTTGAGACAATTATCTCCACCCACTCTGAAACCAGAACGAAAGCTGGAGCGCCAGCAAATTATTGCATGGGAGAAGTTTCGAAGAATCAGACATTAATATAAGTGTAATGACTCTACATAGAAAAGCTCCGTTTGTCCTTTTAATATAGAAAAAACTACGAATCGAGCGTTCTACGACTGACTACAAAGCGATTTGTTAACGCGCTTCGGACTATATTTGTCATATCAGATTTGAGAGGTCATCAAGCAGTATCAGAAAAGTCTCATTCTCTCCTTTCTCTTTATGCCATTTACATATCCTCTATCACCCTATTTATTTCTCTCTCTCTTTTACACTCTATTTTTCTCTCCCACTCTCCTTTTCTCTCTCGCTCTCCTTTCATCTCTCTCTATATCTCACTCTCTTTCTCTCGCTCTGTGCAGTCTACTTTTACATAAATGAACTTTTCATAACAAAATCGAGATCTTAAATCTTCACCATACAGTAAACGGATATTTTTATTCTGATATATCTCCTTATAGATCTCTTTCTCGCTCTTTCACCTCTCTCTTTGTCTCTTTCCACTCTTCAATCTCCTCTTCTACTCTTTACTGTCTCTTATCTCCCTCACTCTCACACTTCTCTCTCTCTCTTACCTTTCTTCCTCTCGCTTACTTTCTCTCTATGCAAAATTAGAGGCACCACAGATAGAAAATAGAGCTCCTGAAGCTAGTCAAATAGCAGCCTTCTTATGTACTCTATAAAAATCCTCTCAAAATCTAAAAATATGGGCTCAAATACGATAATTAGTAACAGACTCAAGAAAGATCGAAGGCCAGAACGCCATCCCAGACCCTTTCCTGCTTTAGAGCGTAGAAATTTATGTTGAGCTCATCATAATCACAAAAAGACCCGACTTAAGGTCGGAGAATATAACTGCATATCGGAATAAAGCCTCCACATCTGCCAAACACACCAAGCTCTTCTGTTTATTATTAAGCTATCGTTTTAATTACATAATCATTAAATAATACTAGAATCTTCTCATTATAGTTACAAAAAAGGAGTAATATGCTACCTCTATATTGTTCATTTAAAACCATTTTTCCAAAAATCAAATAATTCAATTAAATTATTTTCCTTCTCTTCCCACCAGATGCGCACACAAGGATGAATTTGGCACGCAACGTGTCTACAAGAAGACTTCACCAAATTGTGTGCTCACACTCTACTTACCTTCGCGAGAGATCACACTTTCCGGCAATAATCCAGCTATATTGCGAGGCATTATTTATGTGGATCCAAAGGCGATACAAGGTTACAGGGTTTATGCACAATTAACGTTGACTTTCCGGTAAGCATTGAAAAGTTATAGATAGGAAGATGAGAGAGTGCGAAGAGTGAGAGAGAAAGGAGTGAGATTGAAAAGATATAAAGGGAGAGGAGAGAGAGCGAGGAAGAGAGCGCTTAGGAAATATATAAGAGGAGAACGATCCGTTTACTATATGATGAGGACTTATGATTTCTGTGCTATCTTTTGTTCTTATAATTTGTTAAGTCTTTGCTATTATGAATAGTGGACGCATATATCGACGAATATGTATGGTACTTCTAAAAGAGCCTTAACAGAAGTAAAAAGTTTTGATTCATGATTTACTAAATCTTATAGAATGCACATAGCACTGTTAGGTGACAAGTCGAAAGACAGCAACAAATCCTTATACGATAACTATTTTCTCTCATCCAAAGCCAACACTTTTTAGCTTGACAAACTTACTTATTTCACCAAGATCTTAAGTGTTTACGCTCTTCGAAAAAGTGCGAGTTGGGGATCTTTTTTATGAATGCTTCGAATATTTAGTTTTTCCTTCGCTCGATTGGATTCGTGAGATTCTATACAAAACCAACGTGCATTTCAAAATATTTAATATTTTCATTACTTGAAATACTGAGTAGATAATTGCTCATAAACGGAATCGAACGATTTCGGAGACCCAAAAAAAAAGTGGTATTACAATATCACCAGATCCAAGCCGAAATCTGCAACGCTTTTCAGGACCGTCCATACATCAACATCGCGAGATCCAAGCTAAATACTTTCAAGGTCCTTCCGTGCATCAGAATTTACATTAATTACTTTGAGATTTATTAAGCCTCCAAATGTCCAGTTTCCAAACAAAAATATGATATTTTAGAATGGTATAGTTTATAACTTTCTAGGAGAACGTAAGTTTCATTTAAAGTCTAGATTGTAGAATTTTATCACCTATTTTTTTGATACCTTCGCTGAGGACTTAACAGTTCCTTTGAGCTAACTTAAGAGTTTCGTAAAATTTTCTGTTCGTTACTTTCCTTATTATTGCAAGGCGTTTGCTGTACAGTTGTTACCACAGATTTCCTTTCCTCTTCCATTCATATCCGTTTGTTTTCATCTCTTATACTTTCTACAGTCGCCTCAAACTCTGACGTCACGTTAGCACACTTTCTTATACATATACGCGCCAGCATCTCTTTTCAATCACGTCGTCCAAGTGTTAGCTAGTAATAGTAGCTCCACATTTGCAAGTCAAATCATAATTTATTTTTTTCTATCTCATTCTTCTTCCATTTTACAGTTACGGCCGCGAGGATGAGGAGGTGATGGGTTTGCGTTTCTGCAATGAGGCTATTATGTCGCTACATCAAGTCTGGCCAAGGAATGAGGAGCCGGCGCGTGAGTCACTCAGTCCACTGCAGGTGAGTTCAACACACTTACACACAGGCTTGCTGCTTATGTTTCACTTTATCAAATGCATAGTTGATTTCAATTAGTCTTAGCTTTCACATTCAGTAAACAAAGTAATTTGTATTTAATTTGCGGTTCAATTTGCGTTCGAATGAAAAGAAGGATTTGTGGTTGTCTACACATGTTGTGGTGAAAGCATTTAAATGGTTGGTTAGTTAGTTTAATTATTCAAATGTTAAATCAGCGGTTGCCTGACTTTTGCTCACTGTCGTTCAGTGCTTCAGCGCTTGACGAGTTAGTGCGCTCTGTAGAGCTGTAAAAAAAAACAAAAATCACCAAATAACCCGGAGCTGCATTTTCTTATGCACTCAAACATTCATCTACTATAACAAAAATTAGGATAGGTGCCACAGTTTTGAAAACTTTTTAGTCGAAACAGTTGTTAAACTGATTATAATGAAACTCTAACTTTCCAATACCGATTTTGTAATACTATTTCTCCTTTGCTTCAAAAGAGCCTTCAGTTTGGGCGATTCTCTTCATTTCTTCATAGCGAGCATTCTTTTAAGACTTGAGCACTGGGAATAGTAGCTAGGGGCCAGATCTGGAGAGTAAGGTGAATAAAGCAGCAATTTGTAGCCAAATTTATATATTTTGTTCTAACGTTTTGACTGACATGTCACTTGGTAAATTGCTTAGGTCACGTTAGGTTAAGTGAGATGAACTGCTATATGTAGTCCTTTGCGAAGCCATAAAAGAGAAGAGCTCCTATGCTCGAACTTATGGCTTGATTTCAGACGGCCCACTAACGCTGTGTAATATGGTAGTCGCTGTTGTTGGTCCTTTCTTTTAAAGATAGTGAATAAAAATTCTTCTATGCGCAAGCAAAAATGCAGACGATATAACGTTTCCAGCCGACTGTTGCCTTTCTCCAAGCTTTGGAGCGGGTTCGCTTCTAAAAACTGCTCCGAGCTCGCAACTCGTCGTTGTTTTTTGTGAAAAAAATCTAAGCTCTTCTGTTGCGAATTTCAGACTGAATATAACTGAAACCGAAAAGAAGGAAGAAACCAAAACGGAGGAGTCGTCCTAGTAAGACGACGACATGGTCGGTCTCTTCGGTCGGTCTCTTCGACTAAACAACTCAACACTAAAGTTACTAATTTGAGTTTCTCTTTCTAATTTGATATTGCAGCAGACTCTAGAGATAGCATTTACACTAACTAATAACGGTAATAAAGAGAGTCAAACCGTATAAACAGTTCTAATTGCATATAATACTTTTAACACTTAGAAGCCAAGCCCACACAGTACAGCCACGTTGCCGCTTTGCCTTCACTTCCTTGAGTTACTAACAACAGCAACAATAAATTAGTTATAATTATAAATACCTAGGCAAGCAAACGATTGTTTCGCAGCAACACAAGATTTCTAATTCAAATTTTCAAGCGAATTTCAGCAGCTCCTTTATGGCAGCAACAACTATGTGTGCGTGTCAGTTTGTAGGTAGGAATGTTTGTGCGTGTGTATGGGCGCATTTTCACCACTACATTGTTAACTCGTAAAATTGAAATTGAAATTTTGTTAACTGGCTGCTAGATAGCACACAAAAGACTTTTCGGACCCAATAAGGTTTAGCGCACAACACACACAAGTGGCTAGTAAAATCCCGAAAGGCACTAAAATATTATTTGAGCAAATAATTACTTTGAAGTGAGTTGCTGGTCGCGGTTATAGCCGAGTTTACAACAGCCGTTCCTCCTTTTCGCTGTTCGGCATCAATTGGAGATTCCAAGTCTAGCCTGTTTCTTCTTTACCTAGTCTCTCCAATGGCGTCGAGCTCTACCTCTTCCTCTGCTTCCCCTGGCCAGCACTGCGTTACATACTGTCAGAACTGGAGTGTTTTTAGCCATGCGAACGACACGATTCGTTGAACTATGTCAATGTCGTCGCCGTATATCTAGGACAGCTCATTGTTCTATCGACTGCGGTACTCTACAATGCGCAAAAGGTCATAAATCTTCCGCAGAACGTTTCTCTGGATAACTCGTAACGCCGATTCAACAACTGTCAATCGTCCTTACCTCCGTCCCTATAGCAGGACGGGAATGATGAGTGTCTTGTAGAGTTTGGTCTTTATACGAAAGAGGGCTTAACTTCTCTAGTGCCTACTCAGTCCGAAGTAGCACCTGTTGGCAAGAGTTATTCTGCGTTGGATTTCGAAGCTAATGTTGTTGTTGTTGCTAATGCTGGTTCTAGGATAGACGAAATAATCTACGACTTCGAAATTATTACTGTCAACAGTAACGTTCGCCCTGCGGGTACGGGGGGACCCCCTCAGGATTCGGGAGGGAAACCAATATATCCCCGCGGTAAGGCATGCCTGTCGTAAGAGGCGACTAAGAACCTGGCCACTAGTCCAGAGCAGTATGGAAGCTCAACTTTTCATAGCTTCGGCTACAAGGTCATACCAAAGACTTTAACCTGGTACCACGGGGAGCAGTAGCCCCTGGAGTTCGCTCCAGTCTGCTCATTGGGTTTGGCCCTTTGTGGAGATTCGTGGTGACTGTGGTTAAAACCCAAATCGCCGGAAGAACTGACTTTGTCAGTCGAATGTGGAGTTGCATTGCAACCGGGTGCCGGACCCAAAGTACGGCAGAGGTTTTAGATGGGCCTCGAGCCCTACCGAGGTGGTTAGTGTGTCAATGCCACACTGCCAATTGGTACTGAAAATGTTTACCCAGTTTTCAGGGCGCTGATCGACGCATTGTATTGATTCGTTGTGCTTTTGAGCACCGTGGAGTTAAGCTGTCGACAGCAGGATCCCACGTTAAACACAATCAGACGTTGTCAACGTGGGAGCATAGTCGCGAGTGCGACGGCTTTTTGTTTGATAACAAGAGACACTTCGTCTTGCCCTCGTTCACTACCACATCCATTTGCTTCGCTTTTGAATTCAACCTGTAGAAAGTAGAACTAATGACGCGGTTGTGGTGTTTGTCGGTCTTACTTTCACGGGTCTTTTCCAAGTTTGATTTTAGATTCCAGGTTTAAACCCACACTAGTTAACGCAGCTTGTGGGTTCAATTGCGCAGAGCACACTTTAAATCCAATCATCAGACATGCTTTCGTCTAAACATATTCTACAAAGAAGCTGATGCATGCTCCTTATCAGTTCTTCGCCGCCGTGTTTGAATAGCTCGGCCGGTAGTACATCGGTCCCCGCCGCTTTGTTGTTCTTTAGACGAGTAATTGCTATTTGGATTTCTTCATGGTGGGGCAATGGAACGTCTGCTCCTTCGTCATCGATTGGGGAATTTCGGTCGCCATCTCCTGATGTTTTGCCTACACTGCCATTCAGCAGGCTGAAGAAATTCTCCCTACAGTATACGCTGGGCATCAGTCACTATATCACCTCTAGAGTTTCTACAAGAGTATGCTCTGGTATTGAAACCTTCTGTTAGTAGCCGCATCTTTTCGTAGAATTTTCGAGCATTACACCTGTCGGTAAACTATCCCATCCCGCACGTGTTGTGGTCGATTGTAACGTTGCGAGATAGATAGTCTATTTTCTCCACGCTGCAACACAACACTCCTTATCATACCAGCTGTTCTTTTGTCTTTTTCGAAAACTAATGGGTTCGTTTGCAGATTTACGTAAGCAGAAGATACTTGGTCTAGGACCGGAGTCGTGAGCTGCTTGAGCCATATGTAAACAATTTTTTTCTGGCCACTTCCAAGTGAATGGCGTTTAGAGCACTTTCCTCACTCGCACACAAGACTCCATCCTACAATTTCACTTATTAATTTCATATTTTATTTTTTAATTTTTATGTTTAAGGAGATATTATAATTTTTCGCTCTTTTTTGCATTCCAGGAAGCCTTAGTGAAGCGTCTTGGCGATGGCGCACACCCATTCACACTCACCCTAACCCCACAGGCGCCACCCAGCGTGCAATTAGTGCCGGCAAAACGTTACTATGGCGCACCGATCGGCACCAGCTATGATGTGCGCTGCTTTATAGGTGAGTGCAGATAATAAAAACAAATATTAATTAAGACAGCGAAGTAGTAAATTAAAAACGAAATGGAGAAAATGTGTGGCAAACTCAGAGAGCAAGCGTTATTAAAAGCAATAAAAGCAGCATTAAAAGCTTTGATAAATAAAAATCGCGAGCAGAATTGATTGAGATAATTACTAAAGACTTGGGCTGTCAGCAACACAATGAAAATTATAGTAATACATTTGCTACGATAAAAGCACCTAACAAAGAGAAAATTATGGTAAAAATGATGGAAGTGCCATCACTTATGTCCAGGTCGCACATATCCTATTGCCAATGCGCTAATCATATTAAATAGCCGCGCAACGCTAAGTGAATCAAAGCCATGCAACGTTATGTGGCACGTAGCATGTTGCATGTGCAATAGAAAATTGAAATTAAAAATCGCGCTCTTTGCCGCAAGCAAACACATGAGCATTGCGACAACGCGAAGGCCACCAATATTCAATTTCTTATACACACACACACACATGCATACTCATACAACACACATGCATGTTTGCACATAATTTTTATATTAGTTCCTCCTTGGCGCAATTTTATTAAGCCGGAAATTGAATATCCTGTGCGCCGGTATCACATCACGGTACATCAAGGCGAGCCCAGTTATTGGCGCCACCACAAACACATATGCGCCTAGATGTATGCAGCATGCATGCGTCTGACGGAAATCCGTTTAACTGCAGCGCTAACAAACGCACACATACGCAAACGTTTTCGCACCTAAAACGTTGAGTCTGCTCATGCGTGAGGTGTGACACTTGCGTCAGCACTGACATTCCGCTGTCACCAACATAATCGAATTTACTCACAACGTCGTGTGTTGCTTTTATTGTTGCATGTGTTAGTAACAAATGCAAGTTAACTCGCTGGTGAGCAACACTTTTGAGTGCAGCACTTGATTGCTTTTTCGCACTAGTGTTGCCATTTGCATATAAAATGCTTTTAGTTAACATAACAATTTGACGACTAAACCGATTAGTGTAAATTTTAGTTGCAAAGGCAGTCAGATGGGTATGTTTAGTGAGCGAAAAGCAATTAACCAGACAGCAAATACGTCTTACCGGATTATATCTTAACGGGTGCTATCATTTTAAAATGTTTTTTTCACGTAAATACGAATTTCTTATATGACAGCTGACAAATGACAAACCCAAAAACTTCACAAATCATCTTTTTGAATAAAATTACTATTGCTGAACTACTTTTAAACATGCTTTTTGACTTTTCGAAGCTGATTTAAAATTTACCCCGTGACAGTTGACAAGTGACAAGCCAAAAAAAAATCTTAATTTCATGAATTTCTGTTGTTAAATTATTTTACAGCTAGTTTTAAATAAATAATAGTAAATATGACATTTGTCACGTGTCATCTGACAACTGACAGCTCCACAAACATGCTACTTTACCATTTTTAATTAAATTACAACATTATTATAGTACTGTATTACTTTTATAGCGGCTTTTTGATCTTTTGCACCAAATTAAAAATTTGACAATTGACAGCTGACAAATGACAAACCCAAAAACTACATAACTTGTCTGTTTGAATAAAATTACCATTGCTGAACTACTCTTAAACATGCTTTTGGGCTTTTTGAAGCTGATTTAGAATTCTGCACGTGACAGCTGACAAGTGACAGGCCAATAAACTTCATTTCTCTTGTTGAACTATTTAACAGCTGATGTTAAGTACATACATAATAGTATATATGACATTTGCCACTTGTCACATGACAACTTACTGCAACAGAAGCTTCTTACTTTATCTTTTTAAATAAAATTACTATTGCTGAACTATATTTACAGCAGTTTTTGAAACTTAATCTAACAAAAATTTATTAAATAGAAGAAGAAATATAAAATGTTTAAATCAAAGCATATTTTACGTTTGCCTATATTTATATGTAACCTCAAATCTCTATATTTAAGTTTTATTTCTTTTGAATTGCTATACATTTGCGGCAATAATATATTCACATTTAATTGCTATTGTTGCAATAAATTTCTTCGAAATTGTCAGTAGATATTTCTCAAAAAACACAATATACGAGTGAGTCTCAAATAAATATTAAAAACAGCAAACTTCAGCAATAAATCTACAAACAAACACACATTGGTACATATATACAAATCACACAGTTATAAACACAAAATTTCCAAACCAAAATATTGCTCAACAAATAAAGCTTAGCAACAATCCCACAGCACTTTAGCTTCCTCACACAAGCGATGAAAATATTGTGGCCACTGACGCATACACAAATATTCAAATCGCAATGCAAAGCAACACTCAATTTTTTATTAAATTTCCATTTAAATACTTGGGAATGTAAATGCAGTCGAACAGATTTTCGAAACTTTTCGATTATGTGTGCAAACGAAAGCCTTTGGGTTCATAACGCTGCTGGCATGTATGTGTTGTTGAAATAGCAAAATTATTAACTATTTTCTATCAGTTAATGAACTCGTAAAAAGCAAATATAACCGAAAATATTCGCTTGAATTCGTGGCAATAATTTAGAAGAGCTTAAGTCGCATTAATTGTATGAAGGCAAATCGAGTTGTTTAGTGGCTTATGCTTTATTAACATATGTATGAGAATTCATGCATTGTTGCTGTTCAGAGTATTCCAAAGAATTATAATTATTATCACATAGACATAACTATGCACTATGACTTAAATCAACTTAAGCTGCTATCTAAATTTATCTCCAGATTTAGACTTATATCGTGCATCTGTGTTACTCTGCTCTTTGAATTCTAGCTGTCACTGATCTTCTACAATCAGTTTGTTCAAGCTTCATGAAAATGCTGCGCAGAAAAAGAAACGATCACCACAGCGGGTTGTCTATCATTTTTGACTTCCACGCATTTAAACAAAGGCTTCTACTGCCGTCTATCTATACTTTAGAGTATAAAACTTCAGCTACCAAAAATCAATAAAGCAACTGGTGATATTGCAAAGCTGAACCCCATTCGAACATGACCTTATATCAGTTGCAAAACTTTTTGTTGCTTGTATGACACGTGACCCATTTCGTGGTTCTCTACTTTTTCACAGAAACTTTTAACTTTATGGCAAATGTTTATTATTATACGAAAGAACATTTGGGGTACTCACAACCCGTCGTAAAGCATCGTAAAATCATAAAATTATAAATTTTTACACTTCTTTAAAAAAATTGTTGTTGGATGTCATACAAAAATGAGTTTACACATTTACAATTCTCAATGCTATGTTTTCGAATCGTTATAATTTATAACTTTATGAGACTTGTGAAAACCCTAATTATTTGGCATTTATTTTTTAAAGATTATATTTCAAATGTCGGCCGCGGCTATGTCTCAGATGGCCCCTCCGTTGAGTTCAATTTTCAATGACTCGTTCGAGCATTTCTACGGATAACTGGCGAATGACAAGCGTGATGTTTTGCTCCAAAACCCGAAACGAAGCGGGATTGTCTGATAGACTTTAGACTTTACAAATCCTCACAGGAAAAAGTCTAACGGTGTGATATCTCACGATCTTTTTGGCCAATCGATATGCCCAAAACGTGAAATTATATGTTCACAAAAGTGTTCTCTCACTAAATTCATTGATTGATGCGCTGTTTGCGAAATACGCCGTCTTGTTGAAACCTAATGTTGCCGAGATCGTGAGCTTCAATTTCAGAACAAATATATGTATGTAAATAAATGTAGTCGGCTATCATGGCGTGATAACGGTCGCCATTGGCGATTATGTTCTCAACGGCAACATTTTTGAAGAAATATGGACCGATGATTCCACCGGCCCACTAACGTGAACTGAAAACTGTTTTTTTTTCTTTGAATCTCTTCAAGTCGCTCTTCGTCCAATATGCGGCAATTTTGCTTGTTTAAATTCCCTTTGAGCAAGAATCTTGGAACTTTTCAAGAGCCCATAGAGCTCATTTCATCCTACTTGGCTAACTTTTGCTTCTCCCTGGAATGCTTGGCGGAGTTGTAGAAGCGTTATGCAGGCTTGCAGTCATCTCTGTACAGTTCGGTCGAGAAATTGTCCCTACTCCTATAACATAAATTTGTAATACAAATTGTGATAACCAAAATTCATTGATCTCTACGAATATAAAGACCCATCGGCCTTCGGTTAAAAGTGAAATAATCCAATTCATATAATTTGCATTAAAGTCTGATGCTTTTGTACGCTCTCATAGCTCGAGACTAGTGAGAGATATCTCGACTCGATATCATTGCCATCACAGCCAAATTTCAGAAAACTGAAAGGCTGATAAACTCGTTAAGTCAGATATTTCGGTCTCACTAGTGTTGAGCGCTGACAAGGACAGCAAGCGTTGGTCAGAATTAGAAACTGCACGACCACTAGATTCTTCTGGCGCAGGGAAAGTCATAAGAGTTCTGGTGAGCTCTTCGCCATCTGTGAACTCCAGCTTTCGACAGTAATTGGACTTTTGACTGGAAATTGTTCAATCGGAATTTTTGGGGTAAGATTGAACATTTCGCAGTATGCCATTTTCATAAGCTGCTTGGAATATGATGAGTTAGGATAATGGAATACCTCGGCTTTGCCGGATATGTACTTTTGCAATAATCGCGGTCGTACTAAGGGGGAATAAGCACAGGCTGTCGAATGTGATACGTAAAATTTTTGGGTTATTGACTTCTTCTTCTTAATTGGTGTAGACACCGCTTACGCGATTACAGCCGAATTAACAACAGCGCGCCAGTCGTTTCTTCTTTTCGCTACGTGACGCCAATTGGATATTCCAAGCGATGCCAGGTCCTTCTCCACTTAGTCCTTCCAACGGAGTGGAGGGTTATTGACAGTCGGAATTTTAATGTCAAGTCTGTACTCCTTCGTCCAGTTAGTAAATATGGTCGCTCTCAATTTAACGGTGGAGTTTCGAGATGTAGAAGTGAACAAGAACGGCAAGAGGACACCACCCTGCGGAACACCCTGTTTAATACTTCTCAATTTAGAGTTTTCACCTCAAAACAATACGGATGATTGTCGGCCGCACAGGTAGTTTATATGTAGTTCACCTCTTCAGTCCTTGAGGGAGCGTAGAGTTTTTGATGTTAAGAATCGTCCTCTTGCTGGTTGGTTTTTGATTGAGACCATGAACTATCAGGTTGTTTATGATGCTAAGTGTTATGGTGGTGATGTGTACTTTTCGGAAGCCTCACTAGAAAACCACTCAGGGAATATGTCTAACCTACAATACGTCCATCTAGCAATAGCCAAGAAATAAAATCCACAACAAAGCTTTGCAGTACTTTTCAAAAAGATTAGTCAGCTTCCACGCCTTAACCCTCCGCTAAGCGCAAAGCAACTTGTCTTGTGTTGTGATAATTAACAAAATTGCATGCAGTGGAGAGGAAACTTCAAATTTCGTACACGTGAGCACATGTTGCCGCGTTACCGGCAATTATACAGTACGTGAAACATACATATCTACACAATTACATACCTCAGTCGGCAGCATACCTAGCTTACCAGTTTTTGTTTTACCTGTAACATATGTACATAGCTCCAGCGCTTCAAGGAGAGTCAGTTGGCAGCACAGCCTAGCAATCTAGCGCTAGAGCATTGACAAAGCTAGCAAAGAAATACGAAATTGCGACGGCATGTGCTGGCATGCAATGTGCGTCCGCAGTAATAACCAAATGCTGGAGCTCAGGCGACCATAGACCGCAAACGTATTATGTTACAGCTCTCTATGGTTCCGGTAGTTCCGAGCGGCTGCTGCTACAAACTGGTTGCAAACAGTTACGGTTGGCATAGAATGGCAAGCATAAGCAAAAAGCAAAAACAAAAAGAGAACTGCCGCCGGTGTGTAGTCGTAAGCCGCTTAAAAGCCCATTAAATGCTAAAAGCCATTCGAATGGCTCGTTAACTGCACGCAACGGTACTTTTTCAACAAGCAATTTTTTAAACGCCCTCTGGCTTGCTCCCTCCAACACCTACGGCACCGTGTTTTGCTACGCAGCAATTGGTTTACGCTTATCGATTACTTTCGGCTTACTCCCAGCACCCCGCCCTTAATATATTTATAGCACACACATTTTATATTTTTATTTTATTTTATTTTTCTGTTGATTTCAGCGGATAAAACAGATGAGAAATTCCACCGGCGCGCCTCAGTCAAAATGGGTGTGCGTGTTATCTATCGCACCGATGTGTATCAGCAGTCGAATGGACCAGAGAATTTCGCCGCGCTCATCAACAATCAGGGCGCCTCGCCGCCATCGACTGCGGCGCTCACATCACCGCCCGCAACGCTTGGTGGTACTGGCGCGCTCAACGCCCAAAATGGCAACACAACACCCGGCTTGTCTTCGATGCTGGGCGGCAGCGGCAGCGCTGATAGTAATACGAGTTTTGAGGGTACTACCACCGCCAGTTCAGCTGCAACCACACAGAGTCACGCCAAGCCGCGTAAGTCAGAGCGTGGCGATTCGTTTCCCAAGCTGCGCCTCTCACCGAAGTCTTTTCGCTTTAGCGGTCGCTTTGGACGCAGTAAAAGCGAGATAGAGAAGTGTCCCAGCGATCCGTTCTACAATTACAGTAAATCGTTTCAAGAGGTGAGTATATAAAAAATAATAAATGAGATAATAATGAAGGGGTACGTGGACTACAACACGTTGATGTTGACTTAAAGTACAAACATTCAAATGTTAGAAAACTAAAACTAGAAATGAGACTCCCACAAGATCCATGGTTGGGCCTGTCATATGTCTTAACTCCAAACATAAAAAGGGAAGTAGTTGTTGGAGAACAGTCTTTCGAAACTTCATAACTTGCTATAAATCGTAGAGACGCTCTGATGTTTTCGTTACTATGTATAGAATAGGATTTTTTTTCATTCAGTCGTATTATAATTGGGACTGAAAGTTGATGTGATGATAATCTAAATATCTAGCTTATATTAGCATCACTATTTAAGCCGAATAGCCAATGATAGATCCTTTTTAGTTCTTGTAGAAGATTCTGTATATATTGTAACGGAGTTGGTTTAATTTATTGAACTTTATTATTCATCTGTTTGTGAAGAAGGTAGTTGATGTAAATGTGTTCATATCGATAGGAAGTTGTGCCGAGATCTCTCGAAATAACTTCCCCTAGTAGAAGACACTTTTTAATACAGTCACTTCCTGGATAACCATTAATGCCAGATCTCTTCTTTCAATACCGGCAATAGAAAAACAAATACTGAGAAAGCCATAGATCTCAACTTGAAAAGGGCTTGCTTGAATCGAAACTTAAGGCATGAAAATGGTCTCACATTGGACTGCTCCCACTCTGAGAACCAATGAAGAACTCTCTCCAAAATATTGCTTATAGTTATACAGTTATCTTAGGTCATGTTATGGAGATCTCTTCAAGTCTTAAAATATTTCTAAAATATTGCGAATAGTTATACAGTTTTCTTAGTTATACACTTTTCTTAGGCTCTTGCTCAGACTTTCAGTCTGTTTTGAAATCACTTCCAGTAAATTGAGATCTCTTCAACCACGGTGGATATAATCTCCAACCGACAATATTTTATGCAAATTTTTAGATTTATTCGATCGGCTTTCTGGGCTATATATGTATAGATTCAGTCCAATAAGTACCTGCCAACTGTGTTATGTGAGCTCTCCCAAGTCATTTCATAAGATCAATAGAAGTCAAGATTTCTCTTCAAGAAGCTCAGCTATGATTACTTAACAAGTAAAGTCTTGCAAGTAAAAAGTAGACTAAAATATTCGCTTCGATGATTCAGTCAACAACATGTTTATTCGTGGTATTTATTATGAACTGACTTTATCTTTTTCTTCTTCTTTACTGGCGTAGACACCGCTTACGCGGTTATAGCTGAGTTTACAAACGGCGCGCGAGCCGTTCTTCCATTCAATGTTTGGTGCTAATTGGAGATTCCAAGTGTAGCCAAGTCCTTTTCTAGCTGGTCTTTCCAAGAGAGTGGCGGTCTTATTCATCCTCTGCTTCGGCCGAGTACTCTCAGAGCTGGAACACTCCAGCATCCAATCGGACGATATGACCTAGCCAGCGTAGCCGCTGTCTCGTAATTTGATGAACTATCTCAATTTCGTCGTATATCTCGTACAGCTCACCGTTGTACACTCTTGTAGAAGATTGTACCTCCACTATTCAGCTCTGCAGCCTTGTCTGAAACCTCAATTGGTATCAAACGGCTCGAAGTGGTCCTTCTCAATCCATTTACACAGGCGTATGAGTTTTGTGGAGATACCGAATCTAGACATGGCAGTATAAGGGCTGCTTTGTTTCGTGCTAACAAAAGCAGCATTAAAATCGACGAAGAGGCGGTGTGTGTCGATCTTTTCATGGGTCTTTTCCAAGATTTCTCGCATGGTGAATAACTGGTCAATTGTTGATTGTTCAAGCCGTAATCCACACTGATAAGGTCCAATCGGTTTGTTGATTTTGGACTTTATTGTTCACACAGTGGGATAAATAGAACCCTATATGTGATGTTGAGGAGGCTCCATCACCATCAATTGGGGAATCGGGCTTACGAGCTCCTGATGTTAAGCTTTCACAGCCATTCAGCAGGCTGGAGAAGTGTTCCCTCCTTAATTTCAGTATGCTGTGGGCATTAGCCACTAGATCACCTCTTGGGGTTCTACAAGAGTGTGATCCACTCTTGAAAACTTCTGTTAGTCGCCGCATCTTTTCGTACAATTTTGTAGCATAACCGACTGACATTCTCAGAGAATGTAATTCGCAATCAAAAATTTGAGTATCAGTTTTAAATGTTCCAAGTTAACATACATATTGTCCTTGACCGTCGCATTAATTTTTTTATGAGACTATTGCTTCACTTACTTGGCTCATTTATCTTCATATACATTTAAGCAATATTTCTAACCACTCAAGTGTCTAGTCTACCATGATTATAATTTACAATATCTGTTAAATGTTAGTTTACTCATCAAATGTAAGTACACCAAAGGTCATAAATTTGAAATTGGCAATAAAAATTATAATGAGTTTAAGTCGTAAACAGCTAGCAATAAATTAGGCAGCCAAATAAAATGTAACGACTGAAACTGGGTGCTTGAAATTGGCTTAGTAGATATCCGCAACTCAGCTATAACCACGTAAGCAGTGTCTACGCCAATAAAGAAGAAGATATCCCCAACTTTCTAAGGAAATAAACTTTCAGCGTTCAATTTAGAAAGATGGAGATTACTTATTACATAATTTGGGGATATATACCTCTATGGATTAATAAAACTTTTTTCTTAAGTACATGCTTATTTCGAAAGGGTTGGCTTCAGTAGGAACCTATTTCATTCTGAGTGCATCTATCACCTATACTTTTGACAGAAATCCAGCTTCACTCTCACTTTCTCTTGAAAAAATTCCAGCTTCACTCCCATGAGTATTATCTACGAAAAGTTTTTATTCTAAAAAATACCTTAGTAGCCATGCTTCTATATTCCTCAGAGATTAATTGAGAAAGCCGCAACATTTCTCCCAAACCAATACGGTTATTATTGGCTTACCGTCTTGGAAAGCCTCGTATCATACCTATCGACTACATATATTATATAGCCAAGGTCATAATCTCTCCCAAATATGTAAACCAGTTTATTGGCCTACCGTCTTGGAAAGTCTCTTATCGGATTCCTATGGATTACATATTTTATATAGTCAAGGTCATAATGTACCATACGTGAATTGGGATGCCACCTATAATGGTACCCTAAAATATCGCTTTATGGTTAGTTTTCTACAAAATGGATTTAATGCATTGTAAAATTTCAACCAAAATATGGGCCAGCTAATAGAGCTCGGTTTGTGAGCCTGTAATAGAGCTAATAGACCTCGAGCTTATCAAGTTGTAGTTCCAAACTTGCGCCTGGAAAATCCTGACCAAGCCTAGTTAAGCTTATTATCAGATTTACATCGCAAACTAAGACTCATGAAAACTATTTCCGGGAAAGTTTAATACTCATAGGAGTTTTGGTTCAGCAATAGGAGAAAAATGGAGATACTTCCAGAAGGATTTTATGTAATAAACCAAAGCTACATTTTCTGGTGGAGACGATGCAAAACGGAGTAAATACTTCTTCTATTCGTGTTTCGCACTTCGGTCTCCACTTTATCTAACAAAGCTTTGTGAAAGTCTGAAACTTCTTCAATTCAAACGTAAATACCCGATTAAAGAGAATCTTTAATTAATAAATGTTTGTTGAAATTATGTAAATGGTCAACGAATACTCTTGTTGAGGTTGGTTTAGGTATCAGAATGAGTGGTAGACCAAAGAAACTCCCGAACACTTCGAAGTAATTCAAGCTGGGCTAATGTTTTCATTAAACCTGTTTAGCAAAATGTATTGTCCAAGCCTTAAAATATATCTGAAGATAATCCAGAAATTGTAGTGGATGGTTCGCCTTCTCACTTTAGCGCGGGTGACCAAAAAACTGAATTTAACTGGTTAATCTGGTTAAGTTGGAGGATAGGGTCATGGCTTGTGGCGCCCTCACTTTCGTGAACTTCTACCCATGACCCTAGCCATTCGCTTGTAGCGCCCAGAGAACTTTCCTTACTTGGTGTAAGACCGAAAGTCTTGAGTTGCTTGAGCCAAATGTAAAAGAATCGTTCTTGAGCACTTCCAAGTGAATGGCGCCCAGAGAACTTTCCTCACTTTCGTGCACTTCCACACATAACTCTATCCTCCAACTTAACCAGCTTAACCAGTTAAATTCAGCTTTTTGGTTACCCTGTGGCTTATATGAAAATATATACTATAAAATGTTGGTAAGGCACTATCAATTTATGTTAGTATTAAATTTGTTGCATGCCACACAAATAAGTGAGTACACATGCTAGTGGCAATAAATATAAAAGCACAGACTGAAGTAAAAACAGCCAACGAAGAGGTCACAGTCTGGACGCCTTGGGGCATAACATTGTAAGAGGATAACAAAAAAGCCAATCGCTGTTGAGTTGAGTCAATATTTGCCGACGGAAGAATGACGGCCAATAAAAAAGTGAAAAGTAAACCGACAAACTAAGCGAACTCTCATGTATTTAGCAGACAACAGCAAATACCAAAAGTTGTTGGTGCAGAACAGTGGACTGCAAACAGCAGACAGTATGTAGCGTGGACAGTGGTGGGTGTGTAGAGTTAAAGAAGAAGAAGGGGGTATAGAGAGACTAGAAAGGGCGTGCAGACTTTGTTGATTGTGTCCAAGTTGAAAAATGGTGGCTAATAAATGAATAAACGACTAGTGAAATATACTAATACTTGGCAACTAATCGAATTTCCGTTTCCGTTTTGCCTTTCTCTTCCCCACATGCTCAATCTGCCATTACTTGACTGCAACAACAAAAAAATTAAATTCGCAAATACCTAAAACAACTTAATGCGGCGCAACAACAACAACCTCGTTATAGTACGATTGCACTGCTATTGCCGGCGGAATCGGCGCTGTCGGCGTTGGTGGCATTAGCGGCGCACCACTCACTGCCTCGCCGGGTGGCGGCTGCACGGTCGGTGGTGTGATTGGCGGTAATGCAGCATGCGCGCTTAGTGGCGGCGCCGGTGGTGGACCACAAGGTGCCGTGGACAAGCCATTCCTCTTGCAGGACGGACGTGTCGGCTTGCGGGCAAGCCTCGATAAGGCCTGGTATACGCATGGCGAGGATGTCTGCGTGACGGTGAACATCAAGAATGACAGCCGCAAGACGGTGCGGAAAGTGCGGGTGAGTACGAGAATGCGCTGTGAGCAATATATACATGTATTAGTGTGTGTGGGTGTTATTGTGTGCTGCAATGTGTAATGAATTGGCGCGCAAATTTCCAGCTACTTTTTGCCGTCAGCATTTCTTGCTCTTTAGCTGTAATTGAGCAGTTTGAGGTTTTACTTCTGCAAGTTAAGCAGAAATGCGCTTATTGCAACGAAGTTTAGTTAAAATTTAATTGCCTTTATCCCTTTAGAAAAGTGAAGTGCTTGGTAGTGAAGGTTGTGAGAGTTTGAAATAAATACTTCACTTTTTAAGATTGTATAAATCTTGTTGATGAGCTTAGAGTTTTACCCAAAGTATTTACTCAACATAAATTTTTAGATAGTATAAATACTAATCTACTCTAGAATACACTTAAAATATATTATTTGTATGGTCTTAAGACAACAAAAATTTTCTTCAGCCATTTCTTCTTCGGTTCAAGCTCCAATTTCATTCTGTTTTATTTACAAGTTTTCATTTATTAGCAGTTTTCCTATTAATTAATTATTATTATTTATTATTTTTATAATGTTTTCCAGTTTGGATTCCAATATAATTTTTGTCCTTTGCTACCACAGCACAGAATGGAAACATTAAGTATCGTTTATATAATTATTTCAGTAGTTTGATATACTACGTCACACGTATACATTACGTTATATTTTTCAATTTTTCACTGTATTTTCTAAACTAAATTCCACAGAATACTTGCTGTGGTTCTAACCACAATTTTTTTAGCCTTTATTACTAAGGTTACAATTTTCTACAGCTTTCTAATACATTTTTCATACTACATTATGCAACATTTATAACTTTTTTTGAAAATACGTTCAACGTGCTGTTAATTTCATTAGTTTTTTTCACTTTGCTAAAGCTTGCTAGTTTTTTTTTATTCATGTAACATTTTTAAAATTTTTTTTATAAGTTCCACATGTTATGTGATAGTCTACTAAATAGTTTTATTTAATATTTTGTAATAATTGAATATATTTTAAAATACATTCCACATTTTGTTTTAATTTTTCTAAATAATTCATTAAACATATTTTATAAAAACTTGCAAGACTCTGTGGAACAAATGTGGAACATTTGTTACTTTTTTTAATTATGTTCCACATGCTATTTATTTCATTATTATTTTTATATCTGCTAAAGTCTGCTAGTGTTTTTAATGTCATGTAATATTGTTTTAAATTTTTAAATACGTTCCACACATCATCTGATGATTTATTTCAATAAACATATTTTATAAAAACTTGCAAGACTCTGCTAAATAACCTTTCAAAAAATTTGTAACGTTTGTTACTTTTTTTAAATTATGTTCCACATGTTGTTTATTTAGTGTTTTTAATGTCATGTAATATTTTTTTAAATTTTTAAATACGTTCCACACATCATCTGATGATTTATTTCAATAAACATTTTTTCAGAAATTCGCAAGACTATTCAGATAGTTTTCTAACATTTTAAAGAGTTTTTGAACCTACATTCCACACTTTAATTGATGGTTTATTACGTTAAACTTATTCGGAAAATTGAAAAGCTTTTGCTAGGTAGCTTATGTATAAAAATTATTTTTTAATATTACATAGCATTTTTAGTTTTTTTTTAAATACGTTCCACATACTGTTTAATAGTTTTTTTTACTTTTTCTAAAATTTTCCAATTTTTTTTTAAACATTCTATATACTATTTAAGAGTTTACTTCGTTATGCTTTATTTTTAATTTGCAAGACTCTGCTAGATTCATTTTTACACTATAAACATTGTATATTATTTTTACCTGTTTTTGAAAATACATTCCACATATTACTTGCTAATATTATTCTTTGAACTTTTTTCTGAAAGTCCTCCAGACTCTGCTAGCAAGTTTTTTTTGCAACTTTTATTACTTTTTAAGCATTTTGTAAATGTGTTCAAAATACAATTCGATAGTTTGCTAAGCTTTTTCTAAAATTTTGCTAGATAATCTTTTTTGACATTATATTACCTTTTTTATTATTCTTTACTAAGATTTTTAAATACGTTCCACATATGTTTAATATCTATTATTACTATTTTATTTTTTCACCGTTTTTCGCCTTCACACAGACACATTTCCTTCTCATTTAAACTGTTTTTAAATATTTTTTCCGTTTCTGCTGCCGATTTTCTCATTTCTATTACCTTTTCTACCACTTTCAACTCTATTTCTGTCTATTTTATTTGAAAAACTATTACCAAATCACAATGTATTACTCTTCTGGATCTTTCTGAAACTGGATCTACCGCTTTTAAAAACATTATAAAATACTTTTTAAAGCAAAAACTACTAATTTTTATAATATATCTCATTTTTAACTTGCTTTTCTGTTGCCTCTTTCAGATGCCGTATTTTTTCGCGCTTATTTCATTTAATTTACCGTCAATTTTCAATTTTATTCATATATATTTCTATCTATCTATGGTGCCTGCGTAATACTACTAAATTTTGCTATCTCTTTTTCGGCATAATACTACCTTTTTACCAATATCTGCTGCCTTATACAACTACGTTCCACACAATGTTCAATTTGTCTCTAATAATGTTCACATTTTATAAAATGTCTGCTGACTTCCATTCAATTCAGAATAATTTTTTTTACTAAATATGTTCCAGAATCTAATCAAATTGTACCTTTACCACATTTGCCTACTATTTTTTTTGCTCTGTTGCTCATAATATTGACATTTTAATAACTGCATTCTTTTTATATTTTTGAATAAAATAAGGAATTATCTACTCTTCCTTGCCTTCTGTAAAATAATTGCTTTTTTTCTTCTCCAGTCTTTTGCTAATTTTTTTTTTTTTTAATTTGTTACTATTTTCTGTTTTCCTTCTTCAAACAAAAGCTACTTTTTTGCCACTATCTACCATGATTTCTCTCTTGTATATTTTCTCATCTAATCCTATTTTTTTTACTCCTTCATTTAATAATCTTAAATAAGTTTTTTTCTTATTACACTTCGCTTCATGCTTTTCTCATATTTTCTCAACTTCAGCAAACGCTTCTCAACACTTCCTCATTTGTTATATTTTATAGAAAATTTTTATTTACAACAAAATCAATTGTTGTTGTTTTCAAATTCTAATCAGTCTCCATTGCCGCTCTTTTAGAGCTTAAGTTTTTAAGACGTCGCTGTGGGCAGTCAAGTAATCGTCTTAGTCAACTGCATTTATTTTTAAAATTATATAACGTGTCCTACTTAGAATAAATGCACGCAAAGAGAGATGATATAAATATATAGTTATATAATAGTTCATATAAAACTATTACCAATATTAGGTTTATTATTGTCCAAACTCGGAATGGATCTTCACTAAAATCGTTTCCAAATGCTGAATAATGACACCTTTGTTAAAAAAACTATAGGGACTCTTAATTCACAGGGTTTTGAAAAAGCAAAGAAGCTTCGACTGCATTTACGAATATGTTTCAAGACCAATCGGTTCTCTAGGCAGATAACATGTTTTCACCAAGTTTTGTTACCGCAGAAAATTTTCTGAGGCCAAGCACAGTCAGTCTTCCAAAAATATTTTATTATTAGAATCACCCTGTACTCCAAGGCGCTTATTTTCCATACTTAATTTGTTGCAAATGCAAAGTCACATCTTAACTGCTGCTGAGCCATGCAAATTTGCTGAGTTTGTGGTAAAGAGTCTGTTATGCACGCAAACGATAAAATGTGGATTTCTTAGCGCTGACACTGATGCCAAGCGACAACTCACTTTTGTCATTCATTTTCAATTTCCTGCGACGACCACTTGCGACTGTCTTTCCAGCGCCAACGCTCTGCCACCCGATTTGCGGGTTCCACTTTCTTTTTGGTTGTTTGTTGCACTGCTATTCATAAAACTTTGAACAATGCAGACACTTGAAGTTACCTCGAGATTTTTCCTCATCTAGCTATCTTTCTCCTCTTTCCTTTTTTTATTTTGTCTGTACTTGAAGATAACATCGAACAAAAATAACTGCACACACTTGAAACAAAGCAAATTGCAACTGTTGAGTTCGAACAAATAAGCAGCGATGGAGGGAAAAATAGGAAAGAGAAGAAAACAATAAGAAAATGGAGGAAGGCGGAAAATCGAGCATAAAGTAATGCTGTCTAAAACTTTGATTATATGCATGTTCAGTTTTATGGAGAAAACTTGTTGAGCTTTTTGGAAATATCGACAAAATTGATGACATAAAGTAGCTTTTAGTTAAACTGCGGGATTTGTGAGCGGTTTGCTGAAGTGCATAGCAACTGCAGAGCAGAAGTTTTTTAGTCAAGCTACGAGAGTTGAACGGTTAGCTGGTCTCATATTGGAAACTAAACAAGTGAAAGTAATTGACTAAGTATTTCGTAAGATTTTTTACTCTCTGTCCTAAATACTCTTTCTTGGCAGTTATCGACTGTGTGTTTTGAATTTTTTGATTTAAAATTGAAAACAGCGAAGTCGATAAGACTTCCTATAAACGAAATGATATAAGGCTAAGAAGATAATAGTATTACTAAGAAGATTCTACAATTACTAAGAAGATCCTACTATTACTATGAGGATCCTACTTGGATCCTACAGAGATCGAATTGAAAGATCATGACGACTTTATAACACTATAAACATCTTGAAAATTTGTTTTAGATATGCAATTTTTCATAAAGAAAAATACTATACGTCGCCTGTTCATTCCATAAAATAATAATTCGCACTGAGAAAGAACTAGAAGTGTACAAAGAAGTATTGTCTCACTTAAACCCATTGGAGCTAAGTACTATACTTTTTTAGAATAATCTACTGTGCTTTGAGTTATTATAAAATAAAAACTGGCACTAAATCTTGCTCATCGATTTGAGCTTCCTAATCAAAGTCTCAAATATATACAAGTTAAAACCCAATATCGCCGTCGGCATGTTTAGAATTGTTCACTACTGTTATTCGAGGCCTTCATTCGATGCCTGATCTCTTATATTTTCTAATAGACTATATTTTCAGACAGAGTCTTAATTTAGTAATTAGTAAAATCCATATATATAAAAGAAAGTTGTGTAAGTTACACCATTTATAACTCAAGAACGGCTGAACCGATTTCGTTGAGTATGTATTATACCACGTGCATCCCAAAAGACTGATGTCATTACCTTGAGAACCGGTTCATCATGTGCAGTCCACTAAAATGACAGTCGATTGGCCTCCAGTAGGAAATGATGTTTCTACTGTCACACAACGACGCAAAAATTCTGTTTTATTACGATTAAAGAGCGCTCAAACACTTCTCAGAATCAGTTATTCATTGTTTTTCTTTTTTTGGGATTATGAACTTGCGAGGCACCCACTTTGCACATAGCTTTCGAATCTTTAGAGCATCATTAACCTCGGTGCTCAAATCGCCTGTTTCCAGCTTAGTAAATATCTTTTCAACGGTGGATGTCCCTGAGCCCAAATTCAACAGTATTTTCCCCCAAAATGCAATGCTTTGTTAACACACGAAATGCTTTATGATCCATTTTTTTGTAAACTAACACAAGTTGCTTCACAAAAATGCTATATTTCATGAACTAATAATTATAGTCCAACTAATAGAAATCATATAGATAGTAGTAGTAATATTATCTATGTATCAGCCACAGTGAAGCGTGGACGGGTCCTCTAGTTATTATTAAAAATATCTCACACTTGCAATATCCACCTGTAACCCACTCAATTTTACATTGTATACATTCTAAATTTTTCTGCACCGCTTGGCATTCCATTACACAAGTTCCTGCATTCGAACTGCATACGAGATTGTGCAGCGTGACGTGTAGAAACGCTGCGCTGCGCTAGACGTGCGAGTCACAATTAAACTCACGAAGTTCTTACGCCAAACTGGAGAAATGAGAAAATGCAACAATCAGCAATCGAAAATGTGTGGCATGCACAATGCTTTCTTGCGTATAAGCCCGCCTGCACGCTTGCTTGATAGTTACTGCAGCCTTAACGCCGTGCCTTCCTCATCACCGAACTCATCATTAGCTGGCTGTCTGCATGACATTGTGACGCTCGCCTGTTGGTAGTGTTTTAAATATATACAGAGTATGGGTAATTGCATTGCTGCCATATAACCTGTGCGCTTGAAGCGCTCCACGCTCACGAACTCGTTTCACCAAACTCTACCTTGCATTATAAACAGCTGTGAACAGCTGGCGGCGAAGGTCGGTAGTGACGTGGCTGTTACCTGTCGATTGCGGCTTGTTTGCTTTCGTGGCTCGGTTTTTGTTGTTTTCAATGTTTTCTCCTTGCCATTCGTTGTTGCCAGCTAGTTGCGAACTTTATTTCGTTCTACATTGTTTGTTTTATTATTGGTGCACAAGTAGTTTTACTTGCACGCTAATGTTTTTCCCTACGCTAAGTTTTAATATTGCTTGCTCCTATCTCTGTGAAAAATTCGTTCTTTCGCTATTTTGTGACATTTTTTCATTGACAGTGGCATTCAAGTTTTAAATTATATTTAGTAGATTGAAATACAACAACACAAAACAAAGTGTTGTCTTCATTTGTCGCATTGGTTTGTTGTATGTTTTGAGTTTTTCATCAATATTTGAATTCAGTTGTTACTAACTAAAGCAAAATAGAGATAGATGCAGAGAAAGTGATTTATATTTTGCTTCTTTTCTAAAGTAGGGTCTACTTGTAGATTTTCAATCGTCTTTACTCTCTACAAGCTAGCCGCTTTCTACACAAAAGTACACTACGGCTACATTAAGCTTTTTAAGCAGTCTTTCATGTCGATAATAGGACATTTAAATCCTACTAACGATAATTCTGTTTCAAAAATTGTTTATCCAGCTGACAGCCGCATAAGCCTTGACCCCAGAAAAGTTCCTAAGGAAGGTTACAAAAGACATATATTTTACCAATAATATCTCCGACTTTTCGCTATTTAACTGAGTTCACTTCTCTCTTGTTATTCTTCTAACTCAATTCTGCTTAAGCCTCCATTCCTGAACCATTTTTTGTGAAGTGCGAACGATATTAATCAACTTATGAGCAGGCTGATTATAGATCCATACTCTGATCTTCCGTAATCACAAACTTGCCTGCATTATCCTCTATCCTCTTCTTCTTTATTGGGAAGACACTGCTTACGCGGATATATCCGAGTTTACAATAGCGCGCCAATCGTTCTTCCTCTTCGTTGTTTCGTTAAATTTTTATTCAATATGTCAAACACTTCAAATAATCAATGAGGAAATTGTAAACGCGAAGGCTAGACTCTGTCATTCTTCTCTGGATTTTTCAAACTGCATTTTAGTCAACAAGGAGTTACATTGACAAAACACTCATTTGGAATATTTCCAACATGGACACCATGATTCTCTATCTTTGTACTACAACAGTGCTTAAAATAAAGAAAAATGCTCAAAATGTTCAAAAATCTTATTTTCACAATTAAAGTTTAAGTTAAGTTAAGGTCAGTTTTAAGGTTTAAGTTCAGTTTAAGTTGCTACTAATTATTTATATTTATGTTATCGAAATGAAAGCTTATGAAAACTCGTAAATTTGCGTAAAGGTTAACGTTAAGTTTACGTAAATTTGCTATTTTAAGGTTTAAGTTAAGTTTAAGTTGCTACTAATTAATAAAATTTATGTTATCGAAATGAAAGCTTATGAAAATTTTTACAATTACGGCTAAGGTTAACGTTAAGTTTACGTAAATTTCCAATTTAAGGTTTAAGTTAAGTTTAAGTTGCTACTAATTATTTATATTTATGTTAACGAAATGAAGATTTATGAAGACTATTATAATTACGGCTAAGGTTAACGTTAAGTTTATGTTAATTTCCAATTTAAGGTTTAAGTTAAGTTTAAGTTGCTACTAATTATTAAAGTTTATGTCATCGAAATGAAAGCTTATGAAAATTGTTACAATTACGACTAAGGTTAACGTTAAGTTTATGTTAATTTCCAATTTAAGGTTTAAGTTAGGTTTAAGTTGCTACTTAACTTAAAATTTACGTTATCAATGTGAAAACTTGTGGCCAATTACGGTTAAAGTTAACGTTAAGTCTAAGTTAAGTAACAATGTTAAGTTTAAGGTTGCGCTTAAAATTTCATTTATCATTGAAATTGGTGTAATAATGACGAAATTTACATTTCCGCTTATGGTCTTGCTTAAGGCTAAGTTAAAAGTTAAGTTTACGCTTTGGTATAAAGTAAGTAGTAGTAATAAACTTTAAAGTAGAGGTTAAGTTTAAGCTGAGCATAAAGATAGTAAGTAAACAATGAAGTTAAAATTAATATTAAATTCAAATTAAACCTTACTTTTTAGTTATGTTACATTTATATAGTATATACTAGTACTAATAATCAAGCTGGATAATAGTTAAGATAAAATTCAACTATTACCTTTACAATAAAGGTCACATTAAGTTATGCTTAAGTTTAAAGTTATGTTTACGACTAAGTTTACAGTTAAAGTAGTAACAAAGAAATGACAATATGTAATGAAGATGGCTAGTAACTCATAAGTTACGCTTACAATTTAAGTTAAGGCTGAGTTTAGGTTACGGCTAAAAGTTAAAGTATAAACTGGAATTAACTACCATAAGAAGTAAGGTGTTTTACAATGAAGATAAAAGTTTAAGCAAAAATTTACCGTTATAGTTAAGTTTAAGGTTAAGTTGAAGTTATGTTTGAGGTTAAGTTGAAATTAAGTTCAAGGTAAGGTTGAAGTTAAGTAAAGGGTTGAGTTTAAATTTAAGTTTAAGTTTTATTGTAAGTTTAAGCTTAAGTTTAAGTTAAGTATAAGTTAAGTTTAAGTTTTAGTTTAAGTTAAGTTTACAAATAAAGTTAAAGTCAAAGTTACTAAACTAACAAAAACATCTAAATTTACGCGCTGCAACAAATTATTTACACAAAAAACCTTTAACTTCGCTTTTCATACCACTGGTGCGTATACGCAACATTTAATATGTATGCAACTACTGCTGACATATGAAATCAATACCTGCAACTACGAAGCCTACCACAACACTTTACATGATTGCTGCATTTGTAGCAATCAATATAAAGTTCCCACAGCTGCAGCGACATGCACACACATACATATATAAAAACATAAAGCGTAGTTATCACTTATGCGAATCAATGTCACTCATACGCCACGTACAACATCTGCTCAAGTGCTTCTTCGCTACGTGTGAGCGCTTTATCAGCACAAATGCTTGTGCGCATTTTGCATTTCTTTCTAGTTATGCTTATTTTCTTTACTCTTTTCCCATCTGTAACATTAAATGGCA
Source organism: Bactrocera tryoni (assembly GCF_016617805.1). Taxonomy (NCBI): domain Eukaryota; kingdom Metazoa; phylum Arthropoda; class Insecta; order Diptera; family Tephritidae; genus Bactrocera; species Bactrocera tryoni. The sequence goes on along the minus strand of NC_052502.1, from coordinate 68,910,916 downwards.
ACATTAGTGCAATTCTGTGGAATGTCAAACGACGTGCAGCGATGCGGAATGATTGCGTACATTAAAAAATTTGCACTCAAATGCTTACATATATGTATAGTTGCGTGCGTGAATGCTCGTGCTTGCTTGTGTCACAAAGAATAATATGCCATTCAGTTTGTGAGTCTCAGTGTAAGTGTGTCTTCTTTGTATCATTTTCATATGTCACCGTCGGTTAGATGGGTTTAAGCGCTCATGCATATGCAACAGTTGATGTCTAAATCGTTTACAAAGCCTGCTAGCAGCATATATTTGCACAAAGCCACCTTCTAGTGATCTCTTTATGCTGACAAGCAGAAAAATTGCGGCAGTTAACTGCTGTCAGCAAATCAGTTGTCAGTTGTGAAGCGGCCATTAAGTGATTTCACAGCTATTATGCAATTTTTGCGCTGATTAAGCGTTATTCAAGGTGTTGTGTACACTTAAATTCATTTTTACGAATTGTCGACTTTCCAAAAAAACAGTTATACTTTCAACACTTCCCTTAGACCCCATACTCATAATACATATGAGCACTTTCGGTACCTTAGTCAAGCCCAGAAAACATTTAATTAGATGTAAAATAGATAAAATCGTTTGAGGGTGATTTAGCATATTTTTATACCCTGAACAGGGTATATTAAGTTTGTCACGAAGCTTGTAACACCCAGAAAGAAGCGTCGGAAACCCTATAAATCATATATATAAATGATCAGTATATTGAACTGAGTCGATTTAGCCATGTCCGTCTGTCTGTCTATCCGTCTGTCCGTCCGTCCGTCTGTATATATACGAACTAGTCCCTCAGTTTTTATGATATCGTTTTGAAATTTTGCAAACGTCATTTTCTCTTCAAGAAGCTGCTCATTTGTCGAAACTGCCGATATCGGACCATTAAAACATATAGCTGCCATATAAACTGAACGATCAGAATCAAGTTCTTGTGTGGAAAACTTTCACATTTCACAATGTATTTTCACAAAAGTTGGCACACGTTATTTTCTTAGATAATAATGTATTCTTCGAAGAAATTGTTAAGATCGGTTAACTATAGCTTGTAGCTGCCATACAAACTGAATGATTGGAATCAAGTTCTTGTTTGGAAAACTTTCACATTTGACAAGATATATTCACGAAATTTGGTATGGATTATTTTCTAAGGCAACAATGTAATCTCCGAAGAAATTGTTTTGATCGGATTACTACAGCATATAGCTACCATACAAACTGAATGATCGGAATCAAATGCTTGCATGGGAAACTTCCTCATTTGACGATATATCTTAACGAAATTTGGTATGAGTTATTGTTTATAGAAATAATATAATATCAGAAGAAATTGTTTAGATTGGCTCACTATAGCATATAGCTGCCATACAAACTGAATGATTGGAATCAAGTTCTTGTTTGGAAAACTTTCACATTTGACAAGATATATTCACGAAATTTGGTATGGATTATTTTCTAAGGCAACAATGAAATCTTCGAAGAAATTGTTTAGATCGGATTACTATAGCATATAGCTGCCATACAAACTGAACACATAGTTACTAACAGACATGCACCCGTGAAGGGTATTTAGCTTCGGTGCAACCGAAGTTAAGATTTTTTCTTGTTTTTTCTTTGATTGTACTCCATTCACGATTTCGTCAAGTAAAATCAGTCTATATCAAAGCACAGATATTTAATACTTTTATCCAAAGAAGCGCTACTGAACTGCCTTAAATTTATTTTTTGAGCATAGTAAACTACATTTAGAACTTGAAAATACGTGTTATTTTTGTTTACAGCAACATGAATTACTTCTAAAAAGTAATATTACATTAACTTACATTGTATGCCAGGCCAGTAAAAATATTAAGAAAATAGCTTTTAAAGCTCTAACTAACAGCCTTAAAGCTCTATTGAGCTTCTATAAAGAGTGAAAGATCTGGATTTTTACTAAGACTCACTTCAGTTAAAGAAGTTGTCAATTTTATTGGGAGCTTCGACCCATATTATAATGGTTTGCTGCTTTCTATATGAATACGGGGTCATAAATGAAGTATATGTAATGTACTTAATATCCAGTTGAATGCCCTCAAACCTCATCCTCTTTTCATAATTTGAAATTAATTTAAATATTTTACTAACCAAATTGTCTTTTTGTTTTCTACTCCCTACCCTAAGCTAAATTGCTTTAAAAGAAAGTCTTCTCTCTACTTTATTTTCGTACATATCTTTTTCCACCTTTATGATCTTCGAACAACTAAGCGCTGTTACTGCGTGCACCCGAAATGTAGATGTTTTCTGTTATACCCAATTTAGCAACTTCACTAGATTCCAAACAGATATAAACGCATGGTTTACTTAGTATTTTCATAATAGCGAACTACTGTCCGCACTAAAAGCAACACCCAATTAGGCAGCCCAGAAAAGTCGATTTCTGGGAACTAAAAGAACTAAACTGTTATACGTATAATAGCTGTCTCAAACTTTTAAGGGCCAAAAGATCTATTTATACATATTTTAAGAACACACATAAAGCTTTTGAAAAAACAAAATTTTTTTTCGAGTTGAGCACGATCTCCGACGACGCTAAAAACTCGCTTGTCCACTGCAGCAGTTATTCCGGCCATCTGCGCGAACGAAAGCTAATAGCACAGTTCTTAGAAGATATTGTTCATAAAATGAATATATGGTAGAAAAAATCAAAAACGGGCAAAATAGTGGCGTTTTATTTTTTTAAGTTCAGTTTCAATCTAAATTTTTGGTCTGTCGAAAATCTATTTAAAAAATTTTTTTTTTAATTGAGAAGACTTTTTAATTTAGAAGACTTTAATTCAAAAACTATTTGAAACATCAATTTGAAATTTTAGTATGTTATTTATCAAAAAAAAAAATTAAGAATATTGAAAAAATAAAAATCATTCAGATATCGATTAAAAATTTCACACTAAGCATGCCTTAAAAGTAATTATAACTACGCATATGATTCAGCAAACAACTTTGATAGTTTAGGTGTGAGTTACTGCCTAGTAAGGGCCAGCGTACATAAGAAAGAACTCAACTGTATGCATTTCTCAACATGAGCTGCTAAGCTTTTTATCTCACACCTGAAAGCAACTTATCGAGCTGGCCGCCAATAACTTCGATAATCTGTCTTTCAATAACTAAATCATGCGCAAATGACGCTTTTAACATATACATATACATATACATATACATATATGTGTTATAGTATATACCAGTATTACCAACTCCTTATACGCTAGTATGCGCATATCTTCATATTCAATTTCTAAATCTATATAACTGTTTGGCTTAATAACTTCTTTCGGCAATTCATCTTCGTTGTTGCTGTTTATGAATAAACATAAAGTTTGCGCAAAGTAAAATAAATTCGATAATTGAAATGTTCTTCCTTGGGCACTTTATCAACTATAAGCCGTTAATCTGGCGAATAATGACTAATACAAGTATGTAGCAAACAAACTTTTATGCAGAAAGTTTTTTAACTGAATATTATGTTATATATTATTATAAATGAAAAATAGTATGGGAAACATTAGAAAGAAAACAAGTTTTTTCTTAACGTAATAATTTCGTATTTTTTATTGTTCATCTTCCTCTGCTTCTCCCGGCGGGTACTGCGTCGAATACTCTCAAAGCTCAAGTGTTCTCTTCCATCCCAACAACATGACCTAGCAAGCGTAGTCGCTGTCTCTTAATTCGTAGAACTATTTCGATGTCGTTGAATATCTCGTACACTTCCTCGTTCCATCGACTGAGACCGAACATTCCAGGTGTTCGTCCGTAAATCATAGTAAAGTGTGGTCTCGGATGAATAGACTGTTGTTTCTTTTTCATTGGAAGTGGTTTCTAAGTGGCGGGTCCCAAACCCAGCGCACTACCTCGCTAGGCGAGTAATATAGAGTTTTATACATATTTTTTTGATTTTTTTTTAATGAAATACATATTATGACCTAAAATACAAAACAACGTAACATCCAAAAAATTGAAATAGAGTTTTTTTATTGCTTACGATTTCTTACATCATATTTCATATATGAAGCATAAAATCTTCAGCTGCCACTGTCAAATATAACCAACATATAACCTACATATAACCATTTTATAGCCAAAACTCAATATTTTTTTCAATATGAGTAGTTTCTATTATAGCGTTTTTCCTTCGTGTGTAAAGTTACTAAAAGTGATGTTATGTTATTTTGCATTTTAGGTGACGATATGTAGTTTATCAAGAACTACTCATACTCTCACACACACCCATATATCGAAACTTTTTTTACTTCTCGGCAGCAAACTTTTGTGTTCATTCATGTTCGCCCACTTTGTTACCCACTTATCGATTACGCTTTAACCACTACAGTAATTTACATTTGTCATCAGCCACAAAAGTACTGTTAGACGTCATGCAAACATACATACATACAAGTCAATTAAGTAAAAAACCAATACATGCACAACAGCATGCTAACAAACCTTAGTCTCCCCATTTACAAAAGCAACCCCCCACACACGCCGCTTTTGTGCGTGTTTGCTTGCCAACAACACGCATTAGCAGTATATTCTATATATTTGTATAGAAGGAAATAAAATTTTATTGACATGCATATGTGTGTGTGTGTGTTGTATTGCAGGATAATGACTACAAGAATAACCAATATATAGTCGTAAAATTGCAGTACGAGCACATAAGCGAGCGAGTGACAAGTTGATTTGTTTGCCAAAGCACCATATAGCTACTTGACACACACATGCATTTGTTTAACACATATTTACATATAATTTCCCGCACACTGACACAAACATGTATATATTTTACACATATTAACATATTCTCCCACACACACACATGCAAGTATAAATTACCTGGCAAGCAAAAGCACCTTATTGGCTATCTTGTGTGCGTTTTCACATAAGAGCATTAAGGAAAATTGAAAATCAATACAGTTATTCTTACTTACCTGCATTTACACATACAAGCACGTATGTATAGTTAAGTGCTTGCAGTCTAGCATTGAAAGCATCACAACTACATAAATTTTGCATTGTAACTGGCCACTTTTGTAGCAGCTTAGCGCTAAGTTGTGCTAACCTTAGCATAGTTTAGTTAAGTTTCAAGAAGTTTTGCTGCGTAGGAAAGTTTGGTATATCTTTCTTCACTTAGCTACAAGTATATTGCCGCATAGCTGTTATATACTGCGGTATTGACTTTCTTATTTCTTTTAAATAAACTTGCGCCACCACAAGCTGGCCTTATAAGTTTTCACATATATGTTGTATTTGTTGGCTACACGTAACAAGTTTTGTGTGGAAAATTTGCTTAGAAATAGTTTGCTTCGCCAGGTCATGGCGCGAAAGGCGTGAATAAGGTGCGTCATAGCGTATGAGTAACTGCAAATTCTTAGATTTTTCTTGATTGAAATGGAAAGATTCATTACTTTTGTAAGCTTTTAACTTTATTTTGAGGTTTTCAGATTTTTATATAATTTGCTAAATTTTCTTGTCTTTTAAGACTGCTTCCACATTAATTCCACATTAAGGTATCACACGGCGTATGAGTAACATTCTTAATGTTTATTTATTTACTTGTGAATGAATAAAAGTTTGTAAGCAACAAAAAAAGAAGAAAAAAAATTAAATTGAAATTTAAAAAAGTAGAATGCAAAGTAATGAAATGAAACAATATGGAATGAAATGGAATATATTAAAATGGAGCGGAACGATTTGGAATGAACGTATAAAAAAGTAAGGGTGTTGAAATGAAACGATATAGAATGAAACAGAATATATTAAAATGGAACAGAACGATTTGGAATGAAACGTTTAAAAAATTAAAAGTATTGAAATGAAACGAAATGGAATGAAACGGAATTAGATAAAATGTAACGGAACGATTTGGAATGAAACGTTTAAAAAATTAAAAGTATTGAAATGATATAGAATGAAACAGAATATATTAAAATGGAACGGAACGATTTGGAATGAAATGTATAAAAAATTAATTGTATAAAGCTTAATACATTATACATAATAAAATGATCAGTTTTGAGCTTCTATTTCAGATTATTTCATATGAATTTATTCTTTTTTGGCAACCCTTTTCCTACTTTTAATTAAACAAGCAAAAGTATATAGACGACAGAAACAGATATATAAAAGAAATGCATATGTATATGAAAAAAATGAAGGATGAAGAATACCAAAGAAACGAGTTGGAATTTAACGGAACAAACTGGAATGAAACATGTCAAAATTTAATTGCATAAAAATGATTGCAAATATTATGTTTAAATATTTTATAGTACACTGGTACTGAATTTTGAGTTTCTTTAGACTTAGCTTTGTGGCAACTCTATCCCATCTATTAATTGAGCTTTATCTTTTTTTTTCAAATTGACATGCTGAATCATGAAGAAATAGTCTGTCTTTTTAGCACCCCGTCATATATGAGACTCCACAATAATTGGCCTAATACTGAGCCTTGGCGTACGCCACTCGAGATACATAAGCTCTTGGTGACTTCGTCCGTACCAAAAATCATTGTTATGTTTCTTTGGTTTTGGAAGCAGAACCAAACATTGTACTTTCCACGAATCGGAGAACAATACAAGCGTATACAAGCGTTGTACACTTTAGCGAACAGTTGAGATTTTGAACTTATAGCTTCCTTCAGGGCTCTGTTGAATATGCTTTCCTGACGCTTTAATGTCTTTGATTTTCTTTGCTATGACCAGTAACTCTTCTTTCCCGACGAAATGGGCTAAGCGCAAATGTAAATGCATATTACTTATGTATTGTCGAAAATACTTTTCTTTCCCCCCAGTATATCATATACACTATAATTTGCTTCATTACTGAACATCCACAAGAATAAAGTTAATTTTATCACACGCACTTTCGCTAAAGGACACAGTTCCTTTAGGAACTTTAGGAAGTAAAACGAGGCAGAAAAGAGTGAAATCCTTTAATTTAACCTCACCTATCAATTTCATTTGACTTATCTGCTTCCACGATTTCCACTTCAGTTGATTAAAAGCTACAACAATTTCCGTGCGAAACACAATAACAACCGATAGGTCTTACCAAATAGACTGTGCTGCTACATTTTATTGTTACTTGGCTACATTTAACTTATATGACTTTAATTTCAATTTGTGTGTGTGTATATACTTACAACATATATATATATATACTTACAATGCACATACACGCTTACCGTTACAACCGCCCTCACACGCTCACTTGAAGTTGTCACCCGCCTTGCCAAGTCGCCGCCACCACACCGCAACGACTTGCTTGCATGGAACAAATGTTACGTATACGCCACAGCTGCCATGACACATTGGTAGCACGGTACACGTTGTATCAGTGTGACTTCAGTAAAATGTAATGGTGCGTAAACCTTGAGATGTTCTGCGATTGTGACAATCAACTTTTGTTGTTGTTGGTTACTATGGTTGTTGTAGTTATTACACCATATATGAAGAAAAGTAGAAAAAATTTAAAATACATAAAGTATAAAAGTTAAAATAAAAATTTATGCTGAAAGAACATGAATTCTTCGTGCTTTCTCTTGTCTTTAAAATGTCCTAAAAAGTTATGATCCTTTTTGAAAGGGCAACGCGTCGGTGGGTACTTAAAATGCGTTATTGCCCAACGCTTGACTTAAAGAACACAAAATTGAAGAATAAGGATTTGTAGTAGTTTAAAACTAATTTTAAATTATTTTTTTTAAGAAAGAAGGAAATGAACTAATTTAAATTAAGTTTAAAGAAACAAAAATTAAATTAATTGAAAAAAATTCAAATAATTTTAAATTAAATTTGATGACTTTAATTAAAAATTAATTTAATTTTTTAATTGTTAACGCTTAATTTAAAGATATTTATTTTTCAATTAAATTAATTTTTAATTAATGTACACAAATTTGTTATAAAATTATTTATTTTTTTAATTAATTAATTTTTAATTTAAAGCTAATTTAATTTTTAAATGCGTGAGAAATTAATTGATTTAAAATTAAGTTTAATAAAATTAAAATATTTAAATTAATTTAAAAAAATTTAATTACTTAAACATGAAATTTGCGTTTGTTGAAAATTAATTAAATTTTTTTTGTTTTCTTAAATTTAATTTTAAATTACTTCTCTTTCGTAATTAAATTTAATTCAAAATTAATTTAATTAATTAATTTAAAAAAATTAAATTAAATTAATTAATTAATTTAAAAAAATTAAATTTTATACATAACTTTAATTTAAAATTAATAAATTAAAAAAATTAAATTTAAAATAATTTTTTTTAATATTTTTAACTTTTAACCAATAACTGCATAAAAGTACCAGAAAATCGTAACAAAAATTAAAGCTCATCTCACGTTCGCCCCGTATCTTTTACGATACATCCACTATTTACCCTCAACGTTGCGGTCATATAACTAGTTTTACGCCTTTTTGAATAAGTGTGCGTGTCAAGTTTTTATATTTTATGTATAACCCCCTAAAAGCGCGCTTTCATTTAAGCACGTTCGAATCAGTTTTGTACTTTTTACTATTCCTTCAGCGATGTTAAATACCAATATCGTTTTATAGTCATGAGATCGTAACCGCCAACTATCAAACTAGCGTTGCCACCAAAATTTCAGAAATTTATTAAAACTTCCACCTGCACTAAAAAATAATGCTTTAGTGCTACGCAAAAAAATTTCCGCTCCTAAAATAAAAAAAAAAAATATTTTCGCATTTGGTTTAGCAATAAAAAGCGAAAGTTGTTTATTTAACGTTGATGCCGCACCCACATTAGCGCTCTCACACACCCTCTTATATCACAATTTTGGCTGAATTTTACACATTTTCTCACTTTAGCAGCTGCTGCAATACTTCAGCTGTTTTTCCGTTAGATATGCTTATACAAAGTATTTACAATCTTGAAATTTTTCAAAGCACGCTCTGATATTTGAAAGTTTAGCCTCAAAGTATGCTTCTGCATTTATTATAGGGGAAAAAAGATGGTTAGATATAATTTATAGTGAAAATTTTAGCAGCAACTTGTTAATCAAACATTTTATACACATTTCAAGCTTGTAGCTCATAAAGTGTTGCATAGTTTTTGAGGCATAATTTAGCGCCTTCATTATACCTCATATAATGTTATATAACCGCTTGCTGCTGAAACCAAATAGTTTTAATCAGTTTTGTTTGTACGTAGCAAAGTTTTCAAGCTTATTCGGTCTGTACAACAAGTCTTATAACTTTTTATAATACTCTAGCCTACTTTTTGGCTACAAATGAATATTAATGTTTCCAAAACATTTACAATGCTGCACTTATTTCATGCATCACACTTTTTCTTCTTGTTTTACAACGCTTAAAATTGGTATTTACTGATTTGCATGTCAAATCATAAAAATGAATGCAAATTAGCCTAAATGTATACCTCAAAATGTTAATGTTTTCAAAACATTTACAATACTGCATACATTTCATGCATCAAATGTTATCCATTATTGCAAACAGGTGTTGGCTGATTTGCAAGTCGAATCTTAAAAATACATCCAAATCAGCCTAAATGTATACATCACAAGTCGTACTTTTTGGTTTCAAATTAATTTTATTGTTTTTAAACCAGTTACAATGCTGCATATGCTTTATGTATCACACTTTTTCTTCTTCTTTTAATAGATATTTACTGATTTGGATGTCAAATCATAAAAATAAATGCAAATCAGCCGAAATGTATACCTCAAAAATAAATAAACATTGGTTTTACACCAGCAGCTGTCAGCAGCTTAGCTTACTTGTTTCAAAAATCGAGGAAATTTAAAATTTTAACAACAAAATCTCAGTGATGTGCATATTTTATTGCATTGAAACCTAAAACTATGCTTTCATATATTACAAAATCTCTTTTAAAGCTTAGTTTACTTTTAAGCTGCTAAGCAAGTGCGAATATCCGCTATTAAGGCAGTTATTATTTTAATAATAGAAGATATATGAGTTGCTATTATATTAAACTTTAACTTTCTAAACAAAATTTGTTGCAATTGAAGGTTATCGATTTAGTTACGTGTTATTTCAAACATTAAAAATATTTTAAAGCATACTATTAGGCTGAATATAATAATTGATGAAAATGATTTGAAAACAGCTTATGTCTAAATTTAAAGTGATTGCATTGCGATTCCCGCATATTTCCTGTTATCTAATGTATACATATAAATTTATATGGTATAGTGCTAAGAAAGGTCCTTAAAAATTTCACATTTTAGTTAAAAATTTCGACTCTTCTACGAGTAATACAAATTACTTAAAATAGAACTGAGTAGATTTCATTCAGTTGATGAACTCTCCTATTGCGATAATTACATCGAACTAAATTTTACTTACGAAAAGCACCCAAATGTAGGCAATATTTTACGAGATAGCAGATCCATTTAAATATTATATATTTTTAAAAACAGCTGTTTTGCTCTTAACTGTGTACTTTTTAATTTTGTAAGAAACATTTCCAAAGCAATAAACCATAAGTCAAGTTAAATAATGTACATTATGACCAAATTCATACGCACACCGCACTCCCGCATTTCATAGCATACTTTGCAGCGCTCTTGCGAAATATTTTAATAGCCAAATAATAGCATTAGAGAAGTTTGAAATGGTGCTGCCAGCAAACACAAATTAATACTTTAGGCAACTACGTTATTTGCCATTGGGAAATTCCCGCCATTTCCGCTATTGTTGCCGAATCAGCAATATTATAATTAGTTTTGCATACTTTTGGCAGCGCAAACAGCTATTATTATGTTCAGTACAATTAAGCATGCAAATTTCACTGCTAAAATAGTTGAAGTTAAAAAAAAATTTAAAAAAATTTGCGCAAGATAGTATGCAACATTGAACACTAATAGTACTTAAATATTTATTCTAGCACTACATTGAAATCAGACGCAGAAGTGTTTGAAATGGTAACTGCAAATGTATGTATGTCGACTAGTAAAATTAGTAGTTCTTTTACGCAAATTTGTTCAAGCTCTTACTATTTTGCTTGCATAATTTTTGGCAGAATGAGCAAAAATTGTTTTAATTGTACAAAAAAATCATGATTTCTACTAACAAATAATAGTTTATAAAGTTGAGATAAACAGATCTGAAAAAAAAGTTTTTATTCGAAGCCGAAAAGTATGCAATATTTTATTCAGCTAAGGGGTTTTGAAATTTGATAAATTACAAATAATAAATAACATATTCCAGAGAAACACTTTATTTATATACAGTAATTCTTAAAACTTGCCATTGCCTGCTTTTGTGAAAAATAATTATAGATAACCACTTAACCCAAGCGATTCTTAACTGGTCTAAGAGTACTCTACTCTTAACTTTCCGTTGCATTCATAAGGGTATAAAAAATCAGTGAGCATAACAATATAATGCTGCCACTATTATATTAAAGTAGTTACGCCTAAAAGTATGCACATTTTCACAAGTGTTTCCTTATTAGCCCAGCTAACAACACATAATCATCGTCACGCAAACTAACACCAAAAAATCACAAATCACACAATCATGATGGGTACGACAAAACGTGCACCATTTAAGCGCCTGAACGTATGCTAAACTAATTTTTTGCTTTGAAGTTTCAATTAAAAACACGCACTTCCTGCTGGGAGCGTCTAGCTATTACTTTAACGCAACGCCCAAGTTGTGGCGCCTAAAGTTACGCTACAAATTGCATGCACGTTTGGTGAATTTCACGCAATGCTATTTTCAAACACTTTTACAACGGTTGCAAAGACTTTCAATGGATTCATTTCATTCAACTCTACGGCGCACGTCGTATTAGTTAGAAAATGCGTGTCAGCAGAAAATTTGCTGAAACATCAAGCCGGGGCACACGCATTAAACGCACTGGGTGCCGCTGGAAAATCTCATTTACTTGAAAACCGGCTGTGTGACATTGCAAAGTCGGCAGGCAGCGAGTAAATTAAATGGTAAAATGCCACTGGACGTTTTATACAAACTCTGCAGGTTTATATTCAGGAAGATTTTTGGACTTAAGGTACAGTACGCGGCAGGCTATATTTTGCCTTCACTGAAATTAAAATTCCTTTTACGTTCTTGGATTGTAAACCTAAATACTATATTTTAAATACACCGAAATTTTTAAGAATTTCCATTTTGCTCCATACGAGTATATAAGTCCTGAAAACATTATATAACTTTTTCATAATACCGAAATTTCGGGATTCGAAAAAATTTTTCGGGATTAATAAATATTTTAACTCTAAATAAAAATTACTACTTAAGTTCATACAAATACTTAATCAATACTTATAAAACACTAACATGTAGGTAAGGACAAGTTCAAACTTCTCCTTTTAAAACCTTTTAAAAACGTTTTCATCTTTCGGGATAGCAAAACGAATCTTGAAAATTGAAATTAACTATTATATTGTATAACTATTAGTTGCGTAAAGTTCTGATAGTTTTAAATTGTTTTTACACAATCCCGAAATTTCGGTATTACAAAAAAAGTTTCTGAATTAAATAATTTGTTGACCCCAAATAAAAATTACTAATTCAATTAATAAAAATACTTATTCAATACTTATAAAACCCTAATATATACATACATATATATGTATGTACATAGATAGAGACGAAAACCTTTTCAAAAACCTTTACAAACGTTTTTAATCTTTCGGGATACCAAAAAGAGTCTTAAAATAAAATTGTAATTAACTATTATATAACTAATAGTTGCGAAAAGTGCTCGTAGCATTAAATAGTTTTTCCACAATCCCGAATTTTCAGATTTACATAGAATAAGCTCGGGATATGTAAATTATTCTGTTTTGTTTTATTTTTTCAGAACTTAGAAATATTTAATGAAGACTGATGAAACACTGATATGAAGGGAAAGTACCAAATTTCTTCTTTTAACAAGCTTTATGGATCTGTCTTGAGCTTTCAGTCTACCAAAAATATAAGAATATTACAAAAAATTGGATTTATTGAAAAAAAAGTGTTTGTGCGAAGTGATACTAATATTAAATTGTATTTTTCAAAATCCCGGAATTTCGGGATTATAAAGAAAAGTTTCGGGATTAAAAATTTAGTTCACCCTTAGTAAAATTATTACTTTTAAACTTGAAAATACTTGTAAAAACCATGCTGATAAAACACTGGTACATATACATACATACATATGTATATGGAAAATATCAAATTTCTTCTTTTAACAAGCTTTATGGATCTGTTTTGAGCTTTCGGTATACCAAAAATGCAAGAATATTATAATAAATATAATTAATTGAAAAAAATGTGTTTATGCGAAATGCTATTAATATTAAATTGTTGTTTCAAAATTCCGAAATTTCGGGATTATGAAGAAAAATTTCGGGACTAAAAATTTAGTTTACCCTTGGTGAAACTTATTGCTTTTAAGCTTGATAATACTTCTAAAAATATTAAGTAGCAATCCTGTTGAGTATCCTGCTTTCTGCAGCGGTTTTAAAGCCTTTAAGTACATATACATATGTATGTATAAAATAGTAATTAATTTTAAAAGTATCCATTAAATGAAGTAATATTGTAAAAAATATTTATTTTAAATTAACAAGTATATTTAGAATGTAGTTGTAAAACTTAATAAATTTGCTTTCTTATAGCAATTAGATTTGGTTTCACTATGGCGCCATGGCGTATGATGAATATTTTATATTACTTTCAAACAATCTTTATAAGTCTCGTTTCACGTTTTTAACTTTAAATTTGGTCGTTGTAAAAATGCACACGTACTTTTACTATATCATACCTTTGTGTGTATTTTATATCATTAAACTTTCATTTCTAGTTAGTTCTAAAGCAAGTTATGGTTCTAAGAAAGAGTAATTACGAAGCGCAATTTTACAGAAAATCAAGCTTTAATATCTTTAACTCAATATTTTTAATATGTGTTTTTGTGAACCTTTTTAAAAAGTAAAAATATTACTTTGCCATAAATAAAACGCTTACAAAGCTACCTCAAACTTTACTTTACAAAATTAATACAATTTTGCTGTCTAGGTTCTTATGTTAAAATTAAAGTTTTTGTTACAAAATATTTTTTTTTCAATAAACACGCCAACATAAATTATAAAAATTTTACATCCAACAGTTTTTTTAATATAATTTCTCAACTTCTCTATAATTTTCTTCACTTCGTCCTTCGTTTCCTAACAAAAAGCGAAATTTTTTCTACCTACCAAACTAGTTGCACTTTGTAAACATTGTTGGCATGCTTGTTACACTCTTTTCGCCACTTGCAAGTACTTGAAAGTAGTTTGTGTATGCCCAAAGTATGCGAAAATTTGGTTAGGGCAAGTGCTTCTATTGTTACCGGCTACCTTGTTAAGTTTGAAGTCTAAACTTTTTGTTTTTTTGTCGAGCAATGTGATGCTTGACTAAGGCAGAAAATTGTAAATTCGGTGAAGTGAATAAAAAATTAAGATTTATAGATTATAATAAATTTATAATGGGAATTTTTTAAGCTTTCTTTCAATTTTTTTATCTTTTTTTACAAGTACTCATTATTTATTTTCGTTTTTCCGCTTAAAGTGGCAACCTTGACCTAAAAACATATTTTATATAAGAATATTTAACATTTTACAACACTTTTAAATCGAATTTAAAAATTGTACGTGGTAAATTTTTATGCAAGAAAAATATATGGCAACTCCAGTCAAAATTATTAATTTATAAATTATAATTTGATTTATTAATAATATAGAAAGCACCATTTTATACTTTTTTTTTAGATTTTCACCAATTTTTTTGAAATAAGTGGCAACCTTTTAACAAAAGTTTTCTAATAATATACGCTAATCATATAAAACAATAACTTAGCTGGTAATTATTTAATATTTACTTATTTTATTAATTTTAGTTAGATGGCAACCTCATTAACCAACTATGTGGTCACTTTTCTTTTTAAACTTCTAAATATTACTTATTACAATTTTCCTCCTTAAATATTTATATAAGCAAACAAACGTTAAAATTATTAGAAAAAAATGACATCCCTGCTGCATATATTTATTGATTGAGCATGTATTCTACTCACAATCTTTTAAATTTGCAAAATACAAATACTCATTAATTACAAAAACTCATTATTAGTTACTTTTCTCTGTTTAAGGTGGCAACCTTCTCCTATAAACCTCTTTTATATAAGAATATTTAACATTTCGCAACATTTTAATCTCGAAATTCAAAATTGTATAACGTAAAATTTTGTCCAATAAAATATGTGGTAACTCGCGTTAATGAAAGTATCATAAATATATTTAATATGCTCATTTTAATTTATTAATAATATGTTTTTTTGCAAATTTTAAAATTTCTTTTTTTT
This sequence comes from Bactrocera tryoni, assembly GCF_016617805.1. Lineage (NCBI taxonomy): Eukaryota > Metazoa > Arthropoda > Insecta > Diptera > Tephritidae > Bactrocera > Bactrocera tryoni. The sequence goes on along the minus strand of NC_052502.1, from coordinate 68,895,502 downwards.
AAATAAGTGGCAACCTTTTTGAAACAATTTTCAAATAATATACCTAGTGTATGTATATAAAATAACTGTATAAATTGCTGTTTGAAAATATAAAATTTACTTATTGTACTAATTTTTGTAAGGTGGCAACCTTATACACAAAAAATTAACTTATAATTCGTTTTTTTTAAACAAACTCCCACATATTCAACGAAATTTTTCCCTGCGTAATCTGCGTATATAAAAATATATTGAAATTTTTTAAGCATAATGGCAACTCTACAAACTGAAATTGTGCTTAAATTTTTTTTTTATATCTTACACAAACAAAATAACTGTATATAATAATGTAAAATATACAACTTTTATTACCTGCACAATTTTTACAGGTGGCAACTCTGTCCCTATGCTTTGGAAGAACTGAACTTATGCCAAATGCAAAAATATCGTATATTCCCTTAGAAAACTCTCCTCAAGGACTTCAATATGCGGGGGTAACTATTTGACTGCTAAGTCACAATATTTATTAAACCTGTTTTTTATCGGCTGGCCATAAAACTAATTTTGCTTACTTGAGCATAATTTATCCACTAAAATATTGTTTGCCATTTTCAGCTTGTTTGATACCACTTTGATACATATATGTATATACATACATATATACGTTCTCCATAATTTGATTAAACCCATACGTATGTAAAAAGGAATCGTATGTAGCATGCCTTCAGGCGAAACAGACATTTTTATTATTGCCGCTTGTCTGCATTTCTTGTTTATATTTTTATTTGCGCCGAAAGCACATAGCAAAACAAGGATATAACAAAAGAATGATTTCCAATTCATTGATTGACGCCAATCAAAAACAGCAAAGAATAATCGCAATAAAATACACGCCGGTAGGTGAATGCAAGAGTGTGAGTATGTAATGTGTATTGGTGTTTATAAAATAAATATGAAAGATTCAAATTATGATGAAAGTAGGCGAAATTAAACGTTTTTTTTGTTGTTGTTGTGTCGAACTAAAATATTTCATAACTTTTGAGGACTTTGGTTATAAAACCGGTTATATTTGAGTTAAATGGTACCAAATGCAGTGGCATTTGGAAATAGAAGAGCTAATTCAAAGTCTCGCAAGTATGAAAGTACGCTTTTTTGTTCTTAATTATGGCCTTAGCCTTTCCGGTAAGCTAAAATCACCTCCTATCACATTTCAAACAGAAAACCTTTATTCATACATACTTAGGTAGGTAGGGAGGTAGAGTGGCTGCCTGACGACGCAGCTAACCCTTTAGGACGCCCATTGTGATACCACTGACATTAGTATTCCTTCTTCTCTCTGAATCACGTCGTGCTTCAGATGAGATGAATTACTTACTTACTCAGGCTGCTTGGCAGTTATTTGATACATTTCACTTGGCAAAGTAACAAATGAAGCACACTTTTCGAAAAAGAAATTTTGTGAACTTAAATGACTTAAGGGTTTCATCGCTATTGGTTGCCTTTATAACAAATATAAAATAAATAAATAAATATTTTTGACACAAAAAATAATATTAAAAGGTGTTTCAGCATCACAGCTCATCGTAGGCGCTTCTTTGGCATTTCGTATTCTTGTTTGTGTAGACGATTATATTATTTGAAAGTGTGTTGGAGCCCAAAAAATATCAGTTAAAGTCAAATTCAGTCAGTTAAGCTAATAGGCAATCATTTTCTAAAACAAGTTGGTATATTCATTAAGTATAGTATATCTAAAAATACTCATTAACATCGAATTGCCTTACTTAATTATAGACTTTATACCACTTACCGAGCTTTAAAGCTCACTACTTGACGTTTTGGTTTCCTTTGATCGCTTGAGCTTTGCTTTAGTTCGCTGTGTTTTTTAAGCTCGTTTCAGACCACTTATGTTCACATATTTTTTTCGTTTTTCTATGGATAGCTTAAATTTGCTTAGCTGTGCTTTTAAGCTCTAAATTTCGCATTGATTTCAAACAGGTAATCTTTTGTTTCTTTACTCTCTGAGTCGCTTGAGTTCGCTGGCTATTTCAAACTCATTGTGGATCAATTACTATTCACATATTTTTTTTTATTCTTCTAGAGCTAGATATCTAGATACAGCTAGATAGCTAGAGTTTGCTAAGCTTTTTTTAAAGACTTACTTTCCCTTGTTAAAGTATTTACATTAAGCTTTAAGTTTTCTTGGATTTTTATAGGTACGTATGTACGACTTATGTATGTAGATACTCTAAGACGGATAGCTCGTATAGCTCTTTATATCAATGCTGCCCAAAAAAAGAAAGATATAGTCTTAGCTATTATAAAGCAACAACTTTTTAGTCAAGAAAGCTTGGAGCCTTTTTAACATTACGACTCTTGGATACCAAAACTATAGCTTTCCAAAGCCTGGATACTCTAATTATAGCTTTTCGAGGCCGGAAAATTATAAGGAACCAGTTACACGCTGCCTTCACGCTGAAAGCTCCAGAACTCTAAGCAACCTTTAAAGCTTGTAAAATTTCTTAGAACATCAAATTTCAAATCACTGGCATTGTTATCGATCATTTTTCCAGAAGTGCTTACGTTCCTACGAATTCATTCGTTAATACAAGAGATTTATATATAAGCCAGCGGCACTATAATTTTTGGATGGGAGAAAGCGTCTGAGTAAATTTCCATGTATTTTTGCTATGAACAACAAATATAACACAACAAAAGTGGCACTCAAGCCAAAACACAAATCAAATCAATGTTGTTGCCATATTTTACTATTATTTTCTTATTTTCATACATATTTTTTTCACTTTTTTTCATGTTTTCGCTCATAAGCTATGCATAGGACGGCAAGGGCGAGAAAGCAATTTAGGAAGCCAAATCGTGTTTGTAATAAATGTAGCAACACGGTGAAAGCAATAAATAAACACACGTGTATGTACATATTTTTGTGCATATGAATATACATATGTGTAATATTGATATAGCGCGATATATCGATATGTATGGCCTTTCGTCTATTCCCTGTGGAGCATATTTAACCGACAAAGCAAATGTCACAAGCAGCACAGCAGCGCCATAAACCTGCAACAGGTTATCTCAGTTCAAAACTCTTAGAAGCTTAGGCTGAGTACAAACTGGAGCGTCAAACAATAATCATTACAATTGATGGTTAACAATAGTTTTAACATTTCTCAAAGAAACATGGAAAATTATACACTAATTATTATAGATTGTAATCTCTCACTCACTTTGTGCTCGCCCTAAAGATTTCACTAACAATATAGAAGGGATCTTCAGTTTGTTGCTATGCGTAAAGCTTTTTCTAAGCAAACCTTATACTAATACAGGTTTCGGTATGTTGAAAAACTTACCGAAGTTGTTTGAAAGCAACATTCTCAACCCTTCCGTCTAAGCACATGGTACAATAGAACTTATACATATGAACATAATGCTTAAAGTAGTATAGGTTAAGTTTACGTTAACTTAATCGGGTAGGCCAATGTGCCACGCATAGACCAGTTTTGGGCCTTTGCGATACTAGATGGAGTTCAGTTGCTAGCTTCATTAGGATTCCTGCGCTTGACGCGAATTTTAACAGACTTTGCGGCCTCACTATCGATACCTCTTATCATGCCGTAAGGAGGCCAGATGCTTAAAGCGTAGTATTGCAAATGCGGCATAAGTGCACAAGACATGCTCCATTGTTTCCCTGGTGTCTTGCTGTAGATATTTCCTGCAGTCTTCACGATCTGTCAACCCCAGTCTGCGAGCATGTGCCGCCACCAGGCACCAATTAGTATACCGATCATGTTCCTAAAGTCTCTTATATTGGAGAATTTCGTGTCCTTCCGATCTACCGTTTTGCACATGGCTTTTGCAGTCTTGCTCAGTTAGCTCAATCCATCGGGCTTTGATTTTCTTCACCATGCTTCAGTCCAGATTGTCTCGCTCTTTTAAGCCTCTTTGCTGAAATGTTGGATTTAATTACAGACTAATATCTTACCAGAAAAGTTTTTAAGTTCACTTTTCAACTGCGAAATTTCTTGGACTTTTCATACCTTTCAGCATTCGGTATGTACTCTACTTCGTATTTATTTATAGTATATATCCTCACATTCAAGACGGCACAAACTTGAAGAAAGCTTTTTCAAGCATGCTTATGCTCTAGAGACCAATTGGAATAAATCGTTTAAAGTGTGGTCGGAATGGTACTGGAAGCAAATTGTTGCCATAATTTTAGACTTCAACACGATTTTGAAGCCATAGCACCGTACGTGTTCCCTGGACCCTACATAACGCACTCAACGGCCGCATAAATTTCCGCGTCCAAAAATTTCTTACTGTGTCTTTTGCCTTAACGCGCGAGTATTTGTCTAATCGAATATTTATTGAATCAGTCGGAATTCCGCAAACCCAAGCGGGCAGACCGAAATTGAGTTTGTCGTTGATATTTGTTGATTTGCAAATACTTCTCTCTTTTACGTCGCCAACATGTGTGTTGTGGATATATGTACATATCTACGTCTAAAGCACAGTGAAGTTGCCACATTGGCGTATGTGGAGAGATTGCTCTCCAGTATGGATTTGAGCATATGCATTGAGCTGTCATTTTTGTGACCACGACTTTTATGTGGCTGCTGTTTTAGTCACACATAACGGCATGTTACTTCATTATTTGATTGAATTTTTTTGTTTTAGCTAACATTTATTTGGCGGTATTCATTTTGAAGCTTGGTTTTTTTTATTTATAACCAATTTGAATATAATTTTTGATTGTGTCGTTTTACTTGTTCTTTCTGTTAAGTATTTCTTTTAGATCCTTTATATTTATTATCTGACTCAAGCGAGCATTTGCGGCTTTTCTATTATTGTTGTTGACCAAATTTGAGGTTATATGTGTTAGGAAACGATATTTGATCACATGATTGTATTTTACGCTTAAAAAAAATTAAAAATTTCATGCACAAGTGTAGCATATCTAAGCAATAAAGCCTTTGCGGCTTTGTTCGTATTGCTGTTGACCAACTTTGAGGTTATGTTTGTAGTTAGCATATTATTGCATCATCGGTTTAAATATAGTTGTGACATCGACTGATGACATTGAGGTTAAGTACGCATTTTGAGGTTATGTCTGTTGTGAAAACACTTGCATCAATTTGGTTAAGAGAATGTTGTGGTTTTGCCACTTTACTTTATTTACAAGATCTATCGCAAAAGAAACAAGACTGTTAAAAAAAAAAACAGAAAATTAATATTTTTCAAAAGTTATATTTTTTATTCAAAGTAGTTTCCTTGTGCTTCGATACAACATTTAGCCCGGTCAATTGCATTTCAAATGAGTGTTTAAGGTCATTTTTCGGAATGCTCTTAAGAATATCGGTCGTCGCCTTTTGGATAGCTGAAATATCCTGAAACCAGTGTCCGTTCATGGGCAAATGAAGTTTTCCAAAAAGATAAAAATCACAGGGTGCCAGATCAGGTGAGTGATTAATGGTTAGTATGGATTTTTGTGTCAAAAAATCAGTGACAAGCGTCGACCGATGACACGGCGCCTTATCGTGCAACAGGCTCCAGGACCCTGCCTCACGGTATTGTGATCGAGCACGACGAATGCGAAGACGCTTCATAACACCAAGGTAAAACACAGCATTAATCGTTTGGCCAGGTGGGACGAACTCTCGGTGTACAATACCCTCGGAATCGTAAAAACAAATCAGCATTGTCTTTATTTTTGACTTCTGAAGACGACCAACTTCTGATCGTCACAGAGGTCCTCACGACCTTCTTGGAATCGCTTAAACTACTCATGCACATTACTACTTTTTCATCATTTGAAATGTTTCAGTAAACGTTTTCCCCAAGTTTAAAACAAAATTTAATATTTGCTCTTTGCATTTTACGACCGATGACCAAAAGCCACTGTCACTTTTTGATCGATAACATCGATTGTAATTATTCAATTGTCTTAAAATTTTTTCGAAATGTCAACAAGAGATCAAACTTTTTATTTCATATACCCACCAGAAACAGTTATATCTAAAAAGTTCTGTTTCTTTTGCGACAGACCTTGTATAAACGTTGCTTATTTAAGAAATAAAACCTAAAATTTTTTCTGTTTCTGACAACAAACTTTGAAATTATTATATTTTCATCAAATAATCGCTCTCGTTCCTATATCGCGCTCAATTATTACAACGACATGTCACGACTGTTACTATGTCGTCCCTATATTTGTTCGAAAGTGGGGAATACGAATTTATTTTCGATTAATGCCGATGTTAATTCATCCACTTACGTGCGTTATTGAGTTATTTTATGTAAAAAGGAAATAACTTCCCGGTCGGATGCCAGTGAAGACATGGCAATTTCGACGAGAAGAGTTGCGCGCCGAAGAAAACGTCAGCCGCTGTAGGATGATCGCAAGTCGTAGTAAAAAGGACCTGCACCTTTCGAGGAGAGCGGTTCTTGCTCGTTGGGCTGAGTTATGAAAAGTTATGGTGGGTTGGTATGCTGCGTGTATTGGTGTGTGTGGGTGGATGCTGCTGCTTCCAGTAATGTTATGGTACATTGATTTGTGGTGTGTGGGGCTACTGCTGTTTCCAGGTGGGTTGTGTGTGCCAGTGTTGCCTTGTGAGTGATGTGTTATGCGGTGTAGTAGGGTGCATCAGAGCGGGAAGCTTAACTCATTTAACCAGTCGATAACGCCAAACATTTATACGTTTTTTTGTTTTAAAACAACAACGATAACGTGAATAGAACCGATTTTTTTCTGTGTTGAGGTATTCTTAAAGGTCATACAAATCTCATGACGTACCTAAGACTTAACAAACTATAAATTTTCTCTACCAAGTACTCTAGGAATCCAAGATCTCATATTCTTTAACATTTGTTACTAACTTCTCCATTGCCTACTCTGCCCAATTTTCCTTTCATTGCGGCGAAATTTCACTTTGGAACTTTAGGAGAGCATATTTTCTTAAGACTGCAGATTTTCAGAGAAAACTAAAGTAAACTGTGTTAGTTGTGGACCTGTTGTGATCTGGGAGCCCAGAAGCTCAAAGAAAACTTGCTTTCTGTCTTCCGCCCTCGAAACCCTATAAATAAAAAAAATCAAGCTATGGAGCCGAACTCGAAACTGTACCAGAACTTACCGAACTGAACCAAATAAATTTCTGTGCCCATTTCAGTTATGAAAAAGGTTCTCATAGGTTAAGTTAGATGGCAGATCTAGAAATAACGCATGTGGACTGCTGTATGCAGTATTTTATGAAGCCGTAGAAAAGAGAAACTGCTGTGTTCGAAATTATAGATTAGCAAAACGCTTAGCAGCCGCCAGTTCGGTGAGACGTCTGAAGGTATGCGCTCCCAAGTGTTTAAGTTTTGACCTCCCAAACGCGGGACTGTCGAGAAGGAAGGGTGGAGTTGTTTCCACCTCATCTTCTTCGATACAACTTCTGCAGATGGCGTCTGGAAATATTCCCAACCTTACAGCAATAGGGCAATGACCTGTTAAAAGCCTCACAACTAAGGAAGGGATAGCCTTACTGAAGGCAAAGACATCCAAGATCTCTTGCGTTCGATGTTATGCCAAAATAAGATGTACCGGTGTTAGCCCAGCACTGGCCAAACTCCCGCGTAGCCCAGCTATCTATTGTAGAACACAAAAGAATACGCAAGCACCTACTTGCTCCCATTCTACTGATAGCAGTTATTGGGTGTTTTTACTTTAGTGTTCATTGGCTTTACAATTTCCTGCGACTCCGCCATTGCCTGGCACCCATACCATTCTTATCACAAAGGCATCCGATCGATCAACCCTGAACGCGCTGTTAATGAGTTCAAGGCTAGTATCGCCACCCTGCTACCTGAGTGGATGGTCCAAAGGTAGGATCCATCAATCATTTACGGTGAGAATTAGGTGCATACTTTCAAATATTCATGTTCAGAAAAATCTCATTCTGTAGTGATTAACTAATGTCTAGGATAGACTTTAATCAATCTTTAGAAACTGTTTTGAAGTTTTTTGTTTCACAGACTTCGAGCTAACTTCCCAAACGTGGCTTGGCCACGCTTAAACGCAAGGTCAATAGTTCATACAAAATCGCTTCTTTAGGAACTTACGAATAAGTACAAGAATTTTTTTTTTTAATTTGGACCCTCTATTTTGATATACATCCTTAAACATATCTTTAAGAGTTCCAAACATTTTAATCAACAACGAACTTTTGTCGTCTTCTCTTTGAAGGTGTGCGCCATTCAACACGTCGATGTCTGCATGTTCAACAATGGAAAATTCAAAAATATTGTCGCTGACTCGGACAGCTCGCCCGTGGACCGCACAGTAGCGCCTGGCAGCACGATGAACACCACAATCATACTAAAGCCACAACGGGGTCAAACGAAAAACTGGATCGCGCTCGAAGACACACTGCAGCGCAGCACAGAGCCCGAAGAAATCACCGGCGTCATTGCTGCCTCAGCGATACGCTCTCCAAATCTTATACTTGCGCCCGGGCAGGCCATTAACCCATGCCCCAGTCCGGCTGTAGGCATACCGCAACCCAGCGGCTATCATGGACACGGTGTGTCCGGCGTTGTGGGCGACGACCGCAATGTCTTCGCCATTTATGTATCCTACTATGTGAAGGTCAAATTGACGTTGAGCGGCATGGGTGGCGAACTGTCACTAAAGTTGCCCTTCGTGCTAGTGCATGTCGAAGAGCCAAGAGTGGAGCACAGAGTGGAAAGACTTGCGCTAGACGATGTGCCGGCTGGCAAACGGAACGGCAACAAAACAAAAAGCGGCGCTGCCACGTCGACGTCCGGCATAACGGGAACTACGCCACGCAAAGATGGCAATGGACGTCTCAGCGCGCAACCAAAGCAACTTGATCGCATCGAATCGGTGGACGATGAGATACGTTTGCCAATACCAGATACAGCTGTGCCAAGTACTGCGCCAGCTGCCAGCAGCAAGCGCAAGCTTGTTCGCAGCGAAACATTGGCTAAAGATTTGGACGAGGAAATCGAAGAGCAAACAGAGGCGGAAGCGGCAAAAGCGACGCTTAGCACCGAAGAGAGTTTGCCGCATGACGGTGAAGAGCTGGAGCAAGTGCACATAGTGCAAATACACTCACATGTAGCAGAGAGCATTGAAAAAGAAACGGTCGAGGACCCTCAAGAGGAGTCAGACAAAAAAGAGCAGGAAATTGTAGAGTCTATGGAACCAGAGGAAGATATTAAGCAGTCACAAGATGAATCAGCAAATGATGAAGCAAAAGAAGAAGAAAAAGTGGAGTCAGATGCGAGCGCGTTGGAAGAGACGCCTAACGTCGATGAGCATCACCCTCAATCCTCACATGTGTGATTCTCATTTCTGCGCGGCATGTTTCACAAGAAACGGCAAACAAAGTGAGGTACTTAGCAGAGGTATAGGCGCTTTTTTCGGCTATAACCGCGTCAGCGGTGTCTACGCTTATGAAAAAGAAATCTCTTTTTGGATATAACCAAGAAAGAAAAAAGGAGTATATATTTAAAGAAATATAGAAAAAGAAAATGCTTTGAGAATGAAAGAAGCATAAGAAATGACAACTGGAGGTGCGTTGCTTTTTTGGATCATCAGGAATGATCTCCAAGAGAAAATACTTATAAATATAACCTTAAGCTACAAGTAAAGTAAAATAAGGAACTTTGAAAACAAATTATCTGTTTAGGTATTCCATATGAAACCGATTATATAATATTAAAAATAGAGTAAAAAAATCACTACAGAACATACAATTTATTGAGCCCAAACGCATGGAGAAACCTCTAACAAGTGCAAGAAAGGAAAATTTTCGAGGCAGAACTCTTAATATTTTTTCGGAAAAGATAATCAAATAGACTTAGAAGTTCCTGAAACATAATGAAAACACGATCTCGCAACTACAATTCAAAACTATCAAGCCACAAACAAGAATATAGATTTCTGAGATCTCGAGTGAAAACGTGAGATCGAAAGTGAAAACGCTTGTATAGTAGATCTAGAATTATGTTACTCGCACTCTAAGTTAAAAGAAAATATTCCTTCGAAGTATGATAATAGTTTTAGATAGTAGTGCATATGCCCAGACAGTCGGGTCTACGTAACCGGAACGGACCTAGATTTTTTATCCGCTACAACAACAACTCCTAGAAATCAACGTAAAACTAACCACAAATTACGGATTCATACTGAACGTTAGTTAGGATATTGCCTCCCTACTAAATGAACTTAAGACTTTTCAAACCAAACTAAAAAAGTTTTGCGCTGTTTGAGACAAAACCTATTTTGTAAAGATTATGGATCTTTCAAATTTTTTCGAAATATTTGCAGTTCTTACATTCAATAATTTCTCGATGCATTAAAAATATTTTAAAAACAATTTTTAAATGTGAACCAAAAAAAATTGAATTTGTTTCAAAACGCAAACTGATTTCAACAGAGCAAACATGGTTTCAAGGTCGACCTTTCAAGGTAAAAAGATGGTAAAACGAAATTTAACAAGAATTAAGGAAAGATTCATTCAGAAATTAAGGAAGGATTCAGCAAGGAATATTTCACCGTTTTGAACTTTTTGAAAGAGTTGGAATTAGACTTGTTTTGAGAGTTCTAACCTTAAAAGAAGTCGATTGTAAATAGACATAGCCTTAAAATAATCTTAAGTAACTTAAAAGATTATGATAAACTATGATAAAATGAAAGGATAAAAAATATGAAAATGTTGTAACGCTATCCATATTAACGATAGAAAAAGATACAACAAGAGATTGTTTGGCCTCTAAGCAAGCAGATGATCTAGCTTCCAACCTACTCTAACCCCAAACAGTTGATAAATTTGCATGAAACAATATTGACCGAAAATCAAATAACCTATAATTTATTTATATCAATATAGATTTTATTGATTACCAAAAACCGCGGATACTGAATGCAAAAGCCGATTTTAAGCAAGTGAAAACAAAATAAACAAACTCCGAAAAGATCCAAAATGATCTCAACAACTGTAGAAATGCGTTCGACCTCTCTAAATAGAAAATATTTAGCTAAAAATGCAAACATTACCGATAGTTCAGTAAAATGTGACATACAAAATTGTAAGCAGCACCATTTTTATAAGAACTAGAGCTAAGTTAATGAGTCTAAAAACAAGAAGAGGTTTCTAAATGTAAAGCTGAAATGAATTTTGAATAGTTTGAAGCATATAGAATAAAAGAAAATGTATTAAAACAAATTTGGAGAACTGACAGCTTTGCAATTTTCATTGAAGCAACTTGAAAACTAAATTATGATCATACTGAAAACAGAAAAACTATACAGTTAAACTAGTGTACGACTTAGAAGCAGAAAATAAATTTGTGGCACCAAATTGGATAAGTTATTTTTGCTAAAAACTACAATTAGATTATTAAGAAAAACGCTTTGTGTAAATAGTGGTTCCCAAACTTTATGTATGTATATGAGTAACCAGTAAAGTTACACATAGAATAATATTTGTTAAAAAAAAATAAATAAATAGTGTTAAATACGGTTTATGAGGCCATAGTATGTACCAACTAGACACTATGGAAACATATACCTATATATAAATATTGTTATAAAGTACGGTTTCGGTGTTACAAGGACTAGAAAACTTACGTACATATCGGTTTATATGTATATTTTACAGCAAATCCTACAGGAAATAAATTTACATATGCGCATGATGCCTAATAACAGAAAATATGCTGAAGGCGAAAATGTAGCTTGGAAATTACAACACAAAACAGTTTACCATATGTCTTCAAAATATGGTACCTATTAGTTAAATATTATAAAACAGAAATTTTATTTTATTATCAAATCTAGCGTCACCTAAAATGAAAAATAATGTAACATCATTTTTCATATATTTACAGCCGAAGAAAAAACCATATAATAGAAGCCACCAATATTGAAACAAATTTTGAGTTTTGGTTATAAATTGGTTATATATTGGTTATATCTGAGAGCGAAAGCTAAAGATTTTTTCCTACATATTTTTAATAGTGAATCGTAAGCAATAAAAACCTCAATTTCATTTTTTTTTTTTTTGATGATACGCCATTTTTGATGCTTTGCCTTGCGTTCTCACCGGCATCATTTTTGAAGAAATATTAATGGTTGATTCTACCGGCACACGAACCATACAAACCGTTGTTTTTTCTGTATGAAATGGCAGCTTTTGAATCTCTTCAGGTTGCTCTTCGTCTCAAATACGACAATTTTGCTTGTTTACATACCCATTGAGCCAGGAATGGGCCTCTTCACTGAACAAAATTTGGCTCAAAAGCGTCGGATCTTCTTGGAACTACTCAAGAGCGCATGTAACGAAGCGATGTCGCTTGGGAAGGTCGAGCGGCTTCAGTTCTTGCACAAGCTGTTGTACGCTTTCAATTTAAAATCTCGACGTAAAATGCGTCAACTCTTTACATACGTCAATCAGTTTTGCTGCGAACGGCGCCGAATCGACTTTTCTCTGTCTACGTGTACACTCTCAGCTATGGCCGCTATATGATACTGCTATATTTTTTTACAAGGTGCTGGACCTGGTCTATTCGGTTGAATATTATCCAATATTGAATGCTGGGTCTCAAGATAGTTGATGGTGTTACAAATAGTACTCAGTATTAGTATGTTGACCATAAGTTGAGCAAAGTTGCGAAACACATTCTTTAAAGAACGTGAATTTCCGTAATAACGTTGAACGATTTGTAAACGTTGTTCAGACATAAGTCTTTCCATGATAAAATGCCAAACGATACTGAACAAGAATAAGAAGACCGCTTCACGATTCACGCGTGATCTGTCAAAAAGAGATTATTGAAAAAAGTACCTCTACTTGGATCACCCGTAGAATAGCGATGTTCTTAAAGTAAAGGTATTGTTTTTTTATTATTATTATTTTAGAAGCAAATTCATAACATTCTGCATGAAAAAACAAAAAACTTGCCGCAAAAGTATTGATAACAGATACTTTGTGGTGAAAATTTCTGAATTTATTATACATAAAAAAAAAAAAAATTTGGTAAATATAAATAAAAAAGCAAAAAATATGTAAACAAATTCACAAAAAATGAAGTAATGATGAAAAATTCGCATTAATTAGAGGATAAGTATATGTGTGTTGAATTGCATGTGCGCCTAAATGTATACCACAACTCCTACTAGTTGAAACAAGACTAAGAAAATAAATATATGAAATATATAAAAGTTATTAACTGTTGACTACAGGAAGCTGGACTTCTGCTGACATTATTGTAAAGTTAGTTAATATGTACTGAGTAAAAATTTTAAAATATAAGCTGTAAAAGAATTTATAATATGAAGATAATATTGTGTGAAACAAAACAATATACATTATAAATAAATGTGTGGCACAAACAATGGAAACTAAGAAATTTAAACAGAAATTATGAAATAATGTGCGCGCCAAAAGGTATGCTACAATGAAATATAAAAAAAAATATGTAGCATACCTATGGGCGGCGCGTAATTTAGCAGTAATACGCTGCTACAAACGGTACTTATGCACTTGCTGTAGAAAATATAAATTTTTAACAAATCAAAAGATGAAAAGCTTGGAGCAAATATTAATTGGTGTTTGGAAATGTACTAGCCTTTACGCTGAGTTAATTATTTTGTAGTTTTAAAACTAATTAGTTGTACACTGATGAAAGAAATATTTGTTAACTGTAAGCAAAATTGCTGTAAGTGACAGAAAGTAACTATTAAAAGCAACTACAACAAAAATGTATGAAATAAAATAATAATAATAACAATAAACGCAGTAAAATTGTTTCATTCTGTAAGTAAAATTGCTTGAACCATCAAAACAAAGGACAAAGACAACTAATTTCTGCGCTTCAGGCAGTCAGTGGTGCTAAAAATAGCATGGAAATGAATTTAAAAGCTTTTTACTTAACTGACGCGAAAAGTTTACTTTGATAAAAAGCTTTCAAGGTTTACTTTACATAAAGAGAACGTGAGAGCTCAACTGTGAGAATAGTGCTGTTAAGCTGCAACGGTACATACATATAATTAAGTCAGAGCGCAGAAATCTTTTTATATTAAAGACTTTGAATTAGACGACAGAAAGTGCGCATAATAGCTTTAAAGGTACTGTAACAAAAGCACATATAGGCTTAAGCGCGCAGTGCAATATACAGTGTATACAGTGTACAATAAGCGACAGAGCTTAAAGCATAACCCTTAGAGCTTTCAACGATGTTCAACGGAAATTGTTAGAAAACGACCTCAAACTAAATTTGCATGTATGTGTTTATAAAGCTGCAGAAAGCTCATTATGAAAGCAAAGGCTGTACTTACACCAATTTTCAATTTTCAATTAGTAAAATTGTTAAGGATTTTATGTAAATTTTCGTCTTTAAAGATTACAGTTATGGTTGTGTAGCACCTCTGCTATAAAGCTTTAGGATTATTATAGAATTATGGTTTAATTATGCATATTCTGCCTCATATAGAACTTCTTTCATTGAATACATTTAAATTCAGAATTAAGAAGACAAGGCTTTGTAGAGTTCGCTTCTCTAAAAATTTCCAAGTTAAGTACTTTACGAGTGGTAAAAATTTCATCACGTGGCATTATCTTTTTTTGAGGCTATGTCATAAATTGCGACGTCTTGACGGCTTGACCCACAGCTTCTTGTGTATATCCTATCAAGGTGGATTCTTAATTTTGGTAGTACACCCACATTTTTAAGTATACCTAGACCAGAGGAGCAATGGAGGATGGAGCCATGTGTAAAAGTTCAATCAAGTGAGGAAAGTTCTCTGAGCGCCATTTACTTGGGAGTGGTCAGAAACGATTCCTTTCCATCGAGCAGCTCACGACTTCCGGTCTTAGACTAGATATCCTCTAGGTAGCCAATGAACATCCCTTTGAAGGCGAGCTAAAGTGAGAAAGCGAAACATTCCTCTCCAGGGTTGTGCACTGGGTTTGGAGCTCGCCACGTAAAAAACACCGCCAACCAAAGAAAGAAAACAGCACCGAATGAGAGTACCCCCTTTTGACCACTGAAAAAGTGTTAAGGATTACGTTTCAAGGGCATGCACCTGGAATATTCGGGCCCTTAAGGTGTGAAGGTGTTTCTGCCCAGCTGGTTGATGTCCTCATAAGAGTAAAGGCTGAAATCACCGCCGTCCAAGAAGTTCGATGAACCTAACAAACACAGACGAGTAGGTCTGTGTAACATTTATTACAGTGGTCATATAAAGGAGCGCAAATTGAGTGTGCCATTCGTAGTAGGAGAGAAACTCCGTCTCTGATCCCTTGCATTAACCCCGAGGAGGAACGTTTAGTCACAATCCGCATCAAAATGAAATTGTTTAACATACTCGTATCGTTGATTTTCAACCACGCCCCGACAGAACCAAAGAGCGATTGGAGTGCAACTTTGAGAGCTGCCCCTAACACGATGTCGAAATCGTGCTTGGTAACTTTAACGACAGGGTGGTGAAGGTAACTTTGGCGCAACGGTCCTAAATTCAGCCCCTTCGGTTTCAAACCTGCTGAATGTCAGTTAAAGTATAACACCAGGAGATGGAGAGTTGTTAAACCCGATTCCCCAATCCCAGACGATGAAGCGGACGTCCCATTGCCCGACCATAAAGAAGTTCGATTAGCAATTACCCGTCTGAAGGGCAGCAAAGCGTGGGATGCCCATGGCTAGCCGTCCGAGCTAGCAGAGGAAGGGGAAGATATCCACTCCGTTGGAAAGCCTAAGTACAGCAGGACCTGACTACACATGAAATCTCCAATTGGTGCCAAACAGCGAAAAGGAAGAACGACTGGAGCGCTGTTGTAAAAGGCTACAACCGCGTAAGCGGGATCTACGCCAATAAAGAAGAAACAGTTGTTGCTATTATAATAACATAAAATGCTCCCAAAGACGTTAAAAGAACATTCAAGGTAGGCAGAATAACATCATTACCAGACGAACAACCTAAAAAATCTTTTTTCTTTAAGCAAAATCTCTCGAGAGACACCCAGAAACTTTATTTTATCAGCAATTCTGAGTTTATTTTTAATAAAAAATTATCTTAGCGTATAAATTTTAGTTTGAAAACCATCAAAACATGCCGAAAAATCACTAACAGAGTTACCACACAATTACCAAATCAAAAGTCAGCCGCCGTTAGTGTAGTATTTTGATTGAAATTTAATGTTATAATTTTTTATTATTCATTCATAGGTAATTTATAATCACTATTTGTAAATATGTACTGTTTTCTTTCGTAAATATTGTTTTCGACTTTTACATGATTTTATCGCATTTTATAATATTTTTTTTTCTTTATTGTAGTATTTTTGTTGTTGTTTAACATTTCTTGCTTAAATTTAAAATTTTGTATTTTAATGTATACCCTCTGCTATTATGTATGTATTAACAATTTGTTGTTGTGTTTTGTATTAATTTGTATTATTGAATGAGAGTTGGTTTCGTCTGAGCTTTAAACTACTTCTTTGCATTTTTATTTCGTAAAAAATTTTTTTTAAATATTTAAACAATACAATAAAGAACTTTCGAAATATTTTCAATTTTCAAAGACATTTACGTGTGTTGCAGGGTTGCCAACATGTTTATATTTTTTTACAAAATAACCGGTTTATATTGGGCTTATTTTTTTATTGCTCAAAGCTTTAAATCATATTTTTTATTACAAAATATTTTTTTAATGTTTATTAAAACTCGTGTATTTTATGTCACCAACAAATGGTTCTCAAAAAAAGTGTTCATGCATTATTTTTGTTGATTTCTACATTGTTATTATTAATGTTATTGTTATTACTGATTATATTATAATTATTACCGTTATTTTTAACTTTATTTCCCTTTATTATTATATTTATAACTAAACTTTAAATGATAATTCGCATACACTGGTGGCCACGCAAAACTTACCACTCATAATTTTCAAGTGCATATTTGATTACATTTTATAGCCGTACCTTTTGCGGTATAGAAATTTTTATTTAGAAATAAGTTAATGACATGTTATTAATCAAAAAAATAAAAAATAAAAAACAAAACACATTCAGCTATAGATAAATCAATTGAAAGATAGTGAGCTTTACAAAATGAGCTTGAAATATAAGAGACTGACATGCGATGAAAAAATTTTTATTTTTTTAATTTAATTTCATTTACACCATATATGTAACTAATATATATATACATATATATTTTTTAATTAAAACACGAAGTTTAGTAGGTGTATCACTTTAAAAACAATAAAATCGGCCGCTTTTGTATAAGCACAGAAAAGCTATTTTGTATTTTACTCATTAAACGTAATTAATTAAAATTTATAATTATAAATAGATAATTTTTTTTTATAATTTAAGCTTACTAAAAACATAAAAAAGAATAAAATTGAAGAAAATCCCGAAAGAACAATAAAGTCCGAAAAAAATTTAAGAAAGTATAGTGGTAAGTTTTGCGTGGCCAGGAGTGTATTTCCTTAATTAGTTAAAAGGTAAAGTAATTATTAAATTTCGATTTTTTTTCAAAATTTAGATTTTTCTCTAAAACAGAAAAAATATTTTTTATATATTTTAATTTTAATTCTAATTTATTATTTTAACAGTTTAAAGATATTATCATTATAAAGTGAGTAAAATTAGAAAACAAAATTTTTTTCGGTTTTTGGGAAAATATCTAAATTATTATATTTTCATTTTTTTTTCAAAATTTAGATTTTTGCTCAAAAACAGAAAAACTATTTTTTATATATTTTAATTTTAATTTTAATTTATTATTTTAACAGTTTAAAGATATTATCATTATAAAGTGAGTAAAATTAGAAAAAAAAAATATTTTTTTAGGTTTTTGGGAAAATATCTAAATTTTGAGAAAGAAAAATGGAAATTTTTTATTTAAATTTTTTATAAATGTAATTGACTTTTTTAATTTTTTGTTTATTAACTAAAAATTTATTTTTTTAATTTGTGTTTATTAACAAAAAATTTAAAAAGGAAAATAAGAAAACTTATATAGAAATTTTTAAATATAGAAAAAAGAACGTTAAAAATTAAGGTTAAAAAAATTTTTGAAAAATTAATTAGAAACCCAAAATTCAAAATTAATTGACTGTAATATATCAAATAAAATTTTATTTAAAAAAAAAATATTTTTAGTTTAGAAAGAATACTTTAATTATTATTAAAAAAGCTGCTTGGCATAAAACAATATTTTGGAAAGATACTTTGATTTTTATAAAAGTAAAATTTTAAAGAGAAATAAGGAAAATGTAAAGTCTTAAATAGAATGAAAAATAATAAAAACATATTTTTATAATGAGTGAAAATTAAAAGAAGTTTACAACAAAAAAAGAGTAATACATTTTGACAAAAAAGTAATTTTAAATAAAACCGAAGCTATTTAATTATTCATCAATGTTTATTTTGTCGCCTTCATGGTAATCCCCACCAGTTGTAATACATTGTGCCAATGTGCCAATGATTCTTCCAGTCCTCTCAGCACTTGCATTTCAAACTCATGTCTCATCGGCAGTTATAATGCGCTCCATGAATGTGGGATCTCGGAATAAGCACGCTCAAGCATGTCCAAAAAGACCTATTTACGGTGCTCTTTATGATGAAAATTCAGCTCTACAGGGACAAGGACGTGTTTCATACCCAAAATATCGACCAAAATCATACGAATGGACTCGACAAGTTGCACATAACAGATGGAAAAATATAACAAAATGCAATATAACTAAACAGTTATGGCCAATATATGACAAGAAAAGAACTAATGACTTATTAAATAGGTCCAGGAAAAGTATGTACTCCTGCCATAAAAGGCATTAGAAATTTGGAGAACATGCGTTCAAAATGGTTGTAGGCCACATCTACCGAGGCGGCGAAATGTTAGGGAATAAGGCAACAATTTTCTACTTTCTCTGTGAATGCCCAGTTCAATCGCAGATCCGACACTTGCGATCCATCAAGCAGCAAACCTTGAATGGATGTCAACAAAGCGCATATCGGACATTAACAGCTTTAACACAACCACAAAACGGTTTGAAAGAGAAGGTGAAACGTGGTAGCAATAATGAAAAGGTCTACGAGTAGACCATCAAAATGGCACAGCTAGTGCTAATTGAGCCCAAAAGATAACAGGGCTGCACTCCTACCTACCTTTAAAGGAAAAATTATATTAAAAATGAATCTACAATTTTTATTTAAGGGGGTATTCTGGTCCAGGATTTTGAAAAAATCGATTTTTTATGCGTATTTTGAAATGAGATACAGCCGATTTTGTGACGTGGCGTCCGTGTTCAATAAAATTGTCTCCTAAACTTTAAATGCGTTTTTCTCGAAACAACTTTTTTTGAGGTGGTTGACATGATATCTCAAGTTCTACTGAACCGATTCCTTTGAAATTTGGTATATATCTTCTTTATACAATGCTCTATCGTGTCTGTCTTGGATTTCCAAAAATTTTGATTTGAAGTATTTTTATAAAATTCGAAAAGGTCGAAAAAACCGGTTAAAAAAAATTGTTTCAAGTCGACGCCATTTTGTTATTTTTTTTTTTTTTTTTGAATAGTCAACCCGATAACGACATCCTTACTAATGAAGAATCTTCTTGTTTTTTGTGTTTTAGATCTCTACAAGGGTTGAAATCACGTCAACCAGGACGCAACGTTTTTTTTGAAGCCGCCACTACACCGGCCCGTAACTCGACGAATTTTGGTTTTTTTTTCTTGCATTTTTTTTATATTATTAAAATGTCAATAAAAAACATATTAAAAAAATTTTTTTTTCAGTTTTTTTTTACCTTAGTTTAAAAAATGCCTAAAATTCATGCGTCCAGACCAGAATACCCCCTTAAAATTAAAAAATTAAAGCATGGATACGAAATAAAAAATACAAAAAGGACAGTCTGGTTCTTTCATAATGAACATGAAAATCAAATAAATAAAAAAAATATTATAAGTACAAATTAAAATTAAAATCTTAAACAACAAAAATAAAAATAAAATATTTTTAGTTTTTAGTATTTTTTGACTTATCCTAGCGCTTGGAACCGTAAAAAAAAATGCAAATGAAATGAAATAAAAATAATAATATAATTGTTCGATATTATGAAAATATATTATGGATATTATTAAACTATAATTATAGATATTAAAAAATTAATTTAATAATTATTAATTATAATTATAATTATTATTAAAAAACATAATTATTAAATTTCTTTCCATTTTTCACTTATTGCATATTATTTATTATACATATTTTTTCACATAATTTATAAATTTTAATTTATGTTTCTTATTTTTATTTTATTATTACATTTATATATATATTTTTTTAAATAAAAATACAAACGTTTTCAGTTTTATTATACAAATATTTAAATATCTTAATTTTTTAAATTATTTTATTACAATTCAATAATATTATCATGATTTTGTGACTTTACTAGTATTATTATGTTGCTATTATATAGATATATATATCTTTATATCGTTATAAAGTTATTTTTAAGTTTAACGCAACTTAAACCCAATTTCCAGAGATCTTCATAAAAGTTTGTGGTTTTTTTTTAGTTTTCAACTAAAAGTAAAACTAGTTATAGTTATTTGCTTATAATATACTAAACAGGTATGCATAACAAGTGATTTGATCTTTAAGGTTAGTTAAGTGGACAAAAAAGGCACTACAATCGAAAAGAAATTCTTTGGAATAATTTCAGTGTTAATTTATTATATTTATTTTAGTTGTGTTTTTAACTACTTAACCTTTTCAAGTGCGTAATTTATATTTTGTAATATATTTTTAGGTTTAAATTAAGCTACAAGTACATATTATTTCATTACACTGAGTTCACACGCACTGGATTTTAATGATTTTTGTTTTCAATATATTAATATTTTACGAAAAAATACTAATTTTATAATATTTTATTCTTTAATTTACAATTAATTCATGCAAAATTGGTGTTTTAAGTAATCATTTGTAATTCATTTTAATTTACATCGAAGGTTATGACTTGATAGTCTTCTGGCGTAAATTAATGATTTGAAGGTATTGAGGGTTAGCGACTTTTTTTTCAAAAATAATTAAGCAAAGGCATAAACATTTTTCAGCTTCGTTGCAGTTTTGTAATGGCTATTACAGAAGTACAGAAATAAAGTGTAAATTAAATAAAATAAATTGAAAAAAGCTTAAAATTTGTTGATTTCAAATTACGTGTCGCCTTCGAATAACTTAATTTCCCGCTAAGTCTGACTAAAATATTGCTAAAGCGCTCTTGTATAAATATTATTATCTCTCTCGCTATCTTTCTTCCACTAACTAGCTTTCTCTTTCTGCACATATATTTCTCTCTCTCTCTCTCTCTTTCTCTTCTTCTTATAATAAATTACACGGAGTAGTTGGAAAAATTACCATAGGCTTCCACATAATATGTGCCACAATTGGAACTCGCTAAATACTACTTCTTACTGCGGAGCTTTCTCTCACGTTATTATTTCAATCTCTATTCGTATATAGAATTGCACCTCCTTTCCAACTAAAAATATATGTAAACAAAAATAATCCATTAAAAATAAAAATGCAAACCAAAAATTTGATTAATAAGTTATATTTAAAATACTCAGCTGACGGCTGAAGTAAAGTGTATACTAATTCACTTAAGATAAGAAATCGAGACTCGTTCTTATTTTATATTATTTGGTATGGCATGTTGCTGCTTTTGTTGTTGTAGAGATGATTTTGCTGTTACAGCTGCTTTTTCCCGCGGTTGAGCGAAGAAAAGAAACGTTTCTTATGTCATAAGTATTTAAAAATTAAGAGAAGATTTCGAGATTTAATTACAAACATGCGAAGTTCGATAATACATATTTTTTTAAATTCTGAATTTTTTTCTTTCAGTATAAATAATTAAATAAAATAGAATTAAAACTACTTAATAATGAATGCTTAATTAAATTTAGATCGGAAGAATA